>NW_026843709.1:19941875-20315000 GCF_030254825.1 Meriones unguiculatus
CCACCAGTCAGAACTCATGGCCAGAAAACACAAGGATTGTGTTTTCCAAGGGATAGGATACCCCACGGTGGGTTATTCAATCAGCTTGAACTCACCTGGCTAAACCATAGAAGAGATTCCAGTTCTGCCAGGTGCTTGGTTGCCAGCCCAGAGTCACACGCCAGTGTGCTCTGATCACTGTCCCAGACTGAACTGTGGGCACCACAACATCAGAGACAGAGAATTCTAGTTGAGAAATAACCCCACAGTGGAGGAAATGATTGGGACCAACCTTAGGTCACCAAGACATCACCTGGAAAAGACTATGTTTCTGCGGGTGCCAAAGAGCCAGCCCAGAACCAGAGCCAGGGACCCAGGTGCTGGCACAGAGCCCTGCCTGCATGCCTGATTCGCTGCCCCAGATAGAACTGTGGGCTCCAGGGAACCACAGACTGAGTTTCTCTGTCAAGGGCAATTCCACAGAGAGGGGAAAGGCTGATCTGATCTCAGAGAACTCTGCTGATACGACCACCACAAAAGGGTCTCAGGAAATGTTACCCAGTTTCAGCAGATGCCCCGGTACCGAATCACCCAAAAGGCAGAAAGGCAGAGCCACATAATTCTGTGCCAGCAGGTTCTACTTGCCATCACAGACAGAAAGGCCCAAAGCAAAGTTTGGGTGTCCCTGTCAGGAGGAAACCTCACAGCAGGGGGAATCATCAGGTCCAACGCTCAGGAAACCCAGCTCCAAAAGACGTTCTGGATTCACGCAGACTCTAGGCTCTAGCCTTCTACTTCAGTCATGAGTGCTGTGCTCACCCACCATTATTGAGTACCAACAGGGCCCTGGGGCACACAGCTGCATCATCAGAACTACAAAAGCCAGAGAGCCATTACAGCAGTCCACAGATACTGTGCCAAGGATCTACCAGTTATCCCTAGCTAGACTGACAAAACTGTGGGCACAGACCTGAACATAGTAAAGGTGATATACAGCCTTTAGCTAACATCAAACTCAATGGAGAGAAACTTAAATCATTCCCACTGAAATCAGGGACAAGGCAAGGCTGTCCATTCTCTCCATATCTCTTCAACATGGTTCTTGAAGTCCTAGCTAGAGCAATAAGACAATTGAAGGAGATCAAGGGGATACAAATTGTAAAGGAAGAAGTCAATGTATCACTGTATGCAGATGATATGATAGTATACCTGAGTGACCCCAAAAATTCTACTATGGAACTCGTACAACTGATTAACACCTTCAGCAAAGTGGCTGCATACAAAATTAACTCAAAAAAAAAAATCAGTAGCCTTCCTGTATACAAAAGACAAAAGGCCTGAGAAAGAAAACAGAAACAACACCCTTCACAATACCCACAGAAGACCTAAAGTACCTTGGTGTGAACCTAACCGAGCAAGTTAAAGAATTGTATGAAAAAAATTTCCAGTCTCTGAAGAAAGAATTAGAAGAAGATATCAAAAGATGGAAAGAACTCCCATGCTCATGGCTTGGCAGGATTAATATAACAAAATGGCCATTTTACCAAAAGCAATCTACAGATTCAATGCAATTCCCATCAAGTTACCAACACAATTCTTTACAAACCTTGAAAGAATACTTCTCACCTTCATATGGAACTACAAGAAACCCAGAATTGCTAAAACAATTCTCTACAGTAAAAGATCTTCAGGAGGTATCTTCATCCCTGGTCTTAAGCTGTACTATATAGCAACAATATTAAAAACATCATGGTACTGGCATAGAAACAGACCTGTAGATCAAAGGAATCGAATAGAAGACACTGGCATACATCCATACACTTATGGACACCTGATTTTTGACAAAGATGCCAAATCTATTCAATGGAATGAAGACAGCATCTTCAAAAAATAGTGCTGGTCTAACTAGAAGTCTACATGTAGAAAAATGCAAATAGATCCAGACTTATCACCCTGCACAAAACTGAAGTCCAAATGGATCAAAGACCACAACATAAAACCAGACACACTAAACCACTTAGAAGAAAAAGTGGGGAATACCCTTGAACTCACTGGCTCAGAAGACAACTTCCTGAAGAGAACACCAACAGCACAGGCTCTAAGATCAACAATCAATAAATGGGACCTCATGAAACTGAAAAGCTTCTGTAAGGAAAGGACACTGTCCTCAGAACAAAACGACAGCCTACAGGTTGGGAAAGGATCTTCAGCAACCTACATCTGACAGAGGGCTAATATCCAATATATATAAAGAAGTTAAACAACAAAAAATCAAGTAATCCAATTAAAAATGGGGTACAGATCTAAACAGCGAATTCTCTGCAGAGGAATATCGAATAGCAGAGAAACACTTAAAGAAATGCTCAATGTCACAATACATCAGGGAAATGCAAATCAAAATGACTTTAAGATTTCACCATACACCCATAAGAATGGCTAAGATCAAAAACTCAAGAGACAACATATGCTGGAGAGGTTGTGGAGAAAGGGGAACTGTCCTCCACTACTGGTGGGAATGTCAACTTGTACAACCACTCTAGAAAGAAATCTGGTGCTTTCTCAGACAACTAGAAATAGTGCTTCCTCAAGATCCAGCAATACCACTCCTAGGCATATACCCAAAAAAGGCTCAAGTACACAATAAGCACATTTGCCCAACTATGTTTGTAGCAGCCTTATTTGTAATAGCCAGAAGCTGGAAACAGTCCACATGCCCCTCAATAGAGGAATGGATGCACAAATTGTGCTATGTCTACATAATGGAATATTACTCAGCAATAAAAAACAAGGAAATCATGAAATTTTCAGGTAAATGGTGGGATCTGGAAAAGATCATCCTGAATGAGCTATCCCAGAAGCAGAAAGATGCACAGGGTATATACTCACTCATATAGACATATAATATTGGATAAACCTACCAAAATTTGTATACTTAAAGAAACTAATCAAAAGGGAGGACTCTTGCTAAAATGCTCAATCCTTATCCAGAAAGGCAAAGAGGCTGGACATCAGAAGAAGGAGAAAAGAGGGAACAAGTCAGGAGCCTGACACAGGGGACCTCTGAAAAGCTCTGCCCTCCAGACTATCAATGTAGATGCTGAGACTTATGGGCAACATTTGGGCAGAGTGCAGGGAATCTTATGAAAGAAGTGGGAAACAGTAAGATCTGGAGAAGACAGGAACTCCACAAGGAGAGCAACAGAACCAAAAAATCTGAGCACAGGGGTCTTTCTTGAGACTGATATTCCAACCAAGGACTATGCATGGACATAATCTAATACCCCTGAACAGATGTAGCCCATGGCAGTTCAGTATCCAAGTGGGTTCCATTGTAACAGGAACAGGAATTGTCTCTGACATGAACTGATTGGCCTGCTCTTTAATTACCTCCCCATGACGGGGAAGCAGCATTACCAGGCCACAGAAGAAAATAATGCAGTCTCTCCTGATGGGACCTTATTGTCTAGGATCAGAAGGAAGGAAAGGAAGTCCTCCCCTATCAGTGGACTTGGGGAGGGGCATGCATGCAGAGGGTTTAGGAAGGGAGGGATTGGGATGGGGGGGAGGGAGAAAATCACAGGAGGGATACAAAGTGAATAAAGTGTAATTAATAAAGAAAAAAAATATAACATAGGTCCCAATTATATGCTTTTTGTTCAGAGAGTTGCCATGGTCAGGGAGCATGATCCAGTAAGTAATTCTCAAGCACAACATTCACTTGGCCCTTTTAATAACTGGCTTCTAAAACACTTACTGGCTTTCACCATTTTTGTGAAATCATTCTCCCTCTCAGTAAATCAGCACCTGAAAGAATCTTGAGGTTTCCATTGAGGTGAGTAAACAAACTCCTCAGAATCCGGTATCTCTGATCCTGTACACAACTGACTTTTATTTGTGAAACACAACAAGCCTTTATCTCATCCCTTTATCCAGATAAAAAGAGGTTTACTTCTGTTTACCTCAAGACAATGTCAGGTAGGAAATGAAAATTTGTGTTTATTTAATTGGACAGCGATGTATAGAATATTCACAGTGATGTGGGATTAAGGGGAATGTACCAAATAACAAAGTGGTCTCCTACTGTGCTCTTGGATCTGAAATTTGGCAGGTTGTGACTTCGAACTGAGCAGTTAATCCTGTACTCACTAAAAGTATCTTCACATTCTTATTAATATCATAGGCTGGCAGGGTCTAGGGTACCATGGAATATTGTGTCTTTAGGAGCAGGGAAAAGAGAAGGAAACCAGACAATTCTTTGAACAGTTTGGGCGAAACAGAGAAGTACCTTTGTATTTAAAAGGAGAACTGCGTGGCAATGAACTCTTTAACATATGGTGCTGTTCCACACTACTTTTCGCAACCCTCTATTACTAGGGTTGCCTTGGCTGACCTGGCTGGAACAGTAACGGTGTCCTACTCTGAGGTCATTGAGAAATCCTCCTGGTCATGGGGTTAACAATCAACACTTGTCAATTAGGACAGAGAAAAGAGTCCATGTTATATGCTAGGCCAGAAGAGCAGAAGTGTTTATTATTGTTGTCCTCCTGACAAACCATCTAAGCTTGGTGTTAGTGCCAGCACTGCTTGTTCAGAAGTGCCACCTGAGCTCATTGGACCTGAGGTAGCTGGATAACCATTAGTTCATCGCTAGGATTCTCTGCTGTATAATGAGTACCTGGAAAGCTTGCCTTACACAGCCAAACTCTGCCCTCCATTAGCAGAATCTCTTCTCCATGTTAAAAGTCATCATAAAAGTTCTCAACATATAATTTTTATTGATTATGTGGGAATTTCATATAATATACATTACAATCCTTTTCCATTGGTCCCAGATTCAAATTCCTACCCATATGTCATTTTTTCTTTAAAATACATCAATTGAAGTATGTGTTGTTCATATACTCATTGGAACATGAGTAGAATCTCAGTGCCATATCACTTAAAGAAAACATAATTCATCTTTTCAGCACCCTGACATCACCCACAACAAGCCATCAGTCCTCAAGATGTCTATACTTCATTGCCTTGATCACAGTTTTTCTTATGTATTCATTATGATTTGTTTACTTTTTATCCCCTCTTCTGCCCCCTCTCTCTTCTCCTTCCAGTCTCAGCCACCCCAATTTTTCTACCCCTGTGACCTCTCTCTAGTTCCCTGAAAGGGAAGGTCCTCCTCCTCCTCCGATCTGACCCTAGGTTATCAGGTATCAGTAAGACTGGCTGCATCATCTTGCACTGTGGCCTGATTCTCAGGCCATTGTTCTCCTTGTGTCCTCAATTCCCTCTACTTATGACACTCTTCCTCTCTCCTCTCCTGCAGGTTTCCCAGAGGTCTTAGGAAAGGGAGACTTTCATACAGAAATCCCAATTAGACCTGGATGTTTTAAGGTTTCTCTCTGCATAATTTCGGATAGCAAGTCTCTGTATTCAATTCCATTTGATGCAGAAGGAAGCATCTCTTTAGATGTAAAAACATCACACTGAACTATCAGTTGAGGGCAGAGAGCACCATATTTTAATAACAACAGCCTGAGTTGCTTGAAAATTTCTGTAGGCTGGCCTGGACAAACAGCTCAATTAACTGCCATCCAATTACCCTAGTGGAAGACTTCTTTGTTCAAAATAGAGGGCCTATTGGAACTTCATCCCCCAATATTAGGAGGCCTTCTAACAAGTGAATACATACCATATTTGTCTTTCTGCATTTTGTTACTTCACCCAGAATGGTTTTTCCTGGTTCCATCCATTTGCTTGAAAATAACATGATTTCATTTTCTTAGCTGAATAATACTCTATTATGGAAATATTCCACACTTTGCACAAAGGAGATTGTCAGTCCTGTTCTTAGACCTTGGAATTTGCTGGGATTTTAATTATTGTATTGAATGACAAACTATCAGGATAAACATAGTCTTTTAGCCTAGAAGTTCCTCCATCTTCTTCCACTTCTTGGTGATTTGAATTGCAATGTCCCCTTGAAGCTCATCTGTTTACATGTTGAATCCTTCCTCCTCGGCACAGCGGACTGGTCTTTCTCAGCACAGACCTAACTGCCTGGGGTCTACAGCTACTGATGCGGAGCTCAAAGCCCTTTAGAGGCAAAGGCCAGCAGTACGTGTCTCAGAGTCCAAGATTTGCAAGGCGGCTGCACCATCCTCCCAGGGCCCGAGTCTGCTAGACACCAAACTAGCTCCACAGGATCATCATCACTGATGGTACGGCCTGTCCAATCCTACAGTGACAGAGAATACAATATATATTCACCAAAATCAGGCAAAAATGTCATACAACCTAGACACACCAGGCGCTGGGCCTCCCAAGCTTGGAGAGCACAGTGAAGAGACCCCAGGACTTCCCACAAAGCATCGGGACTAGAGACCAAGTCTCCAGTTACAGCGGGACTTTCTAACCTGACAGTGGAGCAGCACTGAGCTGGTGGGGCACACAGCCCTCCAGTTTCAGACTAACCAGGGCCAAACCAGAGAACAGAGAGCCTGGTTACCCTGATCCCTACTGACGTGACCACCATGAAATCTCCAGCTGCAGCAAGACCTCAGAACCTGGCAGTGATAGCAGGGCCAAACCAAAGAGCAGAGAGCCTGGATACCCCAATATCTGCCAATTGACCTGCCTGTAAGTGAGTGCACCCTTGAGAATCTGCAGTTCCCCAGATCCTGGGCCCTTCTAAAACAGAAGGCAGGCATTGAACCCCCTCCCACCCATATACCCACTTTGGGAAACAGAGGGGAACTAGGGACATTGAAGTTCCTGCTCTGTGGGTCTAATTGAGGAGTTAAGGCAGTTAATGCCAGAAATTGTGCTGCGATCATCACAAGCTCCTGCAACATATACAGTGTAGAGGCCCTCTCACAGACTCAAGGGTTCAACATTAGCCATCACTCTGTCCCTCAAGACAGACGTCCATGCACACTTACACACACACACACACACACACACACACACGTGCATGTTTGTATTTGCCCCATTTGCGCCTGCATACTTTTCTCCCACAGGTACAGCTAGTCCTCAGCACACACTGGGAGTTCTCAGCTTCCTGAAGAACTCTCCAGACACCAGGGAGAGACAGTACCAGTCTGATCTGCAGACTCCAAAAACAAACAGGGAAGGCTTCAGATAAGCCAATGGCCAGGGGTAGGCGAAAGAACACTTCCAACATAAATCAGGACATCATGCCTTCACCAGCAAACCCCAAAATCTATGGATACTCCAATTCAGCAGAAGCACAGGAAAATGATTTTAAAGCCACACTTGCCCAATTATTTGAGGCTCATAAGGAGGAAATGAACAAATCTTTCAAAGAATTGGCAAGTCAATTGGAGGTAAAGAAAGAAGAAATAGACAAAATCCTTAAAGAAACAGAGGCAAACATAGCCAAACAAACAGACAGAAGTAGAGAAAAAAATTAGTGGCATATAAAAAGGAAATGAACAAGGAAATATAGACCATCGTAGAGAGACAGGAATACAAATTAAAACACATGAAAGAAATGGTGCAAGGCATGAAAACAGAATTAGAATCAATAAAGAAAACACAAAATGAGAAAACCCTTGAGCTGGAGAACTTGGAGAAAAGATCAGGAACCACAAAAGTAAGCATCACCAACAGAATACAAGAGATGGAAGAGAGAATTTCTGGAGCTGAAGACACACTTGCAGAAATTGATACTTCTCTCAAAGAAAAGTAAAATCAGAAAAGTTCCAATCACAAAATATCCAAGAAATCAAAGATGCTATGAAAAGACAAAATCTAAGAATAATAGGAATTGATGAAAAAGAAGACTCCAGGCTCTTGCAAGGTCCAGAAAATATTTTCAAGAAAATCATAGAAGAAAATTTTCCCAACTTAAAGAAAGAGATGTCCATAAATATACAAGAGGCCTACAGAACTCCAAATAGACTAGACCAGAAAAGAAACACATCACGTCACATCATAGTCAAAACACTAAATCTATAGAACAAAGAAAAGATATTAAAAGCAGCAAGGAAAAAAGGCCAAGTACCATATGAAGGTAGACCTATCAGAATCACACCAGACTTCTCATCAGAAACTATGGAAGCAAGAAGGGCCTGGGCAAGTATCATGGAAACTGTAAGAGATCACAAATGTCAACCCAGACTACTATACCCTGCAAAGCTTTCGATCAACATAGAGAAAACAAAATATTCCATGACAGAACTAAATTTACGCAGTATCTATACAGCCAAACAACCTTACAGAAGATACTAGAAGGAAAACTCCAATCCAATGAAAACAAATTCACCCAAGAAAACAGGGCATACAGATAATATCCCAACAAAAATGAAAAGAAAACAAGCAATGAAATAGGGTAAGACATCGACTCCATTACAAAAGGAACTAACAGGAATTGGTCACTATTATCTATCAATATCAATGCATTCAGCTCACCAATAAAAAGACACAGGCTAACAGAATGGTTACGGAAACAGGATCCAACATTCTGTTGCATCCAAGAAACAAACCTATGCAACACAGATAAACATTACCTCAGAGTAAAGGGCTGTAAAACTGTTTTTTTAAGCAAATGGTTCCAGAAAAAAAGCTGGAGTAGCCATCCTAATATCTAATAAAATAGACTTTCAACCCAAGTTAATCAAAAAAGATAAGGAGGACCACTATATTCTCAACAAAGGAAAAATCCACCAAGAGGACATCACAATCTTGAATATCTATGCCCCAAATACAAGAGCACCAACATTAGTAAGTAAAACGTTATTAAAGCTTAAATCATACATTGATCCTAATACCTTAATAGTGGGAGACTTCAACACTCCACTCTCACCAAGGGACAGATCAACTAGACAGACACCAAATAGGGAAATAAAAGCACTCACAGAATTCCTAAATCAAATGGAACTAATAGATGTCTACAGATCTCTTCACCCAAACTCAAAACAGTACACCTTCTTTTCAGCATCACATGGAACCTTCTCCAAAATAGACCATATAGTTGGTCACAAAGCAAGCCTCAACAGATACAAAAGGATTGAAATAATCCCTTGTATATTATCTGACCACCATGTACTAAAGCTGGACCTCAACAACAACAGAAACAACAAAAAGCCAACACGCACATGGAAATGGAACAACTTACTGCTCAATGACAGCTGGGTTAACGAAGAAATAAAGAAATTAAAAACTTCCTAGAATTCAATGAACAGGAAGGCAAAACATACCCAAATTTATGGGACACATTGAAAGCAGTGCTCAGAGGAAAATTTATAGCACTAAGTGCCCAGAAGAAGAAATTTTTAACATCACATACAAACAATTTAATGGCCCAACTGAAAAACCTAGAAAAAAAAGAAGCAGATACACCCAAGAGGAGCAGACGGCTGGAAATTATCAAACTAAGGCCTGAAATCAATCAATTAGAAACAAATAAAACTATGCAAAGAATCAATGAAACAAAAAGCTGGTTCTTTGAGAAAATCAACAATATAGACAAACACTTAGCCAAACTAACGATAAAGCAGAGAGAAATTATCCAGATCAGCAAAATCAGAAATGAAAATGGGGACATAACTATAGACACTGAGGATATCCAAACAATTATTAGTTCATACTACAAAAGCATATATGCCACAAAATTTGAAAATCTAAACGAAATGGATAATTTTCTTGACAGATTCCGTCTACCAAAATTAAGTCAAGATCAGGTAGAAAGACTGAATAGCCATATATCTCCCAAGGAAATTGAAGTAGTCATTAATAGTCTCCCCTCCAAAAAAAGCCCTGGGCCAGATGGCTTCATCGCAGAATTCTACAAGACCTTCAAAGAAGTGCTAACACCAATTCTCTTCAAACTATTCCACAAAATAGAAACAGAAGGAACACTACCAAACTCATTCTATGAAGCCACAGTCACCTTGATACCTAAACCACACAAAGATACAACAACAAAAAAGAACTTCAGGCCTATCTCTCTTATGAATATTGATGCAATGATATTCAATAAAATACTTGCAAACCGAATCCAAGAACACATCAAAGATATCATCCACCATGACCAAGTAGGTTTCATCCCAGGCATGCAAGGGTGGTTCAACATATGGAAATCCATCAATGCAATCCACCCCATAAACAAACTGAAGGAGAAAAACCACATGATAAATCATTTCCTTAGATGCTGAAATGGCATTTGACAAAGTCCAACACCCATTCATGTTTAAAGTCTTGGAGAGATCAGGGATACAAGGCACATACCTAAAGATAGTAAAGGCAATATACAGCAAGCCTATAGCTAACATCAAACTCAATGGAGAGAAACTTAAATCAATCCCACTGAAATCAGGGACAAGACAAGGCTGCCCATTGTCTCCATATCTCTTCAACATAGTACTTGAAGTCCTAGCCAGAGCAATAAGACAACTAAAGGAGATCAAGCAGATTCAAATCAGAAAAGAAGAGTTCAAAGTGTCACTATTTGCAGATGATATGATAGTATACATGAGGGACCCCAAAAATTCAACCAGAGAACTCCTTCAGCTGATGAACACCTTCAGCAAAGTGGCAAGATACAAAATCAACTAAAAAAAAATCAGAAGCCATCCTGTATACCAAAGACAAAAAGGCTGAGAAAGAAAGTAGGGAAACAACACCCTTCACAATAGCCACTAATAACATCAAGTACCTTGGTGTGACTCTAACCAAGCAAGTGAAAGACCTGTTTGAGAAAAACTTCAAGTCTCTGAAGAAAAAAATTGAAGAAGATCTCAGAAGATGTAAAGATCTCCTGTGCTCATGGATTGGTAGGATTAACATTGTGAAAATGGCCATCCTGACAAAAGCAATCTACAGATTCAATGCAATTCTCATCAAAATACCAACTCAATTCCTTACAGATCTTGAAAAAAAAGATTCTCAGCTTCATCTGGAGAAAAAAAAAAAAAAACCCAGAAACTCCAAAACAATCCTGTATAACAACAGATCATCTGGAGGTATCTCCATCCCTGATCTCAAGCTGTACTACAGAGCAACAGTAATAAAAACTGCATGGTATTGGAATAGAATCAGAAAGGAGGATCATTGAAACTGCATAGAAGACCCAGAAATATACCCACACACCTATGAATACTCAATATTTAATAAAGAAGCCAAATCCATTCAATGGAAAAAAGACAGTATATTCAACAAATGGTGCTGGACCAACTGAATGTCTACATGAAAAAAAAAATGAAAATACATGCATATTTATCACCCTGCACAAAATTAAAGTCAAAGTGTCTCAAGGACCTCAACATAAAACCAGATACGCTAAATCTGTTAGAAGAAAAAGTGGGGAACAGCCTAGAACTCATTGGCACAGGAGACAACTTCCTGAACAGAACACCAACAGCACAGGCTGTAAGAGCAACAATCAATAAATGGGACCTCAAGAAACTGAAATGCTTCTGGAAAGCCAAAGACACTGTCATCAAAACAAAATGACAATATACCGATTGGGAAAGAATCTTCACCAACCCTTTATCTGACAGAGGGCTAATATCCAGTATATATAAAGAACTAAAGAAACAGGAAAGCAATAAAACAAGTAATCCCATTAAAAAATGGGAAACAGAGCTAAACAGCGAATTCTGGAAAGAGGAACATTGAATGGCAGAGAAACACTTGAAGAAATGCTCAACCTCATTAGCCATTAGGGAAATGCAAATCAAAATGACCCAGAGATTTCACCTTACACCCATCAGAATGGCCAAGATGGAAAACTCAGGTGATAACACATGCTGGAGAGGTTGTGGTGAAAGGGGAACCCTCCTCCACTGCTGGTGGGAATGTAAACTGGTACAACCACCTTGGAGTCAATCTGGTGGTTTTTCAGACAATTAGGAGTAGTGCTACCTCAAGACCCAACTATACCACTCCTAGGTATATACCCAAAATTCGCTCAAGTACACAACAAGGACATTTGTTCAACCATGTTTGTAGCAGCTTTATTTGTAATAGGCAGAACTTGGAAACAACCCAGATGTCCATCAATGGAGGAATGGGTACAGAAATTGTGATATTTTTACACAATTCAATACTACTCAGCAATCAAAAAGGAGGAAATCATGAAATTTGCAGGCAAGTGGTGGGATCTAGAAAAGATTGTTCTGAGTGACATATCCCAGAAGGAAAAAGACAAACATGGTATATACTCGCTTATATAGACCTACAAGATATGGTAAACATATGAAATCTACACACTGAAAGAAGATAATCAAGAAATTGGGTAAGGGCAAAGATGATCAATCCTCATTTAGAAAGACAAATGGGATGTGCATTGAAGGTATGATAGGAATCTACTGCAAAAGGCATCTGAAAGACTCTACCTAGCAGTGTTTCAAAGCAGACACTAAGACTCATAAGAAAACCCCTCCAGCAGAGTGCAGGGAATCATATGAAAAAATGGCAGTTAGTATGATATGGAAAGGATAGGAGCTCTACAAGGACCAAATCTATCCGGGCACAGGGTCTTTTCTGAGACTGACACTCAACCAAGGACCATCTATGGATATAACCTAGAACTTCTGCTTGGATGTGGCCCGTGATAGCTCAGTAATCAAGTAGTTTTCCAAAGTAAGGGGAACAAGGACTATTTCTAACAGGATCTCAAGGTCAGGCTCCTTGACTTCCTCCCAACCCCCAGGGGAGGAGCAGTCCTATTAGCCACAGAGGAGGACTCTACAGCCAGCCCTGAAGATACCTGACAAAACAGGGTCAAATGAAAGGGGAGGAAGTCCTTCCCTATCAGTGGACTTGGAAAGGGGCAGGGAGGATACTAGGGAGGGAGTGTGAGGTTGGGGAGGGAATGAGGGAGTGGGATACAGCTGGGAAACAGAGTTAACAAAATGTAACTTAAAAGAAAAATAAAATTAAAAAAAGAACTACTAGAACATTAAAATCCTGTAGATAATGAGCAATAACTTTTTTATAGCTTTTCCTTGTTGAGGAGTTGCAAAAATTAATGCAGAATAGGTATCTAGGCAAACATGTACATATTTTAATTGTTTAAATTCAGGAATGTTAGTAATATCCATTTTCCAAACCTGATTTGGAACCATTCTTTAGGAGTGACTCCCAAATATGGAACAGGCTGAAATTGAGGACAAGTACTACAAGCCTTGATTATACTACTGGCCTATTCCTTAATCAATCCATATTAAATCTCAAGGTTTGACTATTAAGATGATGCATTCTATGGGCATCCAGGGTTCTTCTTAACTCTGAACAATAAACTTTTGTGTCTTTATCGGCCAATGCATTTACTTTAGACAGGAGTCCTGGCAAATTAGAATGAGCCCTCAAATGTCCTACAGAAAATAGAAAGGTTTTTTTGTATCAAATTTTGAATTTTTAAAAATAAAATTCCAGCAGGAGAAGATTTCTGAATTTGATCTGCAGTCTCTAACCTAGGCAAAGACTGAGCTACATTTGCACTATCTGTAAACATGTTCAAAGTCTGATTATTATAACTTTGAAACACAGCCAATACTGCAGATAACTCTACTATTTTCACAGATATGTTAAACACTTGAAAAGATTTTTTTTTTTATTCTATAAGCATAGGCACCAACACCAGATAATGAACCATCAGTAAGTACTGGTAAACTATCAACAATTGGGCTAACTTTGGTTTTAAATGGAAAAATCTATGGGTTGCATCTAGAAAAACAAATGTTTTTTTTTCTTTTTTTTTGTGTGTATGTGCCTCAACAGGTTGGATTCTGTCATAATAAGCTTACATATGTTAAAATACCATATTTATCAGATCTCTGACAATCTGAAGGCCAGCATATTTGAGTTACTCTTTGTCTAACTTTATCATCTGCTCTAAATTTCATCCTATAAAACATGATGTTATAATCTCAGTTTTGGCACATTTTTTCAATGTATGTTTTAGAAACAAATTTTAGATAAATCTATAAAGGCATAAATCTTTATGGTTTCCCACTTTAGATTTAATCTTAAAACAAACAAACAAACAAACAAAAAAGTAAACAAAAAAAATTTTTGTAAAACTCAATCTTGTGCTCAACTATAATCTTACCATGATTGTAAATATGTTCTTTTTAAGCTAAAATCAAAATAAAACTTTGAATTAAACCTAATTTATGAAGAGGCTAGCAAATCTTATGAATCCTATCATATTGTTTTAAAAGTTAATAGCAAAAAATTAAAGGACAAAAATTTTATTTAATATTAAACAGAGAAGTAAACTTAACCTGTAGCCAACAACAACAACAACAACAAAAAAGTACTATTCTGGCCATATCAAATCTATAGGCCAGAAGAAACATCATTAAATCATTCTTTTAGGTATTGACAGCCAAGCATATATTTTATTTAATGGTTAATAATGATCTGTATATGACCCTGCATAACCCTGGGCTAAAATGGAACTGTAGTCCTTTCTATTCCTACAAAAGAGCATAAGCAAACATTTTGCATTGAAGTATCTCCAGCCTTTTTAAGTGAAGAACGACACTTTTTATAGGTTGTATAGTTTTTTTTTGAGTTAATTTTGTATCCAGCCAATTTTGCTGAAGGGGTTTATCAGCTGTAGGAGTTCCCTGGTAGAAATTTTGGGGTCACTCAGGTATACTATCTTAACAGCTACAAATAATGATACTTTGACTTCTTCCTTTCTGATTTGTATCCTCTTTATCTCCTTCAGTTGTCTTATTGCTCTAGCAAGGATTTCCAGAATTATGTTGAAGAGATATGGAGAGAGTGGGCAGCCTTGCCTTGTCCCTGATTTCAGTGGAATTGACTTAAATTTCTCTCCTTTTATTTTGATGTTGGCTATAGGCTTGCTATATATTCCCTTTACTATATTTAGATATGTGCCTTGTATCCCTGATCTCTCCAATATTTAAACATGAATGGTTGTTGGATTTTTTTCAAATGTTTTTTC
This sequence comes from Meriones unguiculatus, assembly GCF_030254825.1. NCBI lineage: Eukaryota > Metazoa > Chordata > Mammalia > Rodentia > Muridae > Meriones > Meriones unguiculatus. The sequence goes on from NW_026843709.1 coordinate 19,956,793, forward strand.
AGTATCTAAGGAAATTATCATGTGTTTTTTTTTTTGTTTGTTTGTTTGTTTGTTTTGTTTTGTTTTTTTTTAATATGTTGGATCACATTGATCCGTGGGGGCTCTCCTTCTTTTGGAATCTATATGTGTGGAGGGGACCCATGAGGGGATCCACACATTCTGGAATGTGTGGGACATGTGTCCAGTAGGGGCTGGTTGAGTCCTGGTATTTGGGTATTCTCGTTACTCCAAGATGACATCATTGGATTTCTATGTTCCTTATGTATCTCTGTGTGTGTGTCTATGTTTATCTGTAGAGTTGGATATTTTTAGACATGAGACAATTTGAATCAACACCTCTGAGATTGATCCTGGACTATCGGAGTTAAATTCTAGAAAACACTTCTACATTTTATCAGGTATTTTAAAATAGTAACTCTTGGGCAGTCTAATAGAGAACTTAAAACAGTTTCTCCAACTTTTGGGGAAAATTAAAAAAAAAACCTGGTATTTATGTTATTAATTCTACTAGGTAAAACCAAGCCAACTAAACAAAAACTGCAGTTATTACAACATATCATATAAAAAGCCTATAAAATATGTTGTTCTTCATTTAAAAAGGCTGGAGATTCTTCAATGCATAATGTTTGATTATGTTCTTTTACAAGAAAAATAAAGGATTACAGTTCCATGTTAGGCCAGGATTATGCAGGATTATATAGAGATCATTGTTAACCATTATATAAAATATATGCCTGGCTACCAGTACCTAAATAAATTATCTAATGCTGTTTCTTTATGGCCTATATATTTGGTATAGCCATTATAGTCCAATTTTGCTGAGGGCTACTGGCTAGGTTTAGTTCTCTGTTTAATGTTAAATAAAACTTTTGTCTTTTAATTTTTTGCTGTTAAGTTTTACTACAATGTGATAGGATTCATAAAGATTTGCTAGCCCCTTTATAAACTATGTTTAATTAAAAGTTTTACATTGATTTTAGTTTAAAAAGAGCAGATTTAAAGTCATGCTATAGATTATAATTGAGTACAAGATTGATTTTTACCTATTCTCTGTTTAGGTTATTGTTGTTGTTGTTTTGTTTTGTTTTGTTTTTTAAGGTTAAATCTAAAGTTGGTAAACATAAAGTTTTCCGATATAGATCTAGCTAAAATTTGGATCTCAAACATACATTTGAAAAATATGCCAAAATTGAGATTAAAACATTCTGTTATATTGGATGAAATTTAAAATAGGTGATAAGCGTGGACAAAGATTAACTCAGATATGCTGGCCCTCAGACTTTTCAGAGATCTGATATATATGGCATTTTAACATATGTAAGCTTATTATGACAGGATCCAACCTGTTGAGGCACAAAAAATAAAACTAAAATTAATTCAGTTTTTACAGGTGCAACCTATCGTTTTCACATTTAAAACAAAAGTTACCCCACTTGGTGGTTCTTTAATGGTATTTACTGATGGTTCATTATCTGGTGTTGCTGCCTATGCTTACAAAAGAAAAACAATATCTTTTTAAGTGTCTAACTCATCTGCACAAATAGCAGAGTTATCTGTAATATTGGCTGTGTTTCAAAGTTTTAGTAAGTAGTCTTTGAACATTTTTATAGATAGTGCATATGTAGCTCAGACTTTCCCTAGGTTAGAGACTGCAGGTCAAATTCAGACAACTTCTGCTGTAATTTTATTTTTACAAATTCAAAATTTGATACAAAAAAAAACTTTCCCTTTCTAATAGGACATTTGAGGCTCATTCTAATTTGCCAAGAGCCCTGTCTAAAGTAAATGCATTGGCAGATAAAATCACCAAAGTTTACTGTTCACAGTTAAAAAGAGGACAGGATACCCATATATGCATCATCTTAATAGTCAAACCTTAAGATATAAATATGGATTGAGTAAGTAACAGGCACATATTATAGTCAAGACTTGCAGTACTTTTCGTTAATTTCAGCCTGTTTCTCATTTGGGAGTCAATCCTAAAGGATTATTTCCAAATCAGAATTGGCCAACTGGATATTACTTTTATTCCTAAATTCAAATAATTAAAATATGTACATGTTTCCCTAGATATCTATTCTCCATTTATTTTTGCCAACCCTCAAGAAGGATAAGTTGCAAAGAATGGTATTCTCATTGTCTACAAGATTTTAATGCTCTAGGAGTTCCTAAACAATTTAAAACTGACAATGGAACAGGATATACTATCAAATCTTCTAAAAGATTTTGTCAACAGTTTCAAGTTTCTCATATAACTAAAATACCTTACAATTCTTAAGGACAAGGCATGGTAGAGCATGCCAACTAAACAATTAAGATTTATTTGCAAAAACACAAAGAAGTGAGAGCTACTCCTCTGGACACCTAAGAATCCTCTTAATCATGTTCTATTCATTCTGAATTTTTAAAATTTTGATAAGCATAATAAATCTACGGCAGATAGATTTTGGCATAGAGAAACCAAGACATTTTTTGCTGAAGTAAAATGGAGGGATTCTTTAACAAATCAATGGCATGGACCCAGCCCTGTACTCATATGGGGATAAGGATGTGTCTGTGTTGTTCCACAGGAAAATGATGCAGCTCTATGGCTACTGGAATATTTGCTGCAACAAGTGGATGAGGAGTTTTCTTCTGACAATGATAATGATGTCAATGAAGACCCCTCCGGTCAAGATGACTGTTTATTAGGTATAAGTTTATAATCTACCTCTACTACATTAGGTTTCCTGGAAAGATCCAGAAGTCCTTGTTTATGTCAACAACACTTGGTTGCAGGATTTTCCTGCTTTTGAAGGAACACAAACAGACTTAAAAATTTCAGATACTTAAAAGAGACACTTAAAACAAACACTTAAATTTTCAGAAATAGAGGTGCTCCTCTTAGCTTTACCAGTGAGAGAATTCATCAGGACTTTTTACCAGACACCCCTATCCAGGTCATAGCTCAGAATGCCTACTACTCTAAAGTTGGTGGCAGCTCAAGTCTCCCTTTGAAAACAAGCAAAGTGGAACATTGGAGGGATATTATTACCCCTTAATATGGGAGGTAAGAATGACAGTCTTACATCTCAAATGGGTTACCCACCCTGTGAGAAAGGAGATAAATGTTCTTTTCCTTGACTGATGGTACCTTAGAAAAGATGCATCTGAGAAACACCCAACATCTACTACTGTGACAATGACCATGAATTTAGAGTCATGGACTGGACTGGTCTATTGTTAAGGGTATTAAGAACTTGGCTTCTGGTAAAGGCAGTCAAAATTTCTTTGCTTCAGAAAATGTAGTTTGTGCTGGAGTTTGGAGGACTTCAAATAAAAATTAGCCAACCTTTGTATGGAAATTGGGGTCTATGTTGGAAAATATAGGCCTCCTCTCTGGGAATAATGAAGGTACCTTTGCTAAATTAATCAACTATACTTATTTTTTGGCATCTGTTAATCCTCCTTATTTACTGCTAATTGGAAACATTGTAGTAACATCTTTTAAGAACAATGATACCTATTCAAGTGAATGTGTATATTACAATCTTACTCATTGTGTCAGTGCTGAAAAGTACTAGTTGTTAAGCAACCTGCTTTTGTTATGATTCCTTTTAGGGTTTCTGAATCTTGTATGATGAAACAGAATTTAATTGGAATCAGGTTCAGAATCACCTTGCTGGTATTTGGTCTAGCAAAAACTTCTCATTGGATATGTTAACAATGAGAAATAAGATCCATGAATAGAATCTGCCAAGAAACCTAGGTTAGAATGGGCCGATACAACCTGGGATATATTTACTAGTCTCAGGATGCTCTTTCTATCCTTTGAATCTGTGGTTAAGTAGGGACTGACAATTGAGGGCCTGGCAGGTATGGGTTTGTTGGCCTGTGCCTGCCTTCCTTAGATGTTACAGTTCCTTCTTCAACAACTTCAATGCATGCAAATGCAGTTGCATGAATTTACATTAAAGTTCTCTAACAATTGATATGCAGACTTACTGGTAAGAATAAAATTGTGGTTTTCTAACCTAAGACAGAGGTTCGTAAAAATATGATTCAAGATCTTGATTACTAGGAAAGAAAAAATGTATATGTCACCAAACTAAGACAGGTTCTCCATAAAGCAAAGAAGGACAAACTGAAGTGGTCTGGTAATTGGAATTCTGCCTCCTGCCCTTGGCAGATGAGGGTATTATCTAAGTTCCACATCTCAAAGACTGTTTTTGTCAATCTCTGAAGGAAGGGTGTTCTGAACCTGTGAAGTTGCTAGCAAGCTCTCTGTAAGTTTGGGAACCAGACAGCAAACTTAGTGTAAATGTGAGTGAATTCCTGGATGCCTTACCAGATGTGTTGCTACTGTGGAAAAAAATTGTTTGTACCCTTTGCTTACAAGTGCTGTTTGCATGTTAAGTAAACTCAGACTTGATCAGGATTTTATCTTGTCTCCATTCTTCACATCTCTTTCTCCACATTTACACTTCCTCTTTCAAGTGGACCCTGTTGTAATAGCCCACAGGATGGTCAGGTTATCTTCTATTTTCCTTGCTGTTAAAAACTCAATACCCCAGTGAAACCTAGACCCTACCAGGCTATTATACCAATAAGAATGTGAAGGTACATTGACTCAATATGCAAGCAACTGCTCAATTCAAAGTTACTTCAAAGTTACAACCTAAGAAATTTCAGATCCAAGAACACATTAGGTACTCCTACTCATTAGGTACATTCCCCTTAATCCTACATTGCTTTGAAGCTTTCCTATTTAGGAAGCTGTGGAATTAAATAAACATTAAGTTTCATTTCCTTCCTGACATTGTCACAGAGATAAAAAGAAGTAAAGGTGTGAGATCTGTATAAAGGGATGAGATAAAGCTTGTTGGTTTCACAAGAAAAAAGTCACATGTGCACAGGATCAGGGACACTGGACAATGAGGAAAATTTCTTTATTCATCTCCAAGGAAACCTCAAGGTTAATCTCAGGTGCTGAGTGACTGAGAGGTAGAATGATGAGATGAAAAAAGTGAAAGCCAGTAAGAGTTTCCAGAGCAAGTTATTAAAGGGCCAAGTGGACAGCATGATTGAGAGAAAGGCTGAGCAGCCCTACATGTCTCAATCTGGGCAGTTGAAAACACAGAACCCAGATATGCAAGTTCCTGTGTCCAAGACTCTTAGTTCAGGAAAAAGTGTCATATATTTCTTTCAAGTGGTCTTTAATAAAGTCACGTGTCCTTGACATGTGAGTTTCACATTATGACAGATTCCCTTATTTACTTGTTAAATGCTCAGATATGTCCTCAGTTAGTGAATTACTTAGTAGGAAAATGCTCCGTGACAAAGGCAAATCTTTGATTGAATGTTTGTAATTATGACCTTGCTAATATTTTTACATAGACCATTCAAACGTTATGTCTACAAGCAGTCATCTTGTTGTATTTCTTCAGTAGAACTGAGAGCTTTTCATACTGAACCACAAGTGGCAGGCAGAGAGAGGGTGACAGAAAGAGAATGAGCTTGAGAAACAGATTCAGAAATATTAAGACTGAGACCAACGGAAACAAACATATAAATTGACAGAGACCAAGAGACAAATACTCCATTCTGTGTGGTCACTTTTATTGGCATATCAACCTCAATCCACAGCCTCCTATAGTATAATAACAAAAGAAATTATAATTTATAATTTTATATTAGTTTTTATTAATTATACTTTATTCACTTTGTATCACCCCATAAATTTCTATCTCCTCCCCTCCAAATATCAATCCCTCTCCCTTGTCCACTCATGCCCCTCTCCAAATCCAAAGATAGAAGAGATCTTCCTCTCCTTTCCTCTGAACCTAGTTTATCAGATCTCATCAGGAATGGCTGCACTGTCTACTCCTGTGGCCTGCTAAGGATGCTCCCCATCAGGGTGAGGTGATCAAAGTGCAGGCCATTCAGTTCATGTCAGAGGTATTTCCTCTTCCCATTACTATGGAATCCCTTTGGACACTGCCATGGGCTACATCTGTGCAGGGGTTCTATTATATCTCCATGAATGTTACTTGGATGGAGTATGAATATCAGGAAAGACCAACATGCACATATTTTTTTGGTTCTGTTGTTTTCCTTCTGGAGTTCCTGCACTCTCTAGAACTTCCTGTTTCCCACTAATTTCATAAGATTACATGCACTCTGCACAACAGTTAGCCATAAGTCTCAGGATCTGCTTTGATAGTCTGTAGGGCAGAGCATTTCAGAGGCACTTTGTGACAGGCTCGTAACATGTTCCATATTTTCTCCTTCTTCTGATGTCCATCCTCTTTGCCTTTCAGGATGGGGATTGAACATTTTAGCCAGAGTCCTCCATGTTGATTAGTTATTTTAGATGTACAGATTTTAGTATGTTTACCCTATATTATATGTCTGTATGAGTGAGTATATACTGTGTATGTCGTTCTTTATCTGGGATAGCTAACTTCCAGAACCCACCAGTGACCTGCAAATTTCAAGTTTTCCTTGTCCATATTGTGTACTTGAGCTTCATTTAGATATATGCCTAATAATGGTATAGCTGGATCTTGAGGAAACTTTATTACTAGTTGGTTGTGAAAGTACCAGATTGATTTCCAGAGTGGTTGTACAAGTTCACATTCCTACTAGGAGTAGAGGAAGTGTTCCCCTTTCTCCACAACCTCTCCAGCATATGTTGTCACTTGAGTTTTTTATCTTGGCCATTCTGAAAGAGATGAAATCTCTGGGTACTTTTTATTTGCATACCCTTGATGGCTAATGAGGCTGAGCATTTCTTTAAGCATTTCTCTGCCATTCCATATTCCTCTATTGAGAATTCTCTGTATACATCTATTCCCCACTTCCTTTTTTTAACTGGATTACTTGATTTGTTATTTTTCACCTTTTAATTCTTTATATATACTGAAAAATATCACTCTCTCACATAGAGGGTTGGTGAAAATTCTTTCCCAATCTGTAAGCATTCATTTTGTTTTGATGACAGTGTCCTTTGCCTTATAAAAGCTTTTCAGTTTCATGAGGTCCCATTTATAGATTGTTGTTCTTAGAGCCTGTGCTGTTGGTGTTCTGTTCACGAAGTTTTCTCCTGTTCCAATCAGTTCAAGATTGTTCCCCAATTTTTCTTCTAACTGATTTAATGTGTCTGGTTTTATGTTGAGGTCTTTGATCCACTTGGACTTTAGTTTTGAGCAGGCATTTTCCTACATGTAAATATCACTTATATCCAGCACCATTTGTTGAAGATGTTATCTTTTTATTACTGTATGGTTTTGGCATATTTGTCAAAACTCAGCTGTCCATAAGTGCGTGGGTTTATTTACGGGTCTTCTGTTTGGTTCCTGTGATCCACCATTCTGTTTCTATACCAGTACCATGTATTTTTATTATTGTTGCTCTATATTATACCCTGAGATCAGAGGTGGTGATACATCCAGAAGATCTTCTATTGTAGAGGATTGTATTAGCAATTCTGGGTTTCTTGTTTTCCCATATGAAGTTGTGGATTTTTCTTTCAATTTTTCTGTGAAGAATTATTGGTAATTTGATGTGAATTCCATGGAATCTGTAGATAGCTTTTCATTTTTACTATGTTAATTCTGCTAATCTATGAGCATGGCAAATTTTTTCCATCTTCTGGTATCTGCTTCTAATTCTTTCTTTAGAGACTTGATATTTTTTTATACAAGTCTTTTACTTGCTTGGTTAGGGTCACACCAAGGTACTTTATATGTCTTTGACTGAATACAAAAATGCACCAAAGATATCTCCCACTATTACCAAGTAGGCTTCATCCCATGTATGCAGAGGTAGTTCAATATATGGAAATCCATAAATGTGATCTACCATATTTTTAAAAAATGTAAGAAAAAAAGAAAAATGTGATCTACTATTTAACAAATTGAATGAAAAAAGAACATATAATGATATCCTTCAATCCTGAAAAAGCATTTAAAGAAATCTAACATACATTCATGTTTAAATTATTGGACATATCTTCCAGGGAACTCCTACAGCTGAGACAACTTCAGCAAAGGGGCTAAATATAAAATTCACTAAAAAAAATCAGTAGTCATCCTGTATACAAAAGACAAAAGGACTGAGAAAGAAATTAGGGAGAATATATATTATCTAACAAGGCCATACCTACAAATATTCCCAGACATTTCCTAATTGGGGACTATACATGTAATTAGATGGTCTTAGAGGAGATATTGCAATTCAAATCACTAGGAATGGAAGAAGTTGGAGGGACTTCTAGGCTAAAAGAACACAGTTATCCTGAGATTTTGTCATTCAAGACAATGTTTAATGTCCTAGCAGCTTACAAGGACAAAAGACAGGAGTGACAATTACCTTCAGAGAAAATGTAGAATATTTCCATAATGGAGTATTATTCTGCTATGAAAATTACCTCAAGATATTTTCAGAAAAGTGGATGGAACCAGGAAAAATCATCCTGGGTTAAGTAACTAAAATACAGAAAGACATATGTATTATGTATTCATTTATTAGGAGTTCTCCTAGTAGTGGGGGATAAAGTTCCAATTGGCCATCGATTATAACCAACCCAGTCTACCAGTAGGAGAATTGGGTGGAATTTAATTGAGTAGAAGGGCCAGGGTATCGTATGGAAGATTTCAAGTTGCTCTCTACCCTCAACTGATAGATCAGTGCCATGTCTTGGTTCCACAGAGATGCTTCCTTCTCCATCAAATGGGATTGCATACAGAGATCCACAGTCTTAATATTATGCAAAAAGAGACCTTAGAACACACAGTTGTAAATTGGATTTCCCTCTTAAATTCCACCTCTCCTCACAGCTCTGGAAAGCCTGCAGGATGGGAGGCTTGAAGAGTGTCATAAGTAGAGGGAATTGAGGACACAAAGAGAACAATGCCCTGAGCATCAGGCTGCAGAGGAAGATGATTCATCCAGCATTGGTGAGTCCTGATAGAAAGGGGAGGAGGACCTCCCCTATCAGGTAACTAGAGAAAGGTCATAGAGATAGAAGAACGAGGCTGTAAGGGACTGGAAGATGAAAAGGGAGGGGATAGCAATGGGGATACAAAGTGAACAAGTCATAATAAATAAATACATAAGAGAAACTGTGATCAAGGTTATGATGTATAGAGCTCTTCAGGACTGATGGCTTCTTTTTGGGAGTGGTACCAGCGTGCAGCAAATATGATCTCAGTTTTATTTCAGGGACTTTCACTGAGACTCTTATCATGTTGCAGTGAGTATATGAACAACACACACTTGAATTGATATGATTAAAAAAATTAGTGTGACACCTGGGTAGGAATTTGAACCTAGGAGCAATAGAAAAGTAGTATAATGCATATTATATGAAATTCCCACATAAGGAGTGAAAATAATATGTTGACAACTTACAAAATGACACTTAACATGGAGAAAAGATTTCACTAAAGGAGGGCAGAGTTTGACTTTGTAAGGTATGCTTTCCAGAAATTCGTTATTTAGCAGAGAACCCTTGCCATGAACTAGTCATTATCCAGCTACTTTAGACCCCAAGGGCTCAGTGGCACCTCTGAAGAAGCAGTCCTGACACCAAAATTATGTTTAGATGGTTTGTTTGGAATACCACAGCAGAAAACACAGCTGATCTTTGTTCTAGGCATATCACAAGGACCCATTTCTCTGTCCTCAAGGATCATTTTTAAATGTAAACCTCAGGACCAGTAGGGTTCCTCACTGACCACTGAGAAGGACACAGCTGCACATCCAGCCAGGTCAGTGAAGGCAAACCTACTTATAGAGGTGTGCCAACAAAAGTGTGGAAGAGTAGAAGCTGTCAAAGAGTTTATTGTCCTTCAGTTCTCCATTTACACACACAGAACTTTTTGTGTTTCGGCCTAACCAATCACATGAATTATCTCTCTTCCTTCTTTTTTCCCTGCACTTAAAGAATACAGTAGGGAACACTTGACAGTGCTGACTATTACATCAATAAGAATGTGAAGGTACATTTAGTGAGTATGCCAGTAACTGCTCAGTTCAAAGTCACAACCTAGGAAATTTCAGGTCCAAGGCCACAGTTGGATACCACCTTGTCATTGGATACATTCTCCTTTGAAGCTTTCTTATTTACAAAGCTGTCCAACTAAATAAACATTTAAGTTTCATTTCCTATCTAAAATTGTCACAGGTAAATAGGAGTAAAGGTGTGAGATCCGGATAAAGGGATGAGATAAAGGCTTGTTGGTTTCACAAAAAAAGTCACATGTGCACAGAATCAGAGATACTTGAGAGTGAGGAAAGTTTGTTTATTCATCTCCATGGAATCTTCAAGATTCTCTCAGGTGCTGATTGCCTGAGAGGAAGAATGATGTCATGAAACAGGTGAAAGCAAGTAAGAATTTCAGGAGTCAACTATTAAAAGGGCCAAGAGGACAGCCTGCTTGAGAAAGGCTGAGAAGCCCTACATGCCTCAATCTGGGCAGCTGAAAGCACACAACCAAGAGATGACAGTTCCAGTGTCCAAGACTCTTAGTTCAGGAAAATATATTTCTTTCAAGTGTTCATTAATAATGTCATGTGTCCTTGATATGTGTGCTTCACATTTTCACTGATGCCATTATTATTTGTTAAGTGAACAGATATGTCCTCTGTCAGTTAATTACTTACTGTGAAAACACTCCCTTCTCCAGCAAATCTTTAGAAAAAAGCATATAATTGGGACCTTGCTGATATTTTTACAGAGAACATCCAGAACATCAAGTCAGTAAGCAGTCATCTTGTTTTAGTCCTTCAGCAGAACTTAGAGCTTTTCATGCTGAACCACAAGAGGAGGGAAGAGTGAGGGAGACAGAGAAAGACAAAAAGAGAAAGTGCTAGAGAGATATACTCAGAAATAGAGAGACCTAGACCAACAGAAACAAAGATATGAAGTGACCTATTAAGAGAGACTGATTTTGTCAAATGCTTTTTCAGCCTCTAAGGAGATTATTATGTGTTTTTTTTTTCTTTCAGTTTGTTAATGTGGTGGATCACATTGATGGATTGCTGTTTATTGAACCAGCCCTGCATACCTGGGGTGAAGCCTACTTGGGCATGGTGGATGATATCTTTGATGTGATCTTGTATTCTGTTTGCAAGTATTTTAAGTATTTTTGCATCACTGTTCATTTAGGGAGATTTTCCTGAAATTCTCTTTCTTTGTTGGGTCTTTCTGAAGGTTAGGTACCAAGGTGATTTGTGGCTTTATAAAATGAGTTTGGTAATGTTCCTTCTGTTTCTATTTTGTGGAGTACTTTGAAGAGAACTAGAGTTAGCCCTTCTTTGAAGGTCTGGTAGAATTCTGTAATGAGACCATCTGGTCCTGGGCTTTATTTGGATGGGAGACTTCTGAGGACTGCTTCTATTTCCTTGCAGGATATAGGATGATGTAAAAAGAGAGAGAGAGAGAGAGACAGAGACTTCATTTTAAATGGTCCCTTTCATTAGCATATCAACCTCAAAAGCATACCCTCCTGTAATATAACTCCAATAGGAATTATATTATCTAACAAGGTCATTCATCCTAACCTTTCCCAGAGTGTACCTCACTGGGAATTCCACATGTAAACAGATGAGCAACAAAGGGACATACAATTCAAGTCAACAAGAAGTGGAAGAGGATGGGGAGCCTTTTAGGATAAAAGAATATAGTTATATTTATAGTTTCTGATTTAATACAATGATTACAGTCCCAGCAACTTTCAAAGAATAAAGAACAAGATTGACAATCTCCTTTGAGGAAAATGTGAAATGTTTCCATAATGGAGTATTATTCAGCTAAAAAAAATGTTATCATGGTATTTTCAGGCAAATGGATAGAACACAAAAAATCATCCTGGGTGAAGTAACTAAAAATGGAGAATGAAAATTATGGTATGTAGTCACTTATTAGGAGTTTCCTAACAGTGGTAAAAAATATTCAAACAGGCCATCTATTGTCACCAAACAAATGTATCACTAGGGAGGTTGGGGGACAGTTAATTGAGTTGTTAGACCAGAGCATCCTAAGTAAATTCAACCAACCCAAACAATTTTATTGAAATATGCTGCTGTCTGCCCTCAACTGATAGATCAGTGCCATGATCTTTTATCCACAGTTATGCTTCCTTCTCCATCAAATGGGATTGCATATAGAGACACATAGTCCCATATTGTACAGAAAGAGAATTTAAAACACCCAGTACTAAACTGGATTTCCCTATGAAATTCTACCTTCCATCAGTTCTCTGCTAAGCCTGCAGGAGAGGAGGCAGGTAGTGTGTCATAAGTAGAGGGAACTGAGGACACAAGGAGAACAATGCCTTGAGAATCAGGCCACAGAGGAAGATAAAGGAGAGAGCCTAGTTGAGACCTGATAAGCAAGGGTCAGATAGAAGGGGTCATTATAACTCACCGATAATGTAACTAGAGAACTGTAATAGAGGTAGAAGAAGTGGTGGGGGTTGGACAGGAATGAGAAGAGAGAGTAGGCAGCAGAGGGGATACAATCACAATAAATAAATACATAAGAAAAACTGTGATGAAGGTGATGAAGAACAGAGATTCTCAGGATGGATGGCGTCTTTTTGGGGGGTTGTTGCCATGGTGTGGCAAGGATGAACTCAGTTTTCTTTAAGAGACTTGTCAATGAGACTCTGATCATGCTTCAATGAATATATGAACAACACATACCTCAATTGATGAATTTTAAAGAAAAAATATTTTAGTGTGACACATGGGTAGGAATTTGAACCTGGGATCAGTGAAAAAGGAGTGTAATGTATAATATATGAAATTCCACATAAGCAATAAAAGAATATGTTGACAACTTTACAATGACTTTTACATGGAGAAAAGATTCCGCTAAAGGAGGGCAGAGTTTCACTGTGTAATGCATGCTGTCCAGAAACTCATTATGTAGCACAGAAACCTTGCCATGAACTAGCTGTTACCCTGCTACATCAGGCCCCATGAGCTCTGGTAGCACCTCTGAACAAGCAGTCCTGGCTTTTAGAGGGGTTGTCAGGAGGACCACAGCAGGAAACACAGTTGTTCTTGAATCTTAGGACATATTTCTCCATCCTGAATGCCTAGTTTTAACTGCAAACCCAAGGACCAGGAAGATTGCTCACTGATCAAGGAGTAGGAAACAGATGCCAAACTAGACAGGTCAGGCAAGGTAACCCTTTTATAGAGGGTTGACAACCTTAGTGTTGACAGCCCCAGCTGTCATACAGTTAATTGCTTCTCATTTCTCCTTTTACACTCACACATCCTTCTCTGTTTCAGCTAAACCAGTGCATTAAATGTCTGGATTCCTACTGCTGCTCTTAAAGCCTCAATACAGCAGGGAACCCTAGGCCATGACAACCTATTATATCAATAAGAATGTGAAGATACATTTAGTGAGTACTTGAGTACTCAGTTCAAAGTCACAACCTACGAAATTTCAGATCCAAGACTACATTATGAAACCGCCGTGTCATTCAGAACAGTTCCAGTGTCAAAGACTCTTAGTTCAGGAAAAGTGTCACATATTTCTTTCAAGTGGTCATTAGAAAAATCATATGTCTTTAATGTGTGACATTCACATTATCAAAGAATCCATTAGTTTTTTTTTAAATGCACAGATGTCTTCTATCATAGAAATATTTACTGGGAAAATGTTCCCTGACAAAGGCAACTCTTTGAACAAAAAGGGTTTGATTGGGACCTTGCTTATATTTTTACAAAGACCATCCATGATGTCATGTCAGCAAGCATTCATCTTGTTGTAGTCTTTCAGTAGAACTGAGAACTTTTTATACTATACCACAAGCAGCAGACAGAGAGAGGGAGACAAAGAGTGAAAGAGAGAGAGAAAGGGCTAGAGAGACAGATTCAGAAATAGAGAGAACAGGACCAACAAAAACAAAGATACAGAGTGACAGAGACAGAGAAACAGATAATACATTCTTTCTGGTCACTTTCATTGGCATATCAACTTTGAAGCACACCCTCCTATATTATCACTTCCAAAGGAATTATATTAATGAACAAGGTAATACCTCCTAAACCTTCACAGACCTTTCTTCACTGGGACTAAACATGTAAATAGATAAGCTTCCAGGGGACATTGCAATTCATATCACCAGGAAGTGGAAGAAGATGTAAGACTTGTAGGCTAAAAGAAAATAGTTAACCTGATAGTTTGTCATTCAATACAATGTTTAAAGACACAATTACTTCCAAGGTCTGAAAACCAGGACTGAAAATCTACTTTGGGGAAAATGTGGAATATTTCCATAATGAAGTGTTATTCAACTCAGAAATGACATCATGATATTTTCAGGCAAATGGATGAAACTAGGGAAAATCATCCTGTGTGAAATAATTGAGTGGTTGGGCCAGGGTATCCTATGAGAATTGTGAAGTAATTCAAGCTGTTGTTATTAAAATATGTTGTTATTTCTCCTTAAATGATAGATAAATTGACAACTTTACAATGACTTTTACATGGAGAAATGATTACGCTAAAGGAGGGCAGAATTTCACAGTGTAAGGCATGCTTTCCAGGAACTCATTATATAGTAGAGAATCCTAACCATGAACAAGTGGCTACCCAGCTACTTCAGACAACATTAGCTCAGTGGCACTTCTGAACAAAAAGTCCTGGCACTAACACTATGTTTACATGGTTTGCCCACAGGCCAACATCAAGAAACAATTCTGCTCTTGTGTCCTAGACATATAATGCAGACCCATTTCTCTATTCTAAATAACCAGTTTAAATTGTTAACCCCAGGACCAGGAGGATTTGTCAATGAACAGTGAGTAGGATACAGCTGCTGATCCAGCCATGTCAGTCAAGGCAACCATGCTCTTGTGGGTTGGCAACACTAGTGTAGAATAGCACCAGATGTCTAAGGGTTTATTGCCCCTTAGTTATCCTTTTACATACACAGATTTTTCTCTGTTTCAGCCAAACTATTTTGAGGAATTGTCTGGTTTCCTTCTATTTTCCCTGCTTTTTAGGACTCAATACCACAGGGAACACTAGACCTTGCCAGCCTATTTATAAATAAGTATATGAAATTACATTGAGTGAGTACAGGAGTAATTGCTCAGTTCAAAGTCACAGCCTAGGAGATTTCAGATTCAAGAGCACATTACAAGAATACCTTGTCATTTGGTACATTCCCCTTAAAATTACATAGCACTTTGAAGCTTTCCTACTTTGGTAACTGTCCAATTAAATAAACATTACAGTTTCATTTCTTCCCTGACATTGTCACAGAGGTAAAAGGAATAAAGTTGTAGGATCTGGATAAATGGATGAGATAAAGGCTTGTTGGGTTTCAGAACAAAATGTCACCTATGCACTGAATCAGAGATACTTGAAATTGAGGAAAGTTTGTTCACTCATCTCCATGGAAACCCCAAGATTCTCTCAGGTACTGATTGTCTGAGAGGCAGAATGATGTAATGAAACAGGTTAAAGCCAGTGTTTCAGGAGCCAGTTAATAAAAGGGCCAAGAGGGCAGTCTGCTTAAGAGAAAGGCTGAGAAGCCCTACATGCCTCAATCTGGGCAGCTGAAAGCACACAACCCAGAGATGTCAGTTCTTGTGTCCAAGACTCTTAGTTCAGGAGAAGAGTCACATATTTTTTTCAAGTGGTCATTAATAATGTCATGTGTCCTTGACATGTGAATTTCAACTTATCATAAATTCCATTATTATTTGTTAAAAGCACAGATATATCCTCAGTTGGTGAATTACTTAGTTGGAAAATACTCCCTGATAAAGGCAAATCTTTTAACACAAAGTGTTTAATTGGGACTTTTCTTATATTTTTACAGAGACTATCTAGGTACAGGTCTCAAAGCAGTCATCTTGTTGAAGTACTTCAGGATAACTGATAGCATTTCATGTAGTACCACAAGTGGCAGGCAGAGAGAGGTTGACAGAGAGAGAAAGAGAAAAAGAAAAAGAAAGAGTTATAGAGTTAGATTGAGATTGAGAGACAAAGACCAATATAAACAAATATATAAAGTGACAAAGACTGAGAGACAGAGACTCCTTTCCCTCTGGTCACTTTCATTGGTATATCAAGCTCAAAGCACTTGCACCTATATTATAAACCCAACAGGAATTATATTATCTAATCAGGCCATACTTCTGAACACCTCCCAGACATTTCTTCACTGGGGACTCAACATGTAAATAGATGAGCTTCAAGGGGACATTGCAATTCAAAGCACCAGGAAGGGAAAGAAGGTGGAGGAAATTCTAGCTAATAGAGCATACATATCCTGAACTATACAATTCAATTCAATGATTAAAATCACAGCAAATTCCAAAGTCTAAAGAACAGGACTGACAATTTCCTTTGTGGAAAATGTGGAATATTTCAATAACGGAATATTGTTCAGCTAAGAAAATGACATCGTGTTATATTTAGACAAATGGATGGAACCAGGAGAAATCATCCTGTGTGAAGTAACTAAAATGCAGAAGGACAAATGTGGTATGTACACACTTCTTTGGAAGCCTCCAAATAGTGAGTGATAAAGTTCCAATAGGCCATCTATTATAACAAAAGTAGTCTTCCACTAGTGGGATTGGGTCACATTTAATTAATTGATTGGGCCAGGCCATCTACAGAAATTTTCAAGCAACTCAGTCTATTGTTATAAGTAGGTTCCCCTTTGCCCTCAAATGACAGATCACTGTCATGTTCTTGCATCCAAAGAGATGCTTCCTTCTGCATTAAATGGAATTGCATGTGGAGACCTACAGTCTTATAAAATGGTGAGAGAGACCTTAACATACCCTGCTCTAAATAGTATTTCCCTTTGAAATTCTCCCTCCCCTCACAGCTCTGGGAAGCTTTCAGGAGAGCAGGCAGGAAGAATGTCATAAGTAGAGGGAATTTAGGACACAAGGAAAACAATACCCTGAGAAGCAGGCCGCAGATAAAGATGATGAAGCCACCCTTGCTGATACCTAATTTACTAGGGTCAGATTGAAGGTGGAGGAGGACATTCCTTATCAGGGATCTGGAGAGAGGGCATAAGGGGTAAAACAAGGTGGCTGGAAGCAGAAGAGAGGAAGTAGCAGAGGAGATACAAAGTAAACAAATTGTAATAAATAAATTCATAAGAAAAACTGTGATCAAGGCAATGAAGTATAGAGCTCTTCAGGACTTATGGATTCTTCTTGGGGGTGATGTCATGGTGTGGCAAGGATGAACTCACTTTTCTTTACGGGGCTTGGCACTGAGACTCTGATAATGTTCCAATGAGTAAATGAAAAACACATTTTAAAATTGATTTATTTTAAAGAAAAAAAATTAGTGTGACACATGGGTAGGAATTTGAACCTGGGAGCACTGGAAAAGGAGTGCTCCCAGGTTCAAAAAAAAGAGTAGTATAACACTCCCACATAATCAATAAAAATAGTATGTTGACACCTTTTACAGGGACTTTTAATATACAGAAAACGTTCCACTAAAGGAGCACAGTTTTACTTTGTAAGGCATTTTTTCCAGGAATTCATTATGTAGCAGAGATCCTAGCCATGAACTAATGCTTACCCACTACTTCAGGTAGCACCGGTACCCATGAAGTAGAGGTTACCCATTTACCTCAGACCCCATGAGCTCTTTGGCACCTCTGAACAAACATTCCTGGCACTAACACTACATTTAGAGGGTTTTTATGGAAGACCTCAGAAGAAAAACAACTGTTATTTTGACCTAGGCATAAAACAGGGACCCATTTCTCTGTCCTGAAAGCCCAGAGTTAACCTCAGGTCCAGGAGGGTTCCTCAGTGGTAACTGAGTAGGAAATAGTTGCCTGTCTAGCCATGTCAGCCAAGGCAACCATGCTCATAGCGGATTGGTAAAACTAGTGTGGAACAGAACCAGCTGTCTAATAGTTACTTGCCCCACAGGTCTTTTACATTCACCAATCATTCTCTGTTTCAGCCACACCAGTCCCAGGAATTGTCTGGTTTCCTTCTTTTTCTGTTCTTAAAGACTCAATAGCCCAGGGAACCCTAGACCCTGCCAAGCTATTATATCAATAAGAACATGAAGTTAAATTTAGTGAGTATGCCAATAACTTCTCAGTTCAAAGTCACAACCTAGGAAATTTCATAACCAAGGCCAGAGTAGGAGACCACGTTGTCATTCAGTACATTCACCTTAATCCCACATCACTTTGAAGCTTCCCTACTTGGGAAGCTTTCCAATTAAATAAACATTAAAGTTTCATTTACTACCTGAGACAGTCACACAGGTAAACAGGAGTAAAGGTATGGGATCTTTACTCACACAAATGGCCATATGGATGAGATAAAGGCTTGTTGGATTTCCCAAGAAAATGTCACATGTACACAGGATCAGAGAAAATAGACAGTAAGGATTTATTTTTTTTTAACTCATCTTCATGGAAACCCCAAGATTCTCTTAGGCCTGAATCCTTGAGAGGAAGAATGATGTAATGAAACATGTTAAAGCCAGTAAGTGGTTCAGGAACCAGTTGTTAATAGGGCCAAGTGAACAGACTCCTTGAGAAGAAGGCTGAGCAACCCTACTTACCTCTGGGCAGCTGAAAGCACAAAACCCAGAGATGAAAGATTCTGTGTCTAAGTCTCTCAGTTCAGGAAAGTGTCACATATTTATTTCAAGTGGTCATTTATAAAGTCACGTGTCCTTGACTTGTGAGTTTCACTATGTCAGAGATTCCATTGTCATTTGTTAAATGCACAGATATATCCTAAGTCAGTGAATTACTTACTGTGAAAATGCTCTTGACAAAGGCAAATCTTTGAACAAAAAGCATTTAATTGGGATCTTGCTTATGTTTTTTACAGAGACCATCTAGGATGTCACACAGCAACATTCATCTTGTTATAGCGCTTCAGCAAAAATGAGAGCTTTTCACACAGAACCACAAGAGACAGGCAGAGAGTGAGTGTCAGAGAGAGACAGAGAGAGAAAGAGCTAGAGATACAGATTCAGAAATAGAGAGACCTACACCAACAAAAACAAAGATAAAATGTGACAATGACCTAGAGACCAGAGACTCCATTCTATGGCCACTTTCATGGCCTCAAGGCACACCCTCTCATAAGGTAACTTCAAAGGAATTATAATATTTTATATTTATTTTTAATTAATTACACTTTATTCACTTTGTATCCCCAAACAACTCCCTCAGCCTCTCAATCTCACCTTCATTCTCCCTTATGCACCATGCTGCACCCCAAGAAAATTGATAGGGGAGATCTTCTTCTCCTTCCTTCTGATGCTAGTCTTCAGATCTCAAAAGGAGTGACTGCATTTTGTTTCTCTGTGGCTTGGTAAGGCTGATCCCCCATCAGGGTAAGGTGATCAAAGAGAAGGCCAATCAGTTCATGTCAGAGGCAGTCCCTGTGCCCATTACTATAGAAACCCCTTGGACACTGAACTTCCATGAACTACATCTGTGCAGGGGTTCTACGTAATCTACATGCATGGTACTTGTTTGGAATATGAGTCTCAGGAAAGACCCCTTTGCTATATATTTTTTTGTTCTTTTGCTCTCCTTGTGGAGCTCCTTTACTCTCCAGATCTTATTATTTCCTACTTCATTCATTAAATTCTTTCAATGCACTTTGCCCTTGAGTTGGCCTTAACTTTCAGCATCTGTTTTGATAGTCTGTAGGGCAGAGCCTTTCAGAGTTCCTATGGGAAAGGCTTCTAACTTATTCCCTGTTTTCTCTTCATTCTAATGTCCATCCTTTTTGCCTTTAGGGATGGGGATTGAGCATTTTGGCCACAGACCTCCCTCTTGATTAGTTTCATTATGTATACAGATATTTGTATGTTTATCTTATATGTCTGTGAGTATACACCATGTGTGTCATTCTGCTTCTGGAATAGCTCACTCGGATTGACCTTTTTCAGTTGCCACCATTTCCCTGCAAATGTCATGATTTCCTTGTTTTTTATTGCTGACTAATATATCATTGTATAGATGTACAACAAGTTCTGGATATATATTTCAGTTGGGGTTGGAGTGCATCTCGGTTGTTTCTAGCTTCTGGCTATTGCAAATAAAGCTGCTAAAAATATGGTTGAGCAAATGTCCTTAATGTGTTCTTGAGCCTCTTTTGGATATATGTGTAGGAGTGGTATGACTGTATCTTGAGGAAGCGCTATTCCTAGTTGTATGAAAAAGATCCAGATTGATTTCAAGGGTGGATTTAAAACTTTACATTCTCACCAGCTGTAGAGGATGGTTCCCCTTTCTCCACAACTTCTCCAGCATGTCTTGTCAGTTGAGTTTTTGATGTTGGCCATTCTGAGGGGTGTAAGGTGAAATGTCAGGGTCGTTATGATTTGCATTTCTAATGCTATTGGCTAATGAAGTTGAGCATTTCTTTAAGTGTTTCTCTGCCAATTGATATTGCTCTATCGAGAATTTTCTGTTTACATCTGTTCCCCAGTTTTTAATTTGATTACTTGATTTGTTGCTTTTCAACTTCCTTAGTTCTTATATATACTGGATATTAGCCCTCTGTCACATAGAAGTTTGGTGAAGGTTTTTGTTTTTTTGTTTTTCCCCAATCTGTAGGCATTTGTTTTGTTTTGATGATAGTTTCCTTTGCTTTACAGAAGCTTTTCAGTTTCATGAGGTCCCATTCACTGCTTGGTGCTCTTAGAGCCTATACTGTTGGTGTTCTGTTCAGGAAGTTGTCTCCTGTGCCAATGAGTTCAAGGCTCTTCCCTCCTTTCACTTCTAACCAATTTAATGTGTCTAGTTTAAGTTGAGGTCTTTTATCCACTTGACTATACAGGCTGATAAGTATGGATTTATTTGCATTTTTTTACATGTTAGACATTCAGTTAGAACAACACTAGTTGTTGAAGATGCTATCTTTGTTTCCATTTATAGTTTTGGCATCTTTGTCAAAACTCAAGTGTCCTGAAGTGTGTAGGTTTATTTCTGTTTCTTCCATTCGGGTCTGTTTATTCACCATTCTGTTTCTATGCCAGTACCATGCAGTTTTTATTACTGTGGCTCTATAATACAGTTTAAAATCAGGGATGGAGACACCTCTAGAAGATCTTTTATTGGAAAGGGTTGTTTTAGCAATTCTGGGTTTCTGGTTGTTCCATATGAAGCTGAGAATTTTTCTTTTAAGGTCTGTAAAGAATTGTGTCAGTAATTTGATGGGAATTGCAATGAATCTGTAGATTGCTTTTGGTAAGATGTCTACTTTTACAATGTTAAGCCTGCCAAGCCATGAGCATAGGAGATCTTTCCATCTGCTGATGTCTTCTTCTAATTCTTTCTTCAGAGACTTGAAATATTTTTCATACAAGTCTTTGACTCCCTTGGTTACTTTATGTCTTTGACCAAATACAAGAACACATAAGAGATAGCATCCACTATGACAAAGTAGGATTCATCCCAGGTATGCAGGGGTGGTTCAATATATGGAAATCAATCAATGTGATCCACCATATTAAAAAAAATAATAAAAACCCCACAAGATAATCTCCTTAGGTGCTGAAAAAGCATTTGACAAAATCCAACATCCTTTCATGTTTAAAGTTTGGAGAGATCAGGGATACAAGCACACACCTAAATATAGTAAAGGCAATATTATAGCAAGCCTATAGTCAACATTAAACTAAACAGAGAGAAACTTATAGCAATCCCACTGAAATCAGGGACAAGGCAAGGCTGCCCACTCTCTCCATATCTCTTTATCATAGGTCTGCAAGTCCTTGCTAAAGCAATAAGACAACTGAAGTAGATCGAGGGGATACAAATCAGAAAAGGACAAAGTCAAAGTATCACTGCTTGGAGATTTTATGATACTTAGTTACTTCAAAAATTCTACCAGGCAATTCCTACAGCTCATAAACACCTTCAAAAAAATGGCTAGATAAAAAAATAATGCAAAAATATCAGGAGCCCATCTGTATACAAAAGATAAAAGGGCTGAGAAAGAAATTAGGGAAATAAAATGAATTATATTATCTAACAAGGCCATACCTCTTAACACTGACCAGACATTTCCTCATGGGGGCCCTACATGTTAATTGATGGCCTTAGAGGGGACATTGGAATTTAAATCACCAGAAGTAGAAGATGGACTGACTTCCAGGCTAAAAGTACATTGTTATCCTGAAAGTTTGTCATTCAATACAATGATTAAAGTCCTAGCAAATTCCAAAGACTAACGATCAGGAATGACAATCTCCCTTGGGGAAAATGTAGAACATTTCCATAACAGAATATTATTCAGCAAAGAAAATGACAACGTGATATTTTCAGGCAAATGGATGGAACCAGGAAAAAACATCCTGTGTGAAATAACTAAAACACAGAAAGACAAAGATGGTATGTGTTTACTTACTGTGAGGTCTCCTAATAGTGGGGGATAAATTTCCAATAGGCCACAAACATCATCAGAGATACTGGACACTGAGACACTCATCTCCATGGAAACCTCAAGATTTTTCTCAGGTGTTGAATGGCTGGAGGTTGAATGATGTCATGGAAAAGGTGAAAGCCAGGAAGAGTTTCAGGAGCCAGTTATTAAAAAGGCCAAGTGGACAGCCTGCTTGAGAGAAAGGCTGAGCAGCCCTACATGCCTCAGTCTTGGTAGGTGAAAACACTCAACCCAGAGATGAGAGTCCCTGTGTCCAAGACTCTTAGTTCAGGAAAACTGTCACATTATTTTTGGAGTGGTCATAAATAAAATCACATAACTTTAACATTATCACTGATTCCATTATGATATGTCTTCAATCAGTAAATCAGTTACTGTTGATATGCTCCCTGACCAAGGCAAATCTCTGAACAATAAGCGTTTAACTAGAACCTTGCTTACGTTTTTACAGAGACCATCAGGATGCCATGTTAACAAGCAGTCAACTTATTGTAGTCCTTCAACAGAACAGAGAGCTTTTCATAATGAACCACAAGTAGCATTCACAGAGGGGGGTACAGAGAAAGATAGAGCTAGAAAGAGCTAGAGAAAAAGATTCAGAAATAGACTAAGACCAACAAAAAAAAAGATATAAACTGACAGAGAATGAGAGACAGAGATTCCATTCTGTCTGGTCACTTTCATTGGCACATCAACCTCAAAGCACACCTCCTCTAGTATAAATCCAAAAGGAATTATATATTTTAAAAATGTTTATTAATTACTCTTTATTCACTTTTCATCCTCCCCAAAAAACCCACTCCTCCCCTCCCAATCCCACCTTCTGTCCCCTTTCTCCATGCAAGACCTTCCCCAAGTCCACTGATATGAGAGTTCTTCTCTTTTTTCTGATGCTAGAATATTTATCTCATCAGGAGTGGCTGCATTGTCTTCCTCTGTGGCCTGGTAAGGCTGCTCCCCCAACAGGGTGAGGCCATCATAGAATAGGCCAATCTGTTCATGTCAGAGGCAGTCCCTATTCCCATTACTTTTGAACCCTCTAGGGCACTGAACTGCCATGGGCTACATCTGTGCAGGGCTTCTAGGTTATCTCCATGTATGGTAGGTACTTGGTTGGAATATGAGGAAAGACCCCTGTTCTCAGATTCTTTTTTGGTTCTGTTGTTATCATTGTGGAGCTCCTGTCCTCTCCACATCTTACTATTTCCCACTTCTTTCATTTGATTCCATGTACTTTGCTCAAAAGCTGGCTATAAGTCTCAGCATTTGCTTTGATATTCTGCAGGGCAGAGCCTTTCACACACCCTTTGGGAAAGGTTCCAAACAAGGCTTCCCTGTTTTCTCCTTCTTCTGATGTTCATCCTCTATGTCTTTCAGGATCAGGATTGAGCATTATTTTAGGCAGAGTCCTCCCTGTTCTTAAGTGTACAGATTTTAGCAGGTTTATCTTATATTATGTCTTTTATTGAGTATATACCATGTCTTTTTGTGTCTTTTTGCTTCTGGAATTGCTCGGTCAGGGTGATCGTTTCTGGTTCCCACCATTTAATTGCCTATTATATCAATAAGAATGTGAAGGTATTATATATCTGTTATATTATATGTCTGTTAGTAAGTATATACTGTATATTTTTCTGCTTCTGGATCAAATTAGGATGACCTTTTCTAGTTCCCACCATTTACGAGCCTATTATATCAATAAGAACATGAAAGTATTTACCTAGTATTGCAGTAACCACTCAGTTCAAAGTCAGAACCTAGGAAATTTCAAATCCAAAACCACAGTATGAGACCCCCTTGTCATTTTATGTCTCCTTAATTCCATATCACTTTGAGGCTTCCCTACTTACCAAGTTTTCCAATTAAATAAACATTAAATATTCATTCCTTACCTGATATTATCACATAGGTAAACAGTAGTTAAGCTGTGGAATCTGCATAAAGAGCTGAGGTAAAGTCTTGTTGGGTTTCAGAAGAAAATGTCAAGAGTTCACAGGATCAGAGATCCAGGACACTGAAGAAAGTTGGTTTGCTCATCTCCATGTAAACATCAAAAATCTCTCAGCTTATTGATTGGCTGAGATTGAGAATGATGTCATGAAACAGGTGAAACCAGCAAGCGTTTTAGGAGCCATTTATTAAAAGGTCCAAGTGGACAGCCTTCTTGAGGGAAAGTCTGAGCAGCCCTACATGCCTCAAACTGGACAGCTTACAACTCATATCCCAGAGATGACAGTTCCTATGTCCATGACTCCTAGTTCAAGAAAAGTGTCACATTTTCTTTTCAAGTGGTTATTAATAAAGCCACATGTCCTTGACATATGAGTTTCACATTATCACTGATTCCATTATTACCGGTTAAATCCACAGATATGTCCTCAGCCAGTTAATTACTTCCTGGGAAAATGCTCCTTGACTAAGGCATATCTTTGAATAAAAAAAATTTTAATACGGACCTTGCTTATATTTTTACAGAGACTCTCCAGAATGTCACACCAGAAAGCAATCATCATGTTGTAGTCCTCCAGGAGAACTGAGAATTTTTCAGACTGAAAAACAAGCAGCAGGCAAAAAGGGAAATAGCTAGAGAGACAAAGAAAGAGAGAGACTGAGACTGATATAAACAAAGATATGAAGTGACAGAGACCTAGAGACAGAGACTCCATTCTGTCTGGTCACTTTCATTGGCATATCAACCTCAAAGCACATCCTCATAACCCTTCTCAGACATTTCCTCACAGAGACTCAACATGTAAATAGATGAGCTTCAAGAAGACATTACAATTCACATCATCAGGAAGTGAAAGAAGTTGGAGGTACTTCTAGGCTAAAAGAACATAGTTATCCTGAAAGTTTGTCATTCAATACAATGATTAAAGTAACAGCAATTTCCATTGACTAAAGACAATCTCCTTCAGGGAAACTGTGGAATATTTCCGTAATAGAGTATTATTCAGCTAAGAAATCACATCATGATATGGGAGTTCTTCTCTTTCTTTCTGATGCTAGAATATTTATCTCATCAGGAGTGGCTGCATTGTCTTCCTCTGTGACCTGGTAAGGATGATTTTTCCTGGTTCCATCCAAGTATCAGGTAAATAGATGGAACCAGGAAAAATCATCCTTGGTGAACAAACTAAAATGCAGAATTGCAAATATAGTATGTATTCACTTATTAGGAGGCCTCCTAATGTTGGGGTATAAAGTTTCAATGGGCCATCTATTGTGACCAAACCAATCCTCCACTAGGGGAATTGGGTGGCAGTTTTTTTTTTTGTTTTGTTTTTGTTTTTTTATTCAGGGGCCAGGGTATCTTAAGGAAAATTTCAAGCAACCCAGGCTGTTATTATTAAAATACTTTGCTCTCTGCCCTCAAGTGATAGTCAGTGCCATTTTCTTGCATCCAAAAGATGCTTCCTTCTGCATCAAATATGATTTTTATACAGAGACCCATAGTCTAATATTATGCAGAGAGAAACCTTGAATCACCCAGCTCTAAATGGGATTTCCCTATGAAATTCTCCCTTCCAGCAAATCTCTGGGAATCCTGCAGGAGAGAGGGCAGAAAGAGTATCATAGAGAATACTGAGGACAGAAGAAGAACTAAACACTGAGATTCAGACTGCAGAGGAAGATGATGCAGCAGACCATTATGACACCTGATAAGGAGGGCCGATAGAAGGTGGAGGAGGACCTCCACTATCACAGAACTTTAGAAAGGTTCTAAGTGTAGAGTAGGTCTGTGGGTGGGACTGGGAGAAGAAGAGTGATGGGGACAACAGAGGAGATACAATGTAAACAAATCATAATAAATAAATACATAAGAAAAACTGTTACGTATTTATTTATTATTCAGCTAAGAAAATGATATCATGATACTTTCAGGCAAAGGGATGGAACCAGAAAAAAAAATCATCCTTGGTGAAGTAACTAAAATGCAGAAAGACAAATATGGTATGCATTCACTTCTTAGGAGTTCTCCTAATAGTGGGAAATAAATTTCCCATAGGAAATCTATTATGACCAAGCAAGTCTTTCATTAGGTGTCAGTTAACTGAATTGTTGGGCAAGCCCATGTTAAGGAAAATTTCAAACAACCCAGTGTGTTGTTATTAAAATATGTTTTTCTCTGCACTCAATTGATATATCAGTGCCATGTTCTTGTACACACAGAGATGCTTCCTTCTGCATGAAATGAGAATGAATAGAGACCCACAGTCTGATATTTTGCAGAGAGAGACCTTAAAACACCCATCTCTAAATGGGATTTTTCCTATGAAATTCTCCCTACCCTCTAAGCTCTAGGAAGTCTGTAGGACGGGAGGCAGAAATAGTGTGATAAGGAGAAGAATTGAGGACAAAAGGAGAACAATGCCCTCCTAATCAGACTGCAGAGGAAGATAATGCATGTAGCCTTGATAAGACCTCTTAAGCTAAGGTAAGATAGAAGGAGGAGGAGTTTCTCTGGAATCAGGGAAATAAAAAAAGGGTATAGGGGCTTAAAAGAAGAGGGGGGACTTGAAGGAGAAGATGGAGGGGTCAGTACAGAGGATACAATGCAAAAGAATCTCAGTAAATAAATACATAAGAAAAACTGTGATCAATGTGATCAAATATAGAGCTCATCAGGACTGATGTTTTTTTCTTGAAGATGGTGTCAGGGTGCAGCAATGATAAACTTAGTTTTTTAAAGGAAATTGGCACTAAGACTCTGATCATGTTTCAATGAGTATATGAACACCACATACTTCAATTGAGGTGTTTTAAAGAAAAAAAATGACACATGGATAGGATTTGAACCTGGGATCACTGGAAAAAGTCTGCAATATATATTATATGAAATTATCACATAATCAGTAAAAATAATATGTTGACCACTCTTATGATGACTTTAACATGGAGAAAGATTGCACGAAAGGAGGGTAGAGTTCTACTGTGTGAGGCATGCATTCCAGGAACTCATTATGTAGCAGGGAATCCTAGCTATGAACTAGTACTTACCCAGCCTAGATCAGACCCAGTGAGCTTAGATGGCACCTCTGAACAAGCAGTCCTGGCACTAAACTACATTTAGAGGGTTTTTCTGGAGGATCACATCAGGAAACACAGCTGCTCTTAGTCCTAGCCAATTGTATTGGTCCTGAAGGCCCAGCTTTAATTTTAAGCCTCAGAATAAGGAGGGTTCCTCATTGACCACTGATTATGACACACCTTCAGTTCCAGTTAGACCAGCCAAGGAAACCCTGCTCATAGTGAGTTGCTATCACTAGTGTGGAACAACACCAGCTGTCAAATAGTTTACTTCCCTTCAGTTCTTTATTTACACTAACCAATCTTCCTCTGTTTCAGCCAAAAAGTCCCAACAATTACCAGGTTTCCTTCTCTTTTCACTGCTCTTAAAAAAAAAATAGCCCAGGGAACCCAAACCACTGCGAGCCTATTATATCAATAAGAATGTAAAGGTCCATTTAGTGAGTACACAAGTAACTTCTCAGTTTAAAGTCACAGCATAGGAAGTTTCAGATCGAAGACCACAGTAGGAGATCACCTTTTCATTTGGTACATCCCCTTAATCCCATATCATTTTGAAACTTCCCTAAGTAGAAAGCTGTCCAATAAAATAAACATGAAGGTTTCATTTCCTACTTGACATTGTCACAGAGGTAAACAGGAGTAAAGTTGTGAGATCTGGATAAAGGGATGAGACAAAGGCTTGTTGGATTTCACAAGACAAAGTCACTTGTGCACAGGATCAGAGATAATGCCACTGAGGAAAGTTTGTTAACTCATTTCCATGGATACCTCAAGATTCTCTCAAGTGCTTAATGGCTGAGAGGGAGAATAATGTCATGAAACAGGTGAAAGCCAGTGAGAGTCAGTTATTAAAGGGCCAAGTGGATAGCCTGCTTGAAAGAAAGGTTAAGCCGCCCTACATTCTCAATCTGGGTAGCTGAAAGCACACAACACAGAGATTACAGTTCCTGTGTCCAAGACTCTTAGTCCAGGAAAAGTATCATATATTTTTTTCAAGTGGTCATTAATAAAGTCACCTGTCCTTGACATGTGACTTTCACATTATTACAGATTACATTATTATTTGTTAAAGGCACAGATATGTCCTCAGTCAGTGAATTACTTTACTCTGAAAACGCTCCCTGACCAAGGAAAATCTTTGAATAAAATGTGTTAAATTGGGACCTTGCTTACAATTTTAAAGACACTATCCAGGATGTCCCATCATCAAGCAGTCATCTTATGGTAGTCTTTCAGCAAACTGAGCACTTTTCATACTGAACATAAGCAGCAGGCAGAGAGAGGGAGACTGAGAGAGAAAGAGCTAGACAAACAGATTCAGAAATAGACAGACCTAGACAGAAACAAAGATATAAAATGAGAAAGAGAGACAGAGACTCCATTGAGTTTGGTCACTGTCATTAGTATATAGACCTCAAAGCACACATTCCAATATAACATAACATAATTACATTATCTAACAAGGCCATTCCATCTAATCTCTCCCATATATTTCCTCACTGTGGAATAATCTTGTAAATAGAAGACCCTTACACTTACTGAGAGACAGAGACTACACTCTGTTTGTCACATTCATTACCATTACAACCTCAAAGCACACCCTCCTATATTTTAACTCCAATAGAAATTATATTTTCTAACATAGCCATAACTCCTAACCACTCCCAGACATTTATTCACTGGGGATTCCACACAAGTATGGAATGTGCTCACTCATTAGGTGATATCCTAGTAGTAGGGGATAAAGTTCCAATAGTCCATCTATTGTGACAAAACCAGTCTTCCACTAGGGGGATTGGGTGATAGTTAATTGAGTTGTCAGTTCAGGGCATTATTTGGAATTTTTTAAGCAACCCAAACTGTTGTTATTAAAGTATGTTGTTCTCCGCCCTCAACTGATAGATCAGTGCCATGTTCTTGCATCCACAGAGATGCTTCTTTCTGCATCAAATGGAACTGCATATAATGCATTATACTCAGTCTGATATAATGAAGAGGGAGACAGAGAGAGAGAGAGAGAGAGATCTTAAAACACCCATCTCTAAATGGGATATTCCCTGTGAAATTCTCCCTCCCTGAAGAGCTCTGAGAAGCCTGCAGAAGAGTGTCATAAGAAGAAGGAATTGAAGACACAAGGAGAACAATGCCCAGAGAAGCAGGCCTCAGAGGAAAATGATGCAGCCAGCCTAGGTGCAACCTGATAAGCTAGGGTCAGATAGAAGGGGGAGGAGGACCTTCCCTATCAGGGAACTAGAGAAAGGACATAGGGGTAAAGGAATGAGGGTGGGTGGGATTGGATGGAGAAGATGGAGTGGGCAGCAGAGGGGATACAAAGTGAACAAATCATTATAAGTAACATATAATATAGAATAAACCTAGTAAAATCTGTACACCTAAAGAAACTAATCAAGTGGGAGGACTCTTGCTAACATCCTCAATTCCTATCCAGAAAGGCAAAGAGACTGGATATCAGAAGAAGGATAAAAGAGAGAACAAGTCAGGAGCCTGATACATAGGGCCTCTGAAAAGCTCTGCCCTGCAGACTATCAATGAAGATGCTGAGACTTATGGGCAACCTTTGGGCAGAGTGCAGGGAATCTTATGAAAGAAGTGGGAAACAGTAAGATCTGGAGAGGACAGGAACTCCACAAGGAGAGCAACAGAACCAAAAAAAATCTGAGCACAGGGGTATTTCCTGAGACTGATACTCCAACCAAGGACTATGCATGGACATAACCTAAGACCCTTGCAAAGATGTAGCTCATGGCAGTTCAGTATCCAAGTGGGTTCCATTGTTATAGGAACAGGGACTGTCTCTGACATGAACTTATTGGCCTGCTCTTTAATTACCTCCCCATGAGGGGGAAGCAGGATTACCAGGCCAGAGAAGAAGTCAATGCAGCCACTCCTGATGAGAACTAATTGACTAGGATTAAAAGGAAGAAAAGTTGTCCTCCCTTATCAGTGGACTTGGGGAAGGGTATGCATGCAGAGGGTGGAGGAAGGGAGGGATTGGGATGTGGGGAGAGAGAGAACCAAAGGGAGGATACAGAGTGAATGAAGTGCAATTAATAAAGAAAAAAAAGAAAATGAAATCATGGTATTTTCAGGCAAATGATGGAACCAGGAAAATTCATCCTCGGTGAAGTAACTAAATTGCATACAGACAAATATGGTATGTTTTCACTTATGAGGCAGTCTCCTAATAGTGGGGTTTAAAGTTCCAATAGACCATCTATTGTGACTAAACCAGGCTTCCACTAGGGGAATTGGGTGGTAATTAATTGAATTCTTGGGACAGGACATTCTATGAAAATAGTCCAGCAACCCACACTGTAGTTATTAAAATATATTGCTCTCTGCCCTCATATTATAGATCAATGCCATGTTCTTACAATTACTGAGATGCTTCCAAATGCATCAAATGAGACTGCATACAGATACCCATCATCCGATAATATGCAGAGCAAGACCTTAAAACACCTAAATGGGATTTCCTTATGAAATTCTCCATTCAAGTGGAGCTATTTGGAAGCATGAAGGAGAGGAAGTGGGAAAAGTGTCATAAGTAGAGGGAATTGAGCACACAAGGGGAACAATACCCTGGGAATCAGGCTTCAGAGGAAGATGATGCAGCCAGCATTGATGAGACCTGATAAGCTAGGGTCAGATAGAAAAGTGAGGAGGACCTCTCCTATCAGTGAACTAAAGAAAGAGCAAAGAGGTATTAGAAGGAGGGGGTGGTAATTAAAGTGAAGAATGGGGGGAATCAGAGGATATAAAATGGGAACAAATCATAACAAATATATACTTAAAAAACTGTGATCAAGAAGATGAAATATAGCGATCTTCAGGACTCAGACCTTTTTCTTGGGGGTGTGCCTGAGTGTGGCGAGGAAGAACTCAGTTGGCCATAAATCTCAGCATCTGCTTTGATAGGCTGCAGAGCAGAGCCTTTCAGAGGCTCTCTTTGGCAGTCCCCTAACTCCTTCCCCATTTTCTACTTCTGAAGTGTATCCTCTTTGCCTCTCAGAATGGGGATTGAGTATTTTTTAAGCATCCTCCCTCTTGATTAGTTTCTTTAGGTGTACATATTTTAGTAGCTTTATTGTATATTATATGTTTATATGAGTGAGTATATGCTGTATGTGTCTTTCTGCTTCTGGGACAATTCACTCAAGATGATCCTTTCCAGTTCCCACCCATTACTTGAAAATTTCATGATTTCCTTTTTTTTTTTTATTGTTGAGTAATATTCCATTGTGTAAATATACCACAATTTCTGTACCCATTCTTCAGTTGTGGGGCATCTGGGTTGATTCCAGATTCTGGCTATTATAAATAAAGCTGCTATAAACATGACTGAGCAAATGTCCTTATTTTGTACTTGAGCTTCTTTTGGATATAGGTAGGAATGGTATAGCTGGATATTGAGGAAGCTCTATTTCTAGTTGTCTGAGAAAGCATCAGATCAATTTCCAGAGTGATTTTGCAAGGTTCTTTTCCCACCAGTAGTGGAGGAATGTTCTTCTTTGTCCATAATCTCATCAGCATGTGTTGTCACTTGAGTGTTTGATCTTGGCCATTCTGATCAGTGTAATGGGAAATCTCAGGTTCATTTTGATTTGTATTTTCCTGATGACTTATAAAGTCGAGCATTTGTTTAAGTGCTTATCTTCCATTCAATATTCCTCTATCAAGAATTCTCTGTTTAGCTCTGTACTCCATTTTTTAATTGAATTACTTGATTTGTTGCTTTTCAGCTTCTTTTGTTCTTTATATATACTGGATAATAGCCTTCTGTCACATAGAGGCTTGGTGAAGCTTTTTTCCCCAATCTGTAGGCATTCGTTTTGTTTTGATGACACTGTCCTTTGCTTTACAGAAGCTTTTCAGTTTCATGAGGTCCCATTTACTCATTGTTTCTCTTGGAGCCTGTGCTCTTAGTGTTCTGTTCAAGAAGTTGTCTCCTGTATCAATGAGTTCAGGCTCTTCCCCAATTTCCTTCTAACCAATTTAATGTGTCTGGTTTTATGTTGTGGTCTTTGATCCACTTTGACTTTACTTTGTGCAGGATGATAATTATGAATCTATTTGCATTTTTCTACTTGTAGACATCCAGTTAGACCAGCAACATTTGATGAAGATACTATTACTTTTTCTATTTTTTTCTAAAATCAGTTTTCCATAAGTGTGTGGGTTTATTTCTGGGTCTTCTAACTATTATTTTCCATTGATCCACCACTCCGTTTCTATGCCACTACCATACAGTTTTTATTACTGTTGCTCTATAATACAGATTGAGGTCCGGGATGCAGATACTTCTAGAAGTTCTTTTACTGTAAACCATTGTTTTACCAATTCTGAGTTTCTTGTTTTTCATTTGAAGTTGAGAATTTTTCTCTCAAGTTCTATAAAGAATTTTGTTTGTAGTTTGATGGAAATTACATTGAATCTCTAGACTGCTTTTAGTAAGATGGCCAATTTTACAATGGTAAGTCTGCCAAGCTATAAGCATGGGAGATCTTTCATTTTTCTGATATCTTCTAATTCTTTCTTCAGAAACTTGAATTTTTTTTCATACATATCTTTGACTTCAGTGCTTAGGGTCATATGAAGGTGATTTATGTCTTAGACTGAATATAAGAACACATAAAAGATATCATCCATTGTGACCAAGTAGGCTTTATCCCAGGTATGCATGGGTAGTTCAATACATGGGTATCCATCAATATGATCCACCATATTAAAAAATGAAAAAACAACAACAACAACAAAATGATAATCTTCATCTTTAGATGCTGAAAAAGCATGTTTCAAAATCCAACATTCACTCATATTTAAAGTATTGGAAAGATCAGGGATACAAGGCACATACCTAAATAGAGTAAAGGCCATAGAACAAGCCTATGCCAACCATCAAAATAAAGGGAGAGAAAGATAAAGCAATCCCACTGAAATCAGGGACAAGGGAAGGCTGCCCACTCTTTCCATATCTTTTCAACACAGATCTGGAAGTCCTTCCTAGAGCAATAAGACAATTGATGGAGATCACAGGGATAGAAATAAAAAAAAATTAGTCAAATTACACCTATTTGCAGATGATAGTATACCTGAGTGATCTCAGAAATTCTACCAGGGAATTTCCTACAGCTGACAAACACCTTCAGCAAAGTGGCTGGATAAAAAATTAACTCAAAAAAATCAGTAGCCCTCCTGTATACAAAAGATAAAAAGACTGAGAAAGAAATTAGGGAAACAAAGGAATTATTTTACCTAACAAGGCCAAACCTCCTAACACTTCCCAGACATTTCTTCTTTTGGGACTCCACATGTAAATAGATGGGCTTCTAGGGGACATTGTAATTCAAATCACAAGGAAGTAGAAGATGGAGGGAATTCTGGGCTAAAAGCAAATTGTTATCCTTAAATTTTGTCATTCAATACAATGACTAAAGTCCTAGCAACTTCCAAAGACTAAAGAAGGTGAATGACAATCATTCCAAATGTGGAATATATCCATGATGGAGCATTATTCAGCTAAGAAAATTACATCATAATTTTTCAGACAAATGGATAGATACAGATAAAATCATCCTGGGTGAAGTAACTAAAGTACAGAAATAGAAATATGTTTTGTATTCACTTATTAGGAAGTCTTCTAATAGTGGAGGATTAAGTTCCAATAAGTCATTTATTGTGTCCAAGCCAGTCTTCCACTAGGGGAATTGGATGGCAGTTAATTGATTTGTTAGGCCAGGATATCCTACAGAAATTGTCAAGGAACCTAGGCTGCTGTTATTAAAATATGTTCCTCTATGCCCTCAAATGTGCAAAGATCTTTGCAAAGATTCTTCCTTCTGCATCAAATGTGTTTGCATATAGAGACCCACAGTCCAATATTATGCAGAGAGACCTTAAAACATCCAACTTTAAATGGGATTTCCCTAAGAAATTCTACCTTCCCTCAGTTCTCTGCTAAGTATGCAGGGGACAAGGAAGAAAGAGTGTCATAAGTAGATTCAATTGGGTACACAAGGAGAACAATCCCCTAAGAATCAGGCTACAAAAGATGATGCAGCCATCCTTGATGAGACCTGATAAGCTAGGGTCAGATAGAAGGGGGAGGAGGAGCTCCCTTATCAGGGCACTAGAAAAAAAGGCATAGAGATAGAAGCAAGAGGGTGATGGTTCTGGAAAAAAAAGAGGGAGAGAGAAGCAGTGGGGATACAAAGTGAACAATTCATAATAAATAAATATGTAACAAAAATTGTGAACAAGGTGCAGTATAGAGATCTTCAAGGGATCTTCTTCATTTTTCTTCAAGGGACTTGGTACTGAGACTCTGATCATTTTCCAATGAGTAGATGTAACACTCTTACTTCAATTGATGTATTTTAGAGAAAAAAAAAGTTGACATTTAGGTAGGAATTTGAACCTGGGAGCAATGGAAAAAGGAGTGTAATAAAGGTAAGATGAAATTCCTACATAATCAATAAAAATAATATCTTCAAAACTTTTACAATGACTT
Organism: Meriones unguiculatus; assembly: GCF_030254825.1. Classification (NCBI taxonomy): domain Eukaryota; kingdom Metazoa; phylum Chordata; class Mammalia; order Rodentia; family Muridae; genus Meriones; species Meriones unguiculatus. Next base: position 19,991,789 of record NW_026843709.1, read on the forward strand.
TTAAAATGTAGAAATATTGTGCTAAAGAGGGTAGAGTTTGATTTTTAAGGCATGCTTTCTAGAAACTCATTATGTAGCAGAAAATCCTAGCCATGAACTAGTATTTACCCAACTACATGAGACCCAATGTGCTCAGGTGGCCCCTCTGAAAAACCAGTCCTGGCACTAACATTATATTTAGAGGGTTCAGTTCATATGGAGGACCACAACAGGTAACAGAGTGGCTCTTGTATCCTAGGCAGATAACACCAAAACATTTCTCTGTCCTGATGACCCTATTTTTTTTTTTTTTTTGGTTTAGTAATTTTTTTATTTAGCAGAATGAATTGATTGTTTTGGAACCTCTGGCCAACAAGATTCCAAAGACTTCTACTATTTTAGGTTATTGGCATTGCTGTTAATTATGTCTGTAACTTGACATTAAAATAGTAATAGGTTACTGAAGACACCACATACTTGAGTTGCAATACATAGAGAAATCAAGATAGTCCTATTCTGGAGACTTCATTCCTCCTGGTTAATTGTGCACTCCAGGAAGATGCTAAGAATTGTAGTAACACTAATGATTTAACACAGATTTCTACTATCCACTTTTGGTAGTTTTGTTTCTCTTTTTTTCCTTTACTATCTTTTTTTTTTTCAATGCAGTTTATTCAGGAACATTGAACAATCCTCGGACCCCGGGGAAAGCCAGCCCACAGCTTAAATAGCCTCTGGGTAGCCAACCCAGGCGTGCCACGGGGGCAATGCAGATAGGTCCACATACATGGAAGCAAGCCAGATCCTCGGCCTTAGCCAAATGTGGAGTTGTTCGTGACAGAGAGCACTCACCATCGGGAAGCTGATGACCCTATTTTAACGGTAAAACCCAGGAACAGAAAACTTGCTAACTGATCACTAAGTAGGATACAGCTGCCCATCCAGTCAGGTCAGCCAAGCCAACCCTGATCATAAAGGGATGGCAACCCTAATGAAGAAAAGCACACCTGTCAAATCCTTTATTGCCCCTCAGTTCACCTTTTTTCTAATTTTATTTTTTCTTATCAGTTACATTTTATTAACGGTATCCCAGCTGTATACTGCTCCCTCATTCCCTCCCAATCCCACCCTCCCTCCCTCAACTCCACCCTGCCCCTTTCCAAGTCCACTGATAGGGGGAGACGTCCTCCCCATTCATCTGATCCTGTTTTATCAGGTATCTTCAGGACTGGCTGCAAAGCCCTCCTCTGTGGCCTAACAGGACTGCTCCTCCCTTGGGGGTGGGGAGGCCAAAGAGCCAGCCATTGAATTCCTGTTAGAAATAGTCCTTGTTCCACTTACTATGGAAACGAATTAGTTACTGAGCTACCACAGGCTAAATCCGAGCGGAGGTTCTAGGTTATATCCATACATGGTCCTTGGTTGAATGTCATTCTCAGGAAAGACCCTGTGCCCAGATATATTGGTACTTGTGGAGCTCCTATCCTTTGCCCATCATACTAACTCCCCTTCTTTCATATGATTCCCTGTACTCTGCCGAAGGTTTGGTTATGAATCTTTGTATCTGCTTTGAAAACACTGCTAGTGAGAGTCTTTCAGATGCCTTCAGTAGACTCCTGTCATAGGTTCAATACACATCCCATCTGTCTTTCTAAACAAGGATCGATCATCTTATCCCATGTCCGCTCTCTTGATTATCATTTTTAGGTGTATAGATTTCATTATGTTTATCATATCTTATAGGTCTATATAAGAAGTCTATACTGTGTTTGTCTTTCTCCTTCTGGAATATTTCACTCAGAATGATCTTTTCTAGATCCCACCATGTGCCTGCAAATTTCTTGATTTCCTCCTTTTTGATTGCTGAGTAGTATTCCGTTGTGTAAAAATACCACAATTTCTGTATCCATTCCTCTGTTGATGTACATCTGGGTTGTTTCCAGGTTCTGCTATAAACATGGTTGAGCAAGTATCCCTTTTGTGTACTTGAGCAAAATTTGGGTATGTACCTAGCAGTGGTATAGCTGGGTCTTGAAGAAGCACTACTCCTAATTGTCTGATAAAGCGCCAGATAGATTTCCAAAGTGGTTGTACCAGTATACATTCCCACCAGCAGTGGAGGAGAGTTCCCCTTTCTCCACACCTCTCCAGTATGTGTTGTCATTTGAGTTTTTCATCTTGGCCATTCTGATGGGTGTAAGGTGAAATCTCAGGGTCTTTTTGATTTGCATTTCCCTGATGACTAATGAGGTTGAGCATTTCTTTGTTTCTCTGCAGTTTAATATTCCTCTGTCAAGAATTCTCTGTTTACCTCTGTTCCCCATTTTTTAATTGGATTACTTGGTTTGCTGCTTTTCAGCTTTTTTAGTTCTTTGTATGTACTGGATATTAGTCCTCTGTCACATAAAGGGTTAGTGAAGATTCTTGCCCAATCTGTAGGCAGTCATTTTGTTTTGATGACGGTGTCCTTTGCTTTACAGAAGCTTTTCAGTTTCATGAGGTCCCATTTATTGATTGTTGCTCTTAGAGCCTGTGCTGTTGGTGTTCTGTTCAGGAAGTTGTCTCCTGTGCCAATGAGTTCTAGGCTTTTCCACTTTTTCTTCTAACAGATTTAGAGTATCTGGTTTTATGTTGAGTACTTTGATCCACTCAGACTTTAGTTATGTACAGGGTGATAAATATGGATCTATTTTCATTTTTCTGCATGTAGACATCCAGTTGGACCAGCACCATTTGTTGAAGATGCTGTCTTTTTTCCTTTGAATGGTTTTGGCTTCTTTGTCAAAAATCGAGTATTTATAGGTATGTGGGTTTATTTCTGGGTCTTCTATTTGGTTCCATTGATCCTCCTTTCTGTTTTTATGCCAACACCATGCAGTTTTTATTACTAGTGCTCTGTATATATATATTTTTTTTAGTTAATTTTGTAACCAGCCACTTTGCTGAACATGTTTATCAGCTACAGAGTTTCTATGGTAGAATTTTTAGTGTCCTCGGGTATACTTTTATATCATCTGTAAATAGTGATAATTTCACTTCTTCCTTTTCAATTTGGATCCCCTTGATCTCCTTCTACTGTGTTATTGCTCTAGCAAATACTTCCAGAACTATGTTGAAGAGATATGGAGATAGTGGGCAGCATTGCCTTGTCCCTGATTTCAGTGGGATTGATTTAAGTTTTTCTACATTGACTTTGATGTTAGCTACAGGCTGGCTGTATATTGCCTTTACTATGTTTAGATATTTGTGTTGTATCCCTGATCTCTCCAATAGTTTAAACATGAATGGACATTGGATTTTGTCAAATGCTTTTTCAGCATCTAATGAGATTTTCATGTTTCTTTTTTCAGTTTGTTAATATGGTGGATCACATTGATGGATTTCTATATATTAAACCTCCCCTGCATACCTAGGATGAAGCATACTTGGGCATAGTGGATGAAATCTTTGATGTGTTCTTGTATTTGTTTTGCAAGTATTTTGTTGAGTATCTTTGCATCAATGTTCATGAGGGAGATTGGCCTGAAATTCTCTTTCTTTGTTGGGTCTTTGTGATGTTTAGGTACCAAGGTGACTGTGGCTTCATAGAATGAGTTTGGTAGTGTCCCTTGTATTTGGGCCATAGATGTACAGGATTGTTATGTATTCCTGGTAGATTTTTCCCTCAATGTGTATGAAGTTTCCTTTCCTATATCTTTTGAATAATTTTGGTTGAAAGACTATTTTATCAGATACTAGAATGGCTACTCCTTCTTGCTTCTTGGTCCATTTGCTTGAAAAGCTGTCTTCCAGCCCTTTACCCTCAGGTAATATCTATCTTTGTGAAATAGGTGTGTTTTTTCAGTGCAACACATTGCTGGGTCTTGTTTACCCATCCATTTTGTTAGTCGGTGTCTTTTTATTGGAGAATTGAGTCCATTGATGTTGAGAGACATTAATGAGCAGTGGCTGTTAGAGCCTTTGAGTTTGATGTTGTCTGTGGTAGTAAGTTTGTATGCTTTGTTGCCTTTTGTTCTGTAGTGAAGTTAATTCTTTCCTATGTTTTCTTGAAAGTAGCTAGCTTTATTGGGTCGTATTTTTCTTTTTAGTGTCTTCTGTAACACTGGATTTGTGTGTAGGTATTGTTGAAATTTGTTTTTGTCGTTGAATAACTTGTTCTCTCAGTCTATGATGACTGAAAGCTTTGCTGGGTATAGTAGCCTTTGCTGACATCTGTATTCTCTTAGGTCCTGCATGTATTCACACAGGCCCTTCTGGCTTTAATAGTCTCTGTTGAGAAGTCAGGTGTGAGTCTGATGGGTTTGCCATTATATGTTACTTGGCCTTTTTCTCTTGCAGTTGTTAGTATTTTTTCTTTGTTCTGTGTACAAACTGTTTAGATTATTTTGTGGTGGGAGGATGTTCTTTTCTGGTCTAATTCATTCGGTGTTTCTGTAGGCCTCTTTTATTCTTATTGGCCTCTCCTTTAAGTTGGGGAAATTTTCTTCAATGATTTTGTTGAAAATATTTTCTGGGCCTTGGAGGAGGGAATCTTCTTTTTCCTCTATTCCTATTATTCTTAGTTTTGTCTTTTAATATTGTCTTGAAATTCTTGACTGGTCTGTGTCAGGATTTTTTTAGATTGAACATTTTCATCTATGTAAACAGATACATCTATTTCTTTTATCATATTGTCCATAAATGAGATTCTTTCTAGTGTCTTTTATAGTCTATTGATTATGCTAACCTCTGTAGTTTTTGTTTTCTTCCCTAAGTTCTTTCTCTTCATGATTTCCTCCATTTGTGTTTTCTTTAATTTCTCCAATTCTATCTTCATATCTTGAGCTGTTTTGGTGATTTCCTTCACCTGTCTGACTGTATTTTCCTGTTTTTCCTTCATTTCTTCAGCTTTTTCTTTGAACAATCCTGTGTTTCTTTCATTTCTTTCAGTGATTTCATTATTTCCTCTCTAAAGTTCACAAATTGTTTGGCTGCAACTCACTGTATTTCTTTACGGATGGTCATAATTTGTTTTTATCATCCTCTATTTCTTTATGTATGGCCATAATCTGTTTGGGTTTATCTTCCTCTAGGTCTTTATGCATTTTATTTTATTTTTTTCCTTTGTTATGCTCTTCATGAGCATTGATATTAGGTTATCTTTTGAATTTCAATTATGCTGGGGTGTGCAGGGCTACTTGCCCCTGGCTAACTGGTTTCTGGAGATGCTATATTGCTCTGTCTTTTGTTGGCTGAGCATTTACACTGGCCTCTACCCATTGGGCTATCTTAGGTGTTTGGAGTTAGTTTCTGGTGGTTCCTAAAATCCTGTGGTGGCGAGAAATCCCTTGGCAGGAATATGTTTTTTTCCTGAAGAAAGCCTCCTCAACTTCTTGGGTATGGTCACTGTATGGCCGGTGTTTTAAAGGAGTTGCCACTGCTCTTCTCAGAGTAGAGACCTGAGTGGTAACTGTGGTCCTTGTTAGTTGGGAGGGCTCTCCTCTCTCCCAGACATGTCCTGGAGACAGATGTCCTGCTTCTGTGTCTCTTGCTGTAAATTTAGTGAGCTGCTGCTGTAACCTGGGTTTCCAGTTGTTTGTTCATTTTGTTAGGGATAACTGTTTGCCCCTTGGAGCTATATCTGGTGGTTTATCTTGGGGATCCAGGGCTCCTGTAGATCTGAGGTTGGGGCTCTGTGCATCAGTATCCACACAGTAATCTGTGGCAGGTGAGTACTGCTCTCTTGGTAGCAGCAGGCTAGCTGGTGCATAGCAGGTCCCTGTGTTGGGTCGGTCTCTGGGATCTTTTCCAGGGATATACTGTGTTGACTAAGTCGGTGCCATTTGCTTTTTACCCTGTGAGAATTTCTCCTAACAGGGACTCCAAGTCTCTGGTGCCCTGGGGTGCACAGTTATGTCTGTGAGGAATATTTGGTGAAGAGCAGGGCTCTGGGCTGGCGGCACACATGTGCTTCTTTGTGGGAAGTTTTCCAGGGATATACTGGATGACCTATTTCCTTCCTTCCTTGTGAGGTTTACTCCCAATAGGGACCCCCAGTCTCTGTTGCCCTGGGGTGCACAGCTCTGTCTGTGATGAAAAGCTGGGTGCACAGCAAGTCTCTGTGCTAGCTGCTTGCGCATGTCATTCTGCAAGACCTTATTCAGAAAAAGACTGGGTGAGCCATGGCCAGTAAAAGTTTCCTTCTTACTTGTGGGTTTGTCTCACAACTGGGACTCTCAGTCTCTGCTGTTTTTGTGCCCACCATTCAGCCTGAGAAGGTGATCAGGACATGCCAGGCATGTGGCTCAGGTCTGGTGACCTAGTGCCTGCTTGACCTGGGATCTCTTCTGGGTTCTGCATGGGTGACCTGAGAGTGGACCCGACTGATTCCCATGCCATGGGGGTTTTGTCTCGACTGGGAAACATGATCTTTTAGGAAACTGTTCTTTTAGGGCCCAGAGTTCAGTCTCTTGGTCACCATTCAGAAAATGCTGTCCTGCTCCTCAGATGCAGTGTTCTCCTGGCTCTGCTATCTTGTCCTTCTCTATTATTATTTGTTAAATGCACAGATATGTCATCAGTCAGTGAATTACTTACTGTGAAAAAGCTCCCTGACCAAGCCAACTCTTTGAACAAAAAAGTGTTTTGTTGGGACCTTACTGGTATTTTAACACAGACCATCCATGATGTCATCTCAGTTTCAGACCTTCAGTAGAATTGAGAGATGGTCAGACTGAACCACATGTGACAATGAAGAGAGAGGGAGACTGATATAGAGAAAGAGCTAGAGAGATAGATGCAGAAATAGAGAGACCAAGAATGACAGAAACAAAGATATAAAGTGACAGAGACCAAGAGAAAGAGACTCCATTGTGTATGATCGCTTTTGTTGACATATCAACCTCAAAGCACACCCTCCTAAAATTTAACTCCCAATAGGAATAATACTATCTATCAAGGCCATACCACTTAACCCTTGCCTGCCATTTCTTTACTGGGGAATCTACATGTAAATAGAAAGCTTCAAGGGGACACAGCAGTTCAGATCACCAGGAAGCGGAAGAAGATGCAGGGATTTCCAGGCTAAAGGAACATAGTTTGTCATACAAAAAAAAAAAGGAAAAAAAAAAAAGATTAAATCCCCAGCAAATACTAAGGTCTAAAGAAAAGTACTGACAATCTCCTTTTGGGAAAATGGGGAATATTTCCAAAATGGAGTATTATTCTTTTAAGAAAATGAAATCAAGATAATACAGGCAAATTGATGGAATAGGTGAAGTAACTACAATGTAGAAAGACAAATATGGTGTGTATTCATTTATTAGATGGTCTCCTAATAATGGGGGATAAAGTTCCAATAGGCCAACTATTGTCACCAAACCAGAGTTCCACTAGGGGGAGTGGGTGGCTGTTAATTGAAATGTTGGGCAAGGGCATCCTATGGAAATTTTTAAGCAACACAGGTTGCTGTTATTAAAATATGTTGCTCTCTACTCTCAACTGATAGATTGTGCCATGAGACCCACAGACCAATATTATGCACAGAGGGAGACCTTAAAAAACCCAGCTCTAAATGGGATTTCCACTTATGGGAAATCCTCCCTTCTTTCAGAGCTCTGGGATGCCTGCAGGAGAGGAGGCAGGAAGACTGTCATAAGTAGAGGCAATTGAGGACACAAGGAGAACAATGCCCTGAGAATCAGGCTGCAGATGAAGATGATGCAACCAACCTTGATAAGACCTGATAAACTAGGGTCAGTTAGAAAGGGAGAAGGACATACCCTGTCAGGGAAGTAGAGAAGTCATAAAAGTAGAAGAAGGAGGGTGGGTGGTACTGGGGAGAATAGGGAATGGGGAGCAAAATGGATACAAAATGAACAAATTATAATAAATAGAAAAGAAAAACTGTGATCAAGGTAATGATTTATAAGGCTCTTCAGGCCTGATGGCTTCTCCTTGGGGGTAGTGCAAGGGTACAGCAAGGATGAATTCATTTTTTAAGGAAATTGACACTAAGACTCTGATCATGTTCCAATGGGTAGATGAACAACACATACTTCAATTGATGTATTTTAAAGATAAATATTTTAGTGTAACCCATGGTAGAAATTTTAATCTGGAGCAATGGAAAAGGATTGTAATGTATAATATATGATATTCCGTCATAATCTATAAAAATAATACGTTGACAACTTTTACAATGACTTTTATCATGGAGAAAATATTCCACTAAAGGAGGGCAGAGTTTGACATTGTAAGGCATTCTTTCCAGGAACTCATTATGTAGCAGAGAATCCTAGCCATGAGCTAGTGTTTACCTTGCTTATCTCAGACCCTATGAGCTGAGGTTTCACCTCTTAACGAGCAGTCCTGGCATTCACATTACCTTTTGAGAATTTGTCTGGAGAACCACAGCAGTAAACTCAGCTGCTTTTATGTCCTAAGTATTTAACACTGAACCACTTCTCTGTCCTGATGGCAGAATTTTAACTGTAAAGCCCAGGAACAGGAGGAATGCTCACTGATCACTTCATAGGACACAGCTGCCGATCCAGCCAGATCACCCAAGGCAAACCTATTCATAGAGGTTTGGCAAAACTAGTGTGGAACAGCACCAGCTCTAAAATAATATGTTGTCCCTTAGTTCTCCTTTTACACTCTCAGGTCTTTCACTGGTTCAGACAAACCAGTCAAGGGAATTGTCTGGTTTCCTTCTCTTTCCCTTGCTCTTAAATATTCAATAACTCAGGGAACCTTAGACCCTGCCAGCCTATTATATCAATAAGAATGTGAAGATACATTTAGTGAGTAATGGAGTAACTGCACAGTTCAAACTCAAAACCTAGGATATTTCAGATCCAACATCACAGTAGAGAATCACTTTGTCATTTGGTACATTCTCCTTAACCCCACATCACATTTTAGCTTCCCTACTTATGAAGCTGTCCAAATAAATAAACATCAAAGTTTTATTTTGTACCTGACATTGTCATAGAGGTAAACAGGAATAAATGTGTGGGATCTGGATAAAAGGAGGAGATAAAAACTCGTTGGGTTTCACAAGTAAAAAGTCACCTGTGCATAGGACCAGATATACTGGACATTGAGGAAAGTTGTTTTACTCATTTCCATGGAAACCTGAAGATTCTCTCAGGTGCTGATTGGCTGAGAGGGTGAATGATGTCACAAAACTGGTAAAAACCAGTCAGAGTTTGAGGAGCCAGTCATTAAAAGGACCAAGTGGACAGCCTGCTTGAGAGAAAGGCTAAGCAACCCTATATGTCTCAATCTGGAAAACTGAAAGCACAACCCAGAGATGTCAGTCCCTGTGTCCAAGACTCTTAGCTCAGGAAAAGTGTCACATATTTTTTTTAGGTGGTCATTAATAAAGTCAAGTGGCCTTAATATGTGACTTTCATATTATCTCAGATTCCATTATTATTTGTTAAAAGTACAGATATGTTCTCAGTGAATTACTTACTTGGAAAATGTTCCCTTACTAAGTCTACTCTTTGAACAAAAAGCATTTCTTTGGGACATTGTGTATATTTTTAGAGAGACTATCCAGGATATCACATCTGCATTCATTCATCTTGTTGTAGCCCTTCAGCAGAAATGAGATCTTTTGCTACTAAACCAAAATTGGCAATGAAGAGAAAGGGAGACTGACAAAGACAGAGAGAGAAAGAGGTAAAGAGAGACATTCAGAAATAGAAAGACCAACACTGGTAGAAATAAAGATATAAAGTGACAGAAACTGAGAGATGGAGACTCCATTCTGTCTGGTCACTTTCACTGGCACATCAACCTCACAACACACCCTACCATAATATAACACCTATAGGAATTCTATTATCTAACAAGGCCATACCTCCTACTACTTCCCAGACATTTCCTCAACAGAGACTCAACATGTAAACAGATGAGCTTCACATGTACATTGCAATTCAAATCATCAGGAAGTGGAAGAAGATGGAGAAACTTCTAGGCTAAAAGAACATATTTATCCTGATAGTTTGTCATTCAATACAATGATTATTATCCCAGAAAATTCTAAGGACTAAAGAACAGGACTGACAATCTCCTTTGGGGAAAATGTGGAATATTTCCATAACAGAGTTTCTTCAGGTAAGAAACAACAAGGTATTTTCAGGCAAATGGATAGAATCAGGAAAAAAACATCCAGGATGAATCAACTAAAATGCAGAAAGACAAATATGTTATGTATTCTTTATTTTGAGGTCTCCTATTAGGGGTAGATAAATTTCCAATAGGCCATCTATTTTGAACAAACCTGTCTTCAACTAGGGTGATTGGGTGGCAGTTAATTGAGTTGGTGCCAGGGCATCCTACAGAATTTTTAAAGCAATCCAGGCTGTTGTTATTAAAATATGTTGCTCTCTGCCCACAATTGATAGATCAGTGCCATGTTCTTGGATCCACAGAGATACTTCCTTTTGCATCAACTGGGATTTCATACAGAGACCCACAATCCAATATTATGCAGAGAGAGAGAAAGAGAGACCTTAAAACACCCAGCCCTAAATGGGATTTCATTATGAAATTCTCCCTCATGTCAAAGCTCTAGGAAGCCTGCAGAAGAGCATGCAGGAAGACTGTCATAAGTGGAGAGAACTGAGGACACAAGGATAAAAATACCCTAAGAATCAGAACACAGAAGACAATGCAGTCATCCTTGATGAGACCTGATTAGCTAGTGTCAGATAAAAGGGGGAATAGGCCCTCGTCTTTCAGTGAAATAGAGAAAAGATATTAGGGGTAGAAGAAGGAGGGTGGGTGGGACTGGAAGGGGAAGAGGGAGTTTGCAGAAGAGGGTATACAAATAATAATAAATAAATTCATAAGAAAACCTGTGATCAAGGGGATGAATTATCAAGCTCTTTATTACTGAGGGCTTCTTATTGGGGGTGGTGCCAGGGTGTGGCAAGGATGTACTCAGTTTACTTTAAAGGAGTTGGCACTGAGACTCTAATCATTTTCTATTTTGTATATGAACAACATATAATTGAACTGATGTATTTTAAAGAACAAAATCTTTAATATGAAACATGGGTAGGAATTTGAACATGGGAGCAACGGAAAAGGAGTGTAATGTATATTATATGAATTTACCACATAATTAATAAAAAATATGTTCACACTTTTACAATCTAATTGAGAAACCTAGCTATGATCTAGTGATTATCCAGCTACCTCTGACTTCAAGAGCTCAGTTGGCACCTCTGAAATAACAGTCCTGTCACTAACACTACATTTAGAGTGTTTGTCTGGAGGACAAGAAGAAGAAACACAGCTGCTCTTTTTTTTCCTAGGCATATAACACTGACACATTTCACTCTCCTGAAGGCCCAGTTTTATATGTAAGTGCCAGAACAGGAGGGTACCTCACTGACTTCTGAGTAGGACATAGTTGCCCATCCATTCTGGTCAGTCAAGGCAACCCTGCTCATAGAGGTTTGGCAACAAGAGTGTGGAACAGAACCCACTGTCAAATATTTCATTTCCCCTCATTTCTTCTTTTACACTCACAGGTTTTCTGTTTCAGCCAACCAATCCCAGAAATTGTCTGATTTCTCAAAGGGTCTGGTAATTGCAAATCTGCCTCCTGGCCTTGGCAAATGTGTATGCCATCTAAGTTCCATTTCTCAGAGTCTGTCCTTGGAATTGTATGGTTTCTTTCTATTTTCCCTGCTCTTAAACACTCAATACCCAAGGTAACCCTATACACTGCCTGCCTATTATATGAAAAATGTTGTGAAGGTACATTTAGTGAGTACGTGAGTAACTGCTCAGTTCAAAGTCACAACCTAGGAAATTTCAGATCCAAGACCACAGTAGGAGACCACCTTGTCATTAGTACATTCCCCTTAATCCCAATCACTTTGAAGCTTACCTACTTAGGAAGGTGCCCAATAAAATAAAGAGTAAATTTCTATTTCCTACCTGACATTGTCACATACATAACAGGAGTAAAGGTGTGGGATCTGCATAAAGGAATGAGGTTAAGGCTTATTGCCTCTCACAAGAAAAGTCATATGTGTACAGGCTCAGAGATACTGGACACTGCAAAAAGTTTGTTTACTCATCTCCAAGAAAACCTCTAGTTTCGCTCAGGTGCTGATAGGCTGAGACAGAGAATGATGTCAAGAAACAGGTGAAAGCAGGTAAGAGTTTCAGGAGCCAGTCATTGGTGAGGCCAAGTGGACAGCATGCTTGTGAGAAAGGATGAACAGCCCTACATGCCTCAATTTGCTCAGATGAATGTACAGGAAACACAAATGACAGTTCCTGTGTCCAAGACTCTTATTTCAGGAAAATTGTCATATATTTCTTTCAAATGTTCATTAATAAAGTCGCTTGTTCCTTGACATGTGAGTTTCACATTATCATAGTTTCGATTTTTTGTTAAATGCACAGGTATGTCCTCAATCCATAAATTTCGCACTGCGAAAATGGTTTTGGAATAAGGCAACTCTTTGAACAAAAAGTGTTTAATTGGGACCTTGCTTATATTTTTACAGAGACCATACATGATGTCACATTAGTAAGCAGTCTTCTTGTTGTAGTCTCTCAGCAGAACTGAGAGCTTTTCATTCTGAACCAAAAGCTGCAGGCAGAGATAGGGAGACAGGGAAATAGCTAGAGAGACAGAATAAGAAATAGAGAGACAGAGATTGACAGAAACCAAGATATATAGTGGCAGACACTGAGAGATAGAGACTCCATTCTGTGTGGTCACTTTCAATGCCATATCAACCTCACAGCAAACCCTCCTATAATATAACAACAATAGGTATTGTATTATCTAATAAGGCCATGACTCCTAATCCTTCCCAGACATTTCTTTACTGGGGTCTGCACATGTAAATAGAGGAGCTTAAAGTGGACATTGCAATTCAAATCACCAGGAATGGAAGAAGGTGGATGGAATTCTAGGCTAAAAGAACATAGTTATATTGATAGTTCTCATTCAATACTATGAGTAATGTCTCAGCAATTTCCAAGGACAAAAGAACTGGGCTGACAATCTCCTTTGAGGAAAAAGTGGAATATTTCCATAAAGTAGTATTATTCAGAAAATGACATCATCATATTTTCAGGCAAATGGATGGAACCAGGAAAAAAAATCATCCTGGGTGGATGATTTTTAACTAAAATGCAGAAAGACAAACATGGTATGTATTCACTTATTAGGAGGTCTCTTAATAATGGGGGATGAACTTCTAATAGGCCATCTATTGTGACCAAACCCATCTTCCCCTAGAGTGATTGGGTGGCAATTAATTGAGTTCTTGGTCCAGGGCATCCTACCAAATTTTCAAGCAATCCAGGCTGTTGTAATTAAAACATGTTGTTTTCTGCCCTCAACTGATAGATCAGTCTTGTTTTTACAGCGATGCTTTCTTCTACCTCAAATTTGATTGCATGCAGAGACTGAAGTATGATATTATGCAGAGAGAGACCTTAAAACACCCAGCTCTATATAGGATTTCATCTCCCCTCATAACTCTGGGAAGCCTGTAGGAGAAGAGGCATGAAGAGTGTCATAAGTAGAGGGAATTGAGGACAGAAGGACAACAATGCCCTGAGAATCAGACTGTGAAGGAAGATGATGGAGCAAGCCTTGTTGAGGCATTATAAGCTAGGGTCAGTTAGAAGGAGGAGCAGCACCTCCTCTATCAAAGAACTAGAGAAAGGGCATAGCTGTAGAAAGAAGAGCCTGGATGGTACTGGAAAAAAAAAGAGGGAGTCAGCAGCAGAGGAAATACAAATTGAACAAATCATAATAAATTAATACATAATAAAATCTGTGACAAAGTATAGAGATTTTCAAGACTGATAGCTTCTTCTTGAGAGTAGTAAAAGGGTACGGCAAGGATGAACTCAGTTTTCTTTAAGGAACTTGGCACTGAGACTCTGATCATGTTCCAATGAATACATGAACACCATGTACTTGAACTGGTGTATTTTAAAGGAAAAAAAAAGTGTGACACATGGGTAGGAATTTGAACCTGGAAGCAATGGAAAAGGAGTGTAATGTGTATTACATGAAATTATCACATAATCAATAAAAATAATATGTTGACAACATTTACAATGACTTTTAACATGGAGAAAACATTCTGCTTAATGAGGGCTGAGTTTGACTTGTAAGGAATGCTTTCCAGGAATTCATTATGTAGCAGAGTATCCTAGCCATGAACTAGCGGGTACCCAGCTACTTCAGACACCATGAGCTCAGGTGGCACCTCTGAACAAGAAGTCCTATCACTAACACTACATGCAGAGATTTTGTCTTGAGAACCAGAGCAGGAAACACAGCTGCTCTTGGGTCCTAGGTATATAATACAGACCCATTTAACTGTCCTGACAATTCAGTTTTAACTTTAAACCCCTGGACCAGAGGGATTTCTCACTGACCACTGTGTACAACACAGCTGCTGATCTAGACAAATTAACCAAGGCAACCCTGCTTATACAGGGTTGCTGACACTAGTGTGAAACAGCACCAGCTGTCAAAAAGTTTACAGCCCCTCATTTCTCCTTTTACACTCATGGATTATTCTCTCTTTCAGCCAACCAATCCCACGAATTTTCTGGTTTCCTTCTCTTTTCCTTCCTCTTAAAAATTTAATACCCAGGGAACCCTGAACCCTGAGAACCTATTCTACCAATAAGAATAAGTGAAGGTACATTTAGTGAGTATCTGAGTAAAGTCACAACCTAGGAAATTTCAGATCCAAGAGCACATTAGGAGACCTTCACATCATTGGGTACATTCCCCTTCATCCTACATCACTTTAAAGCTTCCCTACTTAGGAATTTGTCCAATTAAATAGATATTAAAGTTTCATTTTCTACCTGAGATTGTCACAGATGTAAATAGGAGTAAAGGTGTGCAATCTGGATGAAGAGATGAGATAAAGGCTTGTTGTGTTTCACAAGAAAAAGTCACATGTATTCAGGATGAGAGATACTGGAAAATGAGGAAAGTTTGTTTACTCATCTTCATAGAAACCTAAAGATTCTCTCAGGTGCTGATTGGCTGAGATGGAGAATGATGTCAAGCAACAGTTGAAAACCAGTAAGAGTTTCAAGAGCCAGATATTAAAAAGGCCAAGTGGACAGTATGCTTGAGAGAAAGGCTGAGCAGCCCTACATGCCTCAATCTGGCTAGCTGAAAGCAAACAACCTAGAGATGACTATTCCTTTGTCAAAGACTCTTAGTTAAGTAAAATTGTCTCATATTTCCTTAAAGTTGTCAATAATAAAGTCATGTGTCCATGACTTGTGAGTTTTACCTTATCACATATTCATTATTATTTGTTAAATGCACAGATATGGCCTCAGTCAGGGAATTACTTACTGGGAAAATGATCCCTGACGTAGGCAACTTTTTGAACAAAAAGTGTTTAATTGGTTCCTTGGTTATATGTTTACAGAGGCCATCCAGGATGTCAAGACAGCAAGTGGTCATCTTGTTGTATTTCTTCAGCAAAACTGACAGCTTTTCATACTGAACCTAAAAGTGACAGGCAGAGAGAGGGAGAGAGACAGAGACAGAGAAAGAAAGAGATAAAGAGATAGATTCAGAAATATAGAGACCAAACAACAGAACCATAGATATAAAGTGACAGAGACTGAGAGGCAGAGACTCCATTGTGGCTGATCACTTTTATTGGCATATCAACCTCAAAGCACACCCTCCTATAATATAGCTCCATAGGAATTATATTATATAACAAGGCCATATGTCTTAATCCTTCCCAGATATTTCCTCACTGGGGATTCAACACTTAAATAGATGACCTTCAAGTTCACATTGCACTTCAAATCGCCATGAAGTGGAAGAAGATGGGGGACTTCTAGGCTAAAAGAACATAGTTAACCTGAATATTTGTCATTTAAAACAATGATTATAGTCCTAGCAACTTCCAAGGACTAAAGAACAAGACTGACAATCTTCTTTGGGGAAAATGTGGATTAATCCATAATGAAGTATTATTCTCCTAAAAAAAATGACATCATGATATTTTCAGGCAAATTGATGGAACCAGGAAAAAAATCATCCTGGGTAAGGTAACTAAAATGCAAAAAGACAAATATGGAATGTATGAACTTATATAGGAAATCTCCTGATAATGATTGATAAAATCATAATAGGCCATCTAATGTGACCAAACCAGTCTTCCATTAGGGCAAATGGGTGACATTTTATTGAGATGTTGGGACAGGGCATCCTTCAGCAATTTTCAAGTAACCCAGGCTAGTGTTATTAAAATATGTTGCTCTCTGCCCTCAACTGATAGATAAGTACCATGTTCTTAGATCCACAGAGATGCTTCCTCCTACATTAAATGGGATTGCATACAGAGACCAACAGTCCAGTATTATGCAGAGAGAGACCTTAAAATACCCAGCTCTAAATGGAATTTCCTTTTCAAATTCTACTTCCCCTTGGAGCTCTGGAAAGCCTCAAGGAGAGGAGGTAAGAAGAGTGACATAAGTAGAGTGAATTGAGGAAACAAGGTGAACAATGCCCTGAGAATCACCCTGCAGAGGAAGATGATGCAGCCAGCCTTGATGAAAATTGATAAGTTAGGGTTAGATAAAAGGGAAGAAGAGGACCTCTCTATCAGGGAACTAGAGGAAGACCATAGGGTTTGAAGAAGGAGGGTGCTTGGGACTGGAGGTAGAAGGGGAAGAGGATAGCAGATCGGATATAAGTGAACAAACTGAAATAAATACATTAGAAAAACTGTAATCAAAGGGATGAAATATGAAGCTCTTCAGGACTGATGGCTTGCTGGGAGCCAAAACTATTTAGTTGAGACAAACCTATTTACTGTATCAAAGCCAAAGAGTAAGCAAATTCCATTTAGTGGAGACAAAGCCAATTAGTGGAAAAGTTATCAATAGCTACACTAGGACCCTAGGTCATGGGTGATAGATTTGTGTGAGAGCATCTGCTTGTTAGTTGGAGCATCCTTTTAGCTGGACTTGATGGCTTCCTGTTGCTCTATTGCTGTCAGAAGCTTTCACAAAAATTAATAGATAATGGATTAAAATTTCACAAAAATTAATAGATAAAATTAATAGAGAATTTCGCCAGAGAAAATTCAATTAATAAACCCATATTTTTATTTAGGATTTGTGTTCCATCATCCAAAAATTACTACACAAAAAATCCAGTTAAAAACTAGCTATTTAAAGACTTTAATGATTTTCAAAAGATCCTAGGAGATGTCAATTGAATTATACCTTTTCTTAAACACAGCACAGGGGAACTTAAACCTCTCTTCCATATTCTCAAGGAAGGCACTAACCCCTCCTCCAGTCGCTCATTAACCCCTGCAGAGACACAAGCCCTATGGGTTGTGGAAACAGCTACCCAAAATTAGGGAGTTAAATTTATTTCCTATAAGGAACCCCTTCTCTTTGTTGTGTGTACATCATCTCATACACCCACAGGAGTGTTTTGGCAACATAATCCCGTTATAGACTCATCTCTCCACCTCTTCCACTAAGATTCTCACCTCTTATATTACTTTGGTTGCAGAGCTCATTCATTTGGGGTACAGACAAAGCCATCATTTTTTTTTTGGCAAAGATCCTAATAAAATAATACTGCCCTATTCTAAACATCAGTTAGAATATCTCACATAAACTACCAATATGTGGCCCATTGTCTGTTCTTCCTTTTCTGGAATAATTGATAACCATTATCCTGCTAACAAATTACTTCCATTTATTAAAACTCACCCTTTTTTAATTTTATTTTATTCTTATCAGTTACATTTTATTAACTCTGTATCCCAGCTGTGTCCTGCTCCCTCATTCCTTCCCAGTCCGTCCCTCCCCCACTAATCTCCACCGTGCCCCTTACCAAGTCCACTGATTGGGGGGACCTCCTTCAAATTCACCTGATCCTGTTATCAGGTATCTTCAGGACTGGCTACAAAACCCTCCTCTGTGGCCTAACAGGACTGCTCCTCCCTTGGGGGTTGGTGAGGCCAAAGAGCCAGTCATTGAGTTCCTGTTAGAAATAGTCCTTGTTCCCCTCACTTTGGGAAACCAAATAGTTACTGAGCTAACACAGGCTACATCTGAGCAGAAGTTCTAGGTTATATCCATACATGGTCCTTGGTTGAATGTCAGTCTCAGAAAAGACCCTGGGCCCAGATATATTTGGTCCTTGTGGAGCTCCTATCCTTTCCCCATCAGACTAACTCCCCTTCTTTCTTATGATTCCCTGTACTCTGCCAAAGGTTTGGTCATGAGTCTTTGATTTGAAAACACTGCTAGTTAGTCTTTCAGATGAGCTTAGTAGACTCCTGTCATATGTTCAATACACATCCCATCAGTCTTTGTAAACAAGGATCGATCATCTTACCCCATGTCCGCTCTTTTGATTATCTTTTTTAGGTGTATAGATTTCATTATGTTTATCATATCTTATAGGTTTATATAAGTGAGTATATACCCTGTTTGTCTTTCTCCTCCTGGGATATTTCACTCAGAATGATCTTTTCTAGATCCCACCATTTGCCTGCAAATATCATGACTTCCTTCTTTTTGATTGCTGAGTAGTAATCCATTGCGTAAAAAAATCACAATTTCTGTACCCATTCCTCTGTTGATGGACATCTGGGTTGTTTCCAGTTTCTAGCTATTACAAATAAAGCTGCTATAGACATCGTTGAGCAAGTATCCCTTTTGTGTACTTGAGCAAAATTAGGGGATATACCTAGCAGTGGTATAGCTGGGTCTTAAGGAAACACAATTCCTAATTGTCTTAGAAATCACCAGATAGATTTCCAGAGTGGTTGTACCAGTTTACATTCCCACCAGCAGTGGAGGAGGGTTCCACTTTATCCACAACCTCTCTAGTATGTGTTGTCATTTGAGTTTTTCATCTTGGCCATTCTAATGGGTGTGAGGAGATATCTCAGTGTCATATTGATTTGCATTTCCCTGATGGCTAATGAGGTTGAGCATTTCTTTACGTGTTTCTCTGCCATTTGATATTCCTGTCGAGAATTCTCTGTTTAGCTCTGTTCCCCATTTTTTAATTGGATTACTTGGTTTGCTGCTTTTTAGCTTTTTTAGTTCTTTGTATATAATGAATATTAGTCCTTTGTCAGATAAAGGGTTAGTGAAGATTCTTTCCCAATCTGAAGGCAGTTGTGTTTTTTTGATGATGGTGTCCTTTGCTTTACAGAAGCTTTTCAGTTTCATGAGGTCCCATTTATTAATTGTTGCTCATAGATTAGCCTGTGCAGTTGATGTTCTGTTCAGGAAGTTGTTTCCTGTGCCAATGAGTTCTATGCTGTTCCCCACTTTTTCTTCTAACAGATTTAGAGTATCTGGTTTTTTGCTGAGGTCTTTGATCCACTTGGACTTTAGTTTTGTGCAGGGTGATAGATATAGATCTATTTTCATTTTCCTGCATGTGGACATCCAGTTGGACCAGCACCATTTGTTGAAGATGCTGTCCTTTTTCCTTTGAATGGTTTTGGCTTCTTTGTCAAAAATTGAGTATTCATAGGTGTGTGGGTTTATTTCTCGGTCTTCTATGCAGTTACATTGATCCTCCTTTCTGTTTTTATGCCAATACCTTGCAGTTTTTATTACTATTGCTCTGTAGTACAACTTGAGATCGGGGATGGAGATACCTCCAGATGATCTGTTGTACAGGATTGTTTTGGAGATTCTGTTTTTTGTTTGTTTGTTTGTTTTCTCCATATGAAGGTGAGAATCTTTTTTTCAAAGTCTATAAAGAATTGAGTTGGTATTTTGATGGGAATTGCATTGAATCTGTAGATTGCTTTTGGCAGGATGGCCATTTTCACAATGTTAATCCTACCAATCCATGAGTACGGGAGATCTTTCTATCATCTGATATCTTCTTCAATTTCTTTCTTCAGAGACTTGAATTTTTTCTGAACAGGTTTTTCACTTGCTTAGTTAGTCTCACCCCAAGGTACTTTATGTTGTTAGTGGCTATTGTGAAGTGTGTTGTTTCCCTACTTTCTTTCTCAGCCTTTTTGTCTTTGGTATACAGGAGGGTTTCTGATTTTTTTTTTTTTTAGTTAATTTTGTATCCTGCAATTTTGCTGAAGGTGTTTATCAGCTGAAGGAGTTCTCTGGTTGAATTTTTGGGGTTGCTCATATATACTATCATATCATCTGCAAATAGTGACACTTTGACCTCTTCCTTTCTGATTTGTATCACCTTGATGTCCATTAGTTATCTTATTGCTCTAGCTAGGATTTCAAGTACTATGTTAAAGAGGTATGGAGAGAGTGGGCAGCCTTGTCTTGTCCCTGATTTCAGTGAGATTGATTTAAGTTTCTCTCCATTGAGTTTGATGTTGGCTATAGGCTTGCTGTATATTGCCTTTACTATCTTTAGGTATGTGCCTTGTATCCCTGATCTCTCCAAGACTTTAAACATGAATGGGTGTTGGACTTTGTCAAATGCTTTTTCAGCATCTAAGGATATGATCATGTGTTTTTTCTCCTTGAGTTTGTTCATGGGGTGGATTACATTGATGGTTTTCCATATGTTGAACCACCCTTGCATGCCTGGGATGGAGCCTACTTGGTCGTGATGGATGATATCTTTTATGTGTTCTTGGATTTGGTTTGCAAGTATTTTATTGAGTCTTTTTTGCATCAATGTTCATAAGAGAGATAGGTCTGAATTTCTCTTTTTTTGTTGGGTCTTTGTGTGGTTTAGGTATCAGGGTGACTGTCGCTTCATAGAATGAGTTTGGTAGTGTTCCTTCTATTTCTATGTTGTGGAATATTTTGAGAATTGGTGTTAGCACTTCTTTGAAGGTCTTGTAGAATTCTGTGCTGAAACCATCTGGCCCAGGGCTTTTTTTGGAGGGGAGACTGTGAATGAATGTCTGCTTCAATTTCCTTGGGGGATATAGGGCTATTCAGTCTTTCTTCCTGATCTTGACTTAATGTTGGAAGATGGAATCTATCAAGAAAATTATCCATTTCATTTAGGTTTTCAAATTTTGTGGCATATAGGCTTTTGTAGTATGACCTAATGATTGTTTGAATTTCCTCAGTGTCTGTAGTTATGTCACCCTTTTCATCTCTGATTTTGTTGATTTGGATAGATTCTCTCTGCTTTTTAGTTAGTTTGGCTAAGTGTTTGTCTATCTTGTTGTTTTTCTCAAAGAACCAGCTTTTTGTTTCATCGATTCTTTGAATAGTTTTATTTGTTTCTAATTGATTGATTTCAGCCCTTAGTTTGATTATTTCCAGCTGTCTCTTCTTCTTGGGTGTATCTACTTCTTTTTTTTTTTCTAGGATTTTCAGTTGGGCCATTAAGTTGTTTGTATATGATGTTACAAATTTCTTCTTGCAGGCACTTAGTGCTATAAATTTTCCCCTGAGCACTGCTTTCAATATGTCCCATAAATTTGGGTGTGTTGTGCCTTCATTTTCATTGAATTCTAGGAAGTCTTTAATTTCTTTCTTTATTTCTTCCTTAACCCAGCTGTCATTGAGTAACAAGTTGTTCAGTTTCCATGTGCGTGTCATGTTTTTGTTATTTCTGTTGTTGTTGAGGTCCAGCTTTAGTCCATGGTGATCAGATAGAATCTTTATGTATCTGTTGAGGCTTGCTTCATAACCAACTACATGGTCTATTTTGGAGAAGGTTCAATGCGGTGCTGAAAAAAGGTATACTCTTTTGAGTTTGGATGAAAAGATCTGTTGACATCTATTAGGTCCATTTGATTTAGGACCTGTAAGTCTTTTTTATTTCCCTATTTTTTTTCTGTCTAGTTGATCTGTCCCTTGATGAGAATGGAGTATCCTGTCTAGTTGATCTGTCCCTTGATGAGACTGGAGTGTCGAAGTATCCCACTATTAGGGTATTAGGATCAATGTGTGCTCTAAGCTTTAATATTGTTTCATTTACGGATGTAGGTGCTCTTGTATTTTGGGCATAGATATTCAAAATTGTGATGTCCTCTTGGTGGATTTTTCCTTTGATGAGAATATATTGGCCCTCCTTATCTTTTTTGATTAACTTGGGTTGAAAGTCTATTTCACTAGATATTAGTATGGCTACTCCTGCTTGTTTTCTGGAACCATTTGCTTGAAAAACATTTTTCCAGCCCTTTACTCTGACGTAGTATCTTTATCTTTGCTGCATAGGTGTGTTTCTTGGATGCAACAGAATGATGGATCCTGTTTCTGCAACCATTCTGTTAGTCTGTGTCTTTTTATTGGGGAGTTGAGTCCATTGATGTTGATAGAAACTAGTGACCAACAATTGTTACTTACTTTAGATGTGGGGTTGGTGGTGTCACTGAGTTTCATTGCTTGTATTCTTTTGTTTTTTGTTTGTTTGTTTGTTTTGTTTTGTAGTTATCTATTTCCTCTGTTTCCTTAGATGTAGTTGTTTTCTTTGGTTTGGAGTTTCCCTTATAGTAACTTCTGTAGAGCTGGGTTACTATGTAGATATTGTTTAAATTTGGTTTTGTCTTGGAATATTTTGAATTCTCTGTCTATGTTGATTGAAAGTTTTGCTGGGTATAGTAGTCTGGGTTGGAGTCTGTGGTCCCTTAAGGACTGTATGATTTCTGTCCAGGCCCTTCTGGCTTTCATAGTTTCTGTTGAGAAATCTGGTATGATTCTGATAGGTCTACCTTCATATGTTACTTGGCCTTTTTCCCTTGCTGCTTTTAGAATTTTTTCTTTGTTCTGTAGATTCAGTGTTTTGACTATGATGTGATGTGAAGAATTTCTTTTTTGGTCTAGTCTACTTGGTGTTCTGTAGGCCTTTTGTATGTTTATGGCCATCTCCTTCTTTAAGTTGGGAAAGTTTTCTTCTATAAGTTTCTTGAAAATATTTTCCGGACCTTTGAGCCTGATTTCTTCTTTTTCTTCTACTACTATTATTCTTAGGTTTTGTCTTTTCATGGTGTCCTTGATTTCTTGGATGTTTTCTGTTTGGAACTTTTCTGATTTTATTTTTTCTTTGAGAGACATGTGAATTTCTGCAAGTGTATCTTCAGCTCCTGAGATTCTTTCTTCCATCTCTTGTATTCTGTTGGTAATGCTTACCTTTGTAGTTCCTGATCTTTTCTCTATGTTCTCCAGCTCCTGGTTTTTCTCTATTTGTGTTTTCTTTATTGATTCTAATTCTGTTTTCATGTCTTGCACCATTTCATTCATCTGTTTGAATGTGGACTCCTGCTTTTCAATGACAGCTTCTATTTTTTTGTCCGTTTCCTCTCTATGTATCACTAATTGTGCCTCTACTTCTTTGGGTATAATTGCTTGTATTTCTATGAAAGCTTTGTTTATTTCTTCTTTATTTGCCTTCATTTGTGTGGACATTTCTTTGAGAGCTTTGTGCATTTCTTCTTTGTTTGCCTCAATTTTTGTGGTCATTTCTCTGAGAGCACGATTTGTTTCCTCTTGGTTAGTCTCGATTTTTTGGCTATTTCTCTGATGGCTTTGTTCATTTCATCTTTATGGGCCTCTAATAGCTGGAGAAACATAGTTTTGAGGTTGTTTTCTTGTATATCTAGTGAATTGAAGTGTCCATTGTTTTGTGGGGTTGCTGGTGAGGTCATTATGTCCTGATTTTTGTTGGGAGTGTTCTTATGTCTGCCTCTAGCCATCTGGTTATTTATAATCCTCACTGTTTGTTCCTTGAGATTGTAGTTCGAGCTATGATCATCTCTTTCTGTTTACTGGACTGTTTTTTTCAGGAAGATGAGAGTGGTTCACTGGTTTGGGAGTGTGCACTGTGGTTTCAGTTTTGCCTAAGTAAGGAATGTGATGCTGGCACTATTCTACTATTCGAGTGCACTTTTAGCGCATGCAGTGTGCAGGCGTGGATTCTTTGACTATTGCAGTGGCCTGTAGGACACAATTACGAAGTTCTGTCTGAGATCCAGGGATTGTTTGCCTGGATTACACTGGTGGACCTATAAGGACAAGGCTTCAACATTGGGGTCACTATCCCAAGAATCCCTATGATGCCCACACTAGGGGTGTGGGTGGCAGGGATCTTGTCTGGTTGCTTCTGTGGAGAGGCCCTGGGTCTGGGGCAAACTCCCCCCTATAAGGCTCACTCAATCCCTTGCAGGACCAATTGGAATGCACAGGGGTTCCCCTTGCTCTCTACTCTATGATTTGGTCCTGCTTTGGAGAGTGTGCGAGTAGGCTAACAGTCAGCTCTGTGACACTGTGGCCACAGGACTCGGTGTCCACCTTTCCTGTGTGCTGCCTCTCTGTCTATTCCCTCTGCCCGGAGGTAAAACCCACCCTTTCATCTTCCCAAGAATTACTTCCTTCAACTGTTATCAGAAGCATATTTGGTGTTTACAGATGGCTCCTCTACTGGAGTAGCTGCCTATACTATAAATGGACAAACCAACTCTATCCAATCTACTTTTAAATTGGCACAGTTTGTAGAGCATTTTGTAATAGTTAAGGTTTTTCAGGTTCTAGAAAATTTCCCTTTTACTCTATATACTGACAGTGCCTACATTGCCCACTCTGTTCTACTTCTTGAAACGGTTCCCTATATTAGACCTTCTATAAATGCTGCTCCTCTTTTTGTCAAGCTCTAGGAGTTAATTAACTCTAGAAGTCAACCCTTTTACCTTGGTCACCTCCATGCACATTCACACCTTCCAGGCCCTCTTTCTCCGGAAAATGCTTGCACCGATGCTGCTACATGCGTGGCTTTTTCCGTTTAAGTAAACCCTGTTGAGCAGGCCAGAAAGAACCATGCACTGCATCATTTAAATACACAAAAACTTTGACTGCTTGTTAAAATCACCAGGGAGCAGGCACACCAATTTGTCAAACAATGTCGTGCCTGTGTCACTTTCTTGTCCACTCCACATTTGGAAGTTAATCCTAGAGGCCTAGTCCCAAATGACATCTGGTAGATGGATGTTACTCACTTACCTGAATTTGGCAATCTTAAATATCTTCATGTAACAATAGATACCTTCAGTGGATTCATTCATTTTTGCTTGTTTACATGCAGGAGAAGCCTCAAAAAATGTTATAACTCATGTTTTAAATTGCCTCTTGGTTATGGGCAGACCTAAGTTTTTAAAAAACAATAATGATCCTGGTTACACTGGAAAAAAAATTAAAGAATTTTGCCATCAATTACATATTAAACACATCATTGGCATTCCTTATAATCCTCAAGGACAAGGTATTGTTGAACATGCCCATCAAACTATTAAAAACACCCTTTACAAGTTAAAGAAGGGGGAGTCATATCCCATGAAAGGATCCCCAAGAAATATTCTTCTTCATGCACTGTTTGTTCTTTACTTTTTAACCTTGGGCACCTATGGCAAGTCTGCTACTGATCGCCTTTGACACCCTAAAACTAATCAAAATTATGCCACATTTATGTGGAAAAACCTTCTCACTTTCAAATGGAAAGGCCCAGACCCAGTCATTATCTGGGGTCAAGGGTCAATGTGCCTGTTTGACACCAAGGAGAGAGCAGCTAGATGACTGCCAGAAAAGCTGGTAAACAAATAGACACCCCTTCCTCTAAACAGAAAAAATAAAGTAGAGTCATCCGGAAACAAGTGATGTACTCCTGAAATCCAGGTTGGAAATAAAATAAAAGGATCTCAGATGAGAACACTTTGGCTGATATTTCTCAGAGTAATAATGCAAAGTCAGAGGTGATTACAGACCAGAAGAACAATGTCCATTAAATATACTTGGGAAATTTCTGGAGAATATGGTGAGGTATATTACACACAATCCCAAATCACTTCTGATACTGAGTGATACCCAGGCATGTCCTTTCATGCCTCTGAGTCACTCTTCACCTGTGAACAATGTGAACCAGCAATTGGGCTTTATGCCTGCCCAGGTTATAATAGAGTTAAAGGATGTGGCATTGCCAGAGATTTCACTGAGCCTCCTGGGGATGTGAAACCTCAACTGTAATTGCCACCAGAAGCAGGGCACACCTTAATAGTGATGATTACAATATGATAACTATTACATCTAAGACTGATATTAACTCCTGAAAATAACATTCTTATTTATCAAACACCTTTGGCAGGCTAAGATGGTACTCAAGCTGGCAGCAGCTCCAGATCCCCATCTTAAAACTGTCTTTCACTTCTAAAGGAAAACAAAAATCAGTTCCCTGGCATTGGGGCTTCACTTGGGACCTAAGCGTATACTACGGTTGTGCTAAGAATGGTCCAGGAGTTATCATTTACATCACCTTTAGGAAAGAATCAGCTATTCCACCAATAGCTATTGGGCCTAAAGTCAGGAACCAAGAAAAATGGTTTTCCCCAAACAGACAGAGCCTAAGAAAAATGTCCCTGCCTCCCCAACTCCTTTTTTTGCTGATAAACATATCCTCTCCTTAATGGAAGAGGGGATTCATAAATGCCATATTATTTTGGTAATATTTAGTAATATGTTTTTAGCCTTGAATCATACACATCCCAAGCTTACTGAGTCCTGTTGGCTTTCTTATGATTTTGCCTCTCCTTTTTATGAAGGTATTGCTGTCACTGACGAAATATTCTACTCCTCTGACCATTCCAAAGCAGATGATCACAACAAGCTGATTTTAGACTGACACTGACTTCGGTTTCTGGCCTTGGGTTATGTATCGGTAATAATATTCCTCAGAAATCAGACATCTTTGTAATGTAATCATTACACCATCAAGCCACCTTACCAATTATATCCTCCCAGGCAATAATAGCTGGTGGACCTGCAGTGATGACCATACTCCCTGTATATACACCCCTCACCACAAAAACAATTTTACTACCTTCTGTGTCCTTGTTCAATTAATTCCCCACCTGACTTATTTTTCTGGGGAAGATTTTGCCCGGTTTTGGGACCCCATTAATGTCCATGCATTACTTGGAACAAAAAGAGAGGCCATAACAGCTGTTACACTAACTGTCCTCCTTGGCTTCAGAGGTTCAGGTGCTGGGACAGGCATAACCTCTCTCATTCTCTCCGAGAAGCACTACTCTGACCTTTACCGGACAATTGACAGAGATGTTGAGAGATTGGAGATTGGCATCACCAAATTGGAAAAATCTCTCGTCTCACTGTCTGAAATTGTCCTACAAAATCGAGGAGAGCTAGACTTGCTTTTCTTCCCGCAAGGGGGACTCTGTGCTGCTCTTAAGGAAGACTGCTGCTTTTACACAGATTATACTGGAATTATAAGGGACAGTATGGCTAAGGTTAGGGAAGGCCTAGAAGAGAGAAAGAGACAGAGAGAACAAGAAAAGTGTTGTTTTCATAATTGATTTTCAACCTCTCCCTGGCTCACCACTCTCCTCCCTTCAATTATGGGACCAATGTGGGTTTCCTTCTCATATCTTTCATTCCATGGGCCATTAAAAGACTTACTAGCTTTGTAAACCAGCAAATTGACCATCTGGCATCTAAACCCATACAAGTTCATTATCACAGACTTGATTTGACTGACAGAGGCTTAGCTGAGCCTGAGGAAGACTGGTAACAGTCCATCACATGAGTGATGCTTGCAGTTGGCTCTCATGAGAACAGCATAAAACTCAGATAAATGCTTGCCTGGTATGGCATTGGCACCACCAGGATATAGGATGAGGTACCGCAGCAGAAGGGCCCAATTGCCCCCTTCTGAGTTCCTCGAGAAGCAAACCTGATTGCATAGAGGTTGGTTTCTCATTACCTCTAACCACAACTACTGGGGATGCCCTCAGGTATTGATGGGCATCTCCTCCCCAAAAGACACCCAAAAGGCTGCAAAATGCCTTGGTAGGATCAGGTCACTGCTTTCCCGTTCTGGTTAATGCCCGCCTCTTAAATTGTTTGAGAAGGGAGGAGATGCCAGGACCCAAAGCTATTTAGTGGAGACAAAGCTATTTACTGATAATAAAGCCAAATAGTAAGCAAAGGCCATTTAGTGGAGACAAAGTCAATTAGTAGAAAAGTTATCAACAGCTTCACTAGGACCCTAGGTCATGGGTGATAGGTTTGTGTGAGAACATCCACATCTTAGAGCATCCTTGAGATATCTTAGGTAAACATCCTTACGGTACCTTGCACATGCAATATTCAATCTATGAAAGCACTCTTGCTGTCTACTGCAGCATTAAATTAGCCTCCCACTTTTCCTGCCTTCTCCCTATATAAGTTGTATATAAGTTTCAAATAAATGAGGCCTTTATCAGAAAAAACGACTTGGTCTCCATTGTTCCCATCTCTGTCCCATCCCATTTTTTTTTTTGCCCCTCTTTAGGAACCCGATGAACTACAACTGGACTAGACAAAAGCTTCTTAGAGATTGGTACCAGGCTGCAGCAAGGATGAACTAAGTTTTCTTTAAGGGATCTGGCACTGAGACTAATATAGTTCCAAGAGTATATGAATAACACATACTTCAAGAGTTATTTTAAAGAAAAAAAAAGATTTCAGTGTGACACATGGTTATGAATTTGAACCTGGGAGCAATGGAAAAGGAGTGTAATGTATATTATATGAAATTCTTAATTAATCAGTAAAAATAATATGTTGACAAATTTACAATGACTTTCAATATGGAAAAAGATTCTGCTAAAGGAGGGCAGAGTTTTACTTTGTAAGGCATACTTTCCAGGAACTCATTATGGAGCAGAGAGAATCCTAACCATGAACTAGTGGTTATCCAGCTACCTCGGACCCCATAAGCTCAGGTGGCATCTCTGAACAGGCATTACTGACACTAATACTATGTTTAGAGGATTTGTCTGGAGGAACACAGGAAAAAACACAGTAGCTCTTGTTTCCTGGGCATATAACACAGAATTTTTCTTTCTGTCCTGACAGCCTAGATTTAACTCTAATCCCCAGGAACAGGAAGGTTCCTCAGTGAACCAAGAGTAGGACACAGCTTTAGATCCAGCCAGGTCAGCCAAAGCAACCCTGCTCACAGAGGTTTGGCAACACAAGTGTGAAAGAGCACCA
Organism: Meriones unguiculatus; assembly: GCF_030254825.1. Taxonomy (NCBI): domain Eukaryota; kingdom Metazoa; phylum Chordata; class Mammalia; order Rodentia; family Muridae; genus Meriones; species Meriones unguiculatus. The sequence goes on from NW_026843709.1 coordinate 20,020,769, forward strand.
GCTGTCAAATAATATAATTCACCTTAGTTCTCCTTTTACTCTCAATTTCTCTGTTTCAGTGAAACCAGTCACAGGAATTGTCTGGTTACTTCTCATTTCCCTGATTTTAAAGACTCAACCCCAAGGAAAATTAGACCCTGCCTGCCTATTATATTAGTAAGAATATAAGGTATATTTAATGAGTACACGAGGAACTGGTTAGTTCAAAGTCGCAACATAGGAAATTTCAGATCAAACACCACAGTAGGAGACCTCTTTGTCATTCAGTATGTTCCCCTTAATGCCACATTACTTTGAAGCTTCCCTACTTAGGAAAATGCACAATTAAATAAACATTAAAGTTTCATTACCTACCTGACCTTGCCACAGAGGTACACAGGAGTAAAGGTGTGGGATGTGTTTAAAGTGAAGAGATAAAGGCTTGTTGGATTTCACAAGAAAAAGTCACATGTGCACAGAAACAGAGACACTGGACATTGAGGAAAGTTTGTTTGCTCATTTACATGGAAACATCAAATTCTCTCAAGGTGCTGAAAAGATGAGAAGGAGAATGATTTCATGCAAAAGGTGAAAGCCAGTAAGAGTTTCAGGAGCCAGTTATTAAAAGGGCTTGAGGGAAAGGCTGAGCAGCACTACATGCCTCAATATGGGCGCCTGATAGAACACAACACAGATTTCCTGTGTCCAAGACTCGTAGTTCAGAAAAAAATGTCACATATTCCTTTCAAGTGGTTATTAATAAAGTTACATTTCCTTGACCTCTAACTTTCACATTATCACTGATTCCATTATAATTTATAAATGGACAGATATGTTCTCAGTCACTGAATTACTTACTATGAAAATGATCCCTGACCAAGACAAATCTCTGAACAAAAAGCAATTAATTGGGACCTTCATTTTATCTTTTACAGGGACCATCCCTGATGTTATGACAGCAAGCAGTCAAATTTTATAGTCCTTCTGTGGAACTGAGAGCTTTTCATATTGAAACAGGAGCAGCGGGCAGAGAAAGGAAGACAGAGCAAGAGAAAGAGCAAGATAGGCAGATTCAGAAATATTGAGACTAAGACAGACAGAAAGAGAGATGTAAATTTACAGAGACCAAGAGACAGAGACTCCCTTCAGTCTGGTCACTTTTATTGGCGTATCAACATGCAAGCACACCCTCCTATAATATAAATCCAAATGTAATTATATTTTTTACTATATTTTTATTTTAATTTTTATTAAGAACAATTTATTCATTTTGTACCTCCCCATAAACTGCTCCTTTCTTCCCTCCACATCCCACCTTCCTCCCCCTATTCCATGTACCCCTCTCACCAAGTCCACTGACAGGGAGTACTTCCTGACCTTACCTCTAATCCTAGTTTATCAAAACTCATCAGGAGTTACTTAATGGTCTTCCTTTGTGGATTGGTAAGGCTGCTCCCCCATCAGGGTGAGAATATCAAAAGAAGGCCAATCAGTTCATATTAGAGACAGTCCCTTTTCCCATTACTGTGGAACTCACTTGGACCCTGAAATGCCATGGGCTACATCAGTGCAGAAACAAAGATATAAAGTGGTAGAGATTGAAAGACAGAGACTCCATTTACTGGTCACTTTCATTTGCATATCAACCTGAAAGCACACCCTCTCATAATATAACTCTAACAGGAATTATATTATGTAAGAAGGCCATACCTCATAACCCTTTCCAGATATTTCCTCTATTCTTGACTCCACATGTAAATAGATGAGCTTCAAAGGGACATTGCAATTAAAATCACCAGGAAGGGTAAGAAAATGGAGGGACTTCTAGACTAAAAGAACATCATTATCTTAATAGTTTTCATTCCATACAATGAGTAAATACCCAGGAATTTCTAAGGACTAAAGAAAAGGACTGACAATCTCCTTTGGGGAAAATATGGAATATTTCCATAGTAGAGTATTATTCAGCTAAGAAAATGACATCATGATATTTTCAGGCAAATGGATGGAACCAGGAATGATCATGCTGGGTGAAGTAAGTAAAACACAGAAAGGCAAATATGGCATGTATTCACTTATTGGGAGGTCTCCTAATAATGGGAGAGAAAGGTCCACTAGGATAACTATTGTGACCAAACAAGTCTTCCCCTAGGTGGATTAGGTGGAAGTTAATTGAGTTGTTGGGTCTGGGCATTCTATAGAAATTTTCAAGCAATACAGGCTGTTGATATTAAAATATGTTGCTCCCTGCCCTAAAATGTTTGATTAGCGCCATGTTGTTCTATCCATGGAAATGCTTTCTTCTGTATCAAATGGGATTGCATACAGAGACCCACAGTATGATACTATGGAGAGAGAGACACATTAAAACACCCAGCTCTAAATGGGATTTCCCTATGAAATTCTTCCTCCCCTCAGAAACCTGTGGAGCCTGCAGGAAAAGAGCAGGAAGAGTGTCATAAGAAGAGGGAACTGAGGACACAAGGAGAACAATGCCAAGAGAATCAGGACACAGAGAAAGATGATGACATGTTGATGACAACCATAAGCTAGGGTCAGATTAAAAAGGGGATGAAGACCTACCCTCACAGGGAACTAGAGAAAAGCCTAAGCTTAGGAGAAGGAATGTGGTTGGGACTGGAATTTGAATAGGGAAGGGTCAGAATATGGGAAACAAAGTGAACATATTGTAGCAAATAAATACATGAGAAAAACTGTGATCAAGGTGATGAAGTATAGAACTCTTCTGGACTGATGGCTTCTTCATGGGGATGGTACAAAGCTGCATCAAGGATAAACTTATTTTTCTTTAAGGGAAGTGGCACTGAGATTCTGATCATGTTATAATGAGTATATGAAAAACACATACTTTAACTGAAGAATTATAAAGATAAAAAGATTTTAGAATGACACATGGGTAGGAATTTGAACATGAGAGCAATGGAAGAGCAGTGTAATGTATGTTATGTGAAATTCCTAAATATTCAATAAAAATAATACATGGACAACTTTTACAATGACTTTTAACATGCTGAAAAGATTCCGCTAAGGAAGGCAGAGTTTGACATTTTAAGGCATGCTTTCCAGGAACTCATTATGGAGCAGAGAATCCTAACCATGAACTAGTGGTTATCCAGCTACATCAGAGTCCATGTGCTCAGGTGGCACCTCTGAATAAGCAGTCCTGGCACCAACACTACATGCATAGTGTTTGTTTGGAGCACCGCTGAAGGATACATAGCAGCTCTTGTGTCCTAGGCATGTAGCAGGGACATATTTCTCTGTAAGGAAGGCCCAGTGTTAACTCTAAACCCCAGGACCAGAGGGTTCCTCACTGACCACTGGGTAGGACACAACTGCCAATAAAGCCAGATGAGGCAATACAACCCTGTCCAACAAGGGTTGGTAACACTAGTTTGGAAGAGCACCAGCTGTCAAATAGTTAATTGCCCCTTTGTTCTCCTGTTAAATACACTGAACTTTCTCTGTTTCAGTAAAAACCAGTCTCAAGAATTGTCTGGTTCTTTCTTTTTTCCCTGCTCTTAAAGACTCCATACCCCAGGAAACCCTAGACCCTGCCAGCCTACTATATCAATAAGAATGTGAAGGCACATTTAGTGAGTATTTGAGTGACTTATCAGTTCAAAGTCACAACCTAGGAAATTTCAGATCCAAGACTACAGTAGGAGACCACCATATCATTCACTACATTCCCCTTAATCCTACATCTCTTTGAAGCTTCCCTACTTAGGAAGTTGTCCAATTAAAAAACATTAAAGTTTAATTTCCTACCTGACATTGTCACAGAGGTAAACAGGACTAAAGGTGTTGGGTATGGATAAAAGAATGAGATAAAAGCTTCTTGGGTTTTACAGGAAAAAGTTCATGTGTGCACAGGATTAGAGATACTGGACAATGAAAAAAGTTTGTTTACTCATCTTTACGGAAACCTCAAGATTTTTCAGGTACTGATTGGTTAGAAGCAGAATGATGTCATGAAACAGGTGAAAGCGAGTAAGATTTTCAGGAACCAGTTATTAAAAGGACCAAGTGGATAGTGTGCTTGAGAGAAAGGCTAAGCAGCCATCCATGCTCAATCCAGGCTGCTGAAAGCACACAACCCAGAGATGTCAGTTACTGTGTCCAAGACTCTTAGTTCTGAGATGTGCCACATATTTCTTTCAAGTGGTCATTAATAAAGACACATGTTGACTTGTGATTTTCACATCATCACGTATTCCATTATTTTTTGTTAAATGCACAGATATGTCCTCAGTCAGTGAATTACTTACTATGAAAGGGCTGCTTACGAAGGCACATCTTTGAACAAAAAGACTTAAATTGCATCCTTGATTATAATTTTACAAAGACCATCCCTGATGTAACTTGAGCAAGCACTCATCTTGCTGTACCCTTGAGTAGAACTGAGAGCTTTTCATTATGAACAATAAGCAGCAGGCAGAGCGAGGGAGACTGATAGAGACAAAGAGAGAGAAAGAGCTAGAGTGATGTATTCAGAAATAGAGAGGCCAAGAATGAAAGACACAAATATATAAAATTGACAGAAACATAGAAACAAAGACTCCATTTTGTCTGGTCACTTTCATTTGCATATCAACCTGAAAGCACACCCCCCCATAATATAACTCCAATAGGAATTATAGTATCTAACAAGCCCATACCACCTAACACTTCCCAGACTTTTCCTTACTGGGACTCCACATGTAAATAGATGAGCTTCAAGTGGACTTGCCATTCAAATCACTAAGAAGTGGAAGATGATGGAGGGACTTAGGGGCTAAATGAACACAGTCATATTGATACTTTCTCATTCAAAACAATGATTAAAGTCCCAGCAACTTCCAAGTTCTAAAGAAAAGGACTGTCAATCTCTTTTTGGGAGAATGTGAAATATTTCCGTGAAGGAATATTATTCAGCTAAGAAAATGACATCATGATATTTTCAGGAAAATGGATGGAACCAGGAATGATCATTCTGGGTGAAGTAACTAAAATGCAGAAAGAAAATATGGTATGTGTTCACTTATTAGGGGGGCATAAAGTAACAATAGGCAATGTAAATGTGACCAAATGAATCTTCCACTAGGGGGATTGGGTTTCAGTGAATTGAGCTGTTGGCCCAGGCCATCCTACAGAAATTTTCATGCAACCCAGGCAGTTGTTATTAAAATACACTGCTCTTTGACCTCAAGTGATTGATCATTGCCATGTTCTTTTATACACAGAGATGCTTCCTTCTGCATCAAAAGGATTGCATACAGAGACCCAAAGTCTGATATTATGCAGAGAGAGACTATAAAACACCCATCTCTTAATGATATTTCTCTGGGAAACTCTTCCTCCCCTCAGAGCTCTGGCAAGCCTGCAGGAGAGGAGGCAGGAAAAGTGTTATTAGTTGAGGAAATTGACTACACAAGGAGAACGATGCCCTGACAATCAGACTGCAAAGGATGCTGATGGCTTGATGAGGCCTGATAAGCTAGGTTCAAATAAAAGGATGAGGAGGTTCTCTCCTATCAGGGAACTAGGAAAAGGGAATAAGGGTAGATGAAGGAGGCTGAGTGGCACTCGAAGGAACAGGGGAAGGGGCAGCAGAGAGGAAATAAAGTCAACAAATCATAATAAAGAAATGAGAAAAACTGATCAGGGGGATGAAGTACAGAGCTCTTCAGCACTGACTGCTTCTTTTCCAAGGTGGTGTCAAGGTGTGGCAAGGATGAACTTAGTTTTTTTTAAGGGACTTGGCACTGAGGCTCTGATCATTTTCCTCCCTGACAACAGAGTAGGACACAGCCTTCTTAAGAGGAAATCTGAGCAAGACTACATTTCTCAGTCAGGGCAGCTGGTAGCACACAACACAGAGATGACAGTTCCTGTGTTCAAGATTCTTAGTTTAGGAATATTGTCACATATTTCTTTCAAGAGGTCTTTAAATTCACCTGGTATGACAGCAAAATGGAATTTTGACCTATCAATGGTATCATGACACCACAATGATATGATGGCATCACAATGCTATGATGGCATCACAATGGAGTCATGACATCAATATGCTATTATGACATCACATAGATATTATGACACCACGATGGTTATGACATCACAATGCTATTTTGACATGACAATGCTATTATGAACTCATATGATATGATATCACAATGGAATTTTAACATCACAATAATAACATAATAGAACAATGCAAAATGACATAACAATGCTATCATGACAGCACAGTATTGTTATCATATCACAATCGTATTATGACATCACATTTCTATTATGACATCATTGTGTCACATCACAATGGAATTTTGACTTCACAGTGGCATTATGACCTCCAAATACTATTATATCATCACAATGCTGTTATGAAATCCCAATGATATCATGATATCACAATGGTATTATGACATCACAAGAGTATGACATCACAATTTTATGATGACATCCCAATGGTCTTATGACATCACCATGACATAACAATGTTGTCATTATACCCGAATGGTATTATGACATTTCAATGCTATTTTAACATCACAATGCTATTATGACCTCACAGTGCTATTATGAAATCACAATTCTATTATATCTTCATAATGATATGACGTTGCAATTGTGTTAATGATATCACAATGGTATAACGGCTTCATAATGGTATGTTTTAGGAAATGATTAATATTTACTATTAGTCTATTTTTTTAATGCTTGCTGTTAATCAACAGTTGTATAACCAATTCATTACACAGATTCTGGGTTTATTTAGTTAACTTAGAATACAATGCTGGTCAATAGTTAATCCCTCCTAAAACTTCAAGCCTCCATAATTTCTTAACATTTAGATTTTTACATTATACTTGCATTTTGTGAAATCTTAGGTCTGGTTCATTCTCTCCACACTGTTAGATCTCTCCTCCTGCCCTGCTCTCCGTGCTCTGCTCCCCCACCCTTTTTCCTCCCACTCATTTCCTGCCTTCTGGCTCCTCCCATCACTCAATATTGTGGCGAGTTGCTTTATTCTGGCCTGCTTACACAAAGTTGAGACAAGATTCCTAGACTAAGTATCACAATGCAATATCTGGATTGAAAAAAGAGAGTAAGGGGTAAAAGTCAGCATTTGAATGAACGAGGGTAAGGTGTATACATTTCAAAAGAACATTATAACAACAATGGTATGACAACAATGCTATAATGACATCACCGTGCTATTATGACATCACAATGGGTTTATGACCTCAAAATATTATTATGACATCACAATGGTATTATTAATTCACAATGCTATTATGACATCACAATAATATTGCATCCAATGAGATTTTAATTTTACAATGGTTTATGACATCACAATGCTATTATGACACACAAAGTTGTCATGACATTCCAATGCATTTATGGCATCATAATGTATTATGACATCATAATGCTATTCCAAAATAATTGTGGTATGACATCACAATGGAATTTTGACATTGCAATGACATTATTACCTAAAAACACTATTACATCATCACAATGGTCTTGTAACATCACAATGATATTATGACATCACAATGGTATGATAATATCACAATTGTTTGACATCCAAATGCTATTAAAGCATCACTATAGTATCATGATATCACAAAGGTTTTATGACATAACATTCGTGTCATAATATCCCAATGGCATTATGATATCCCAATGATATTATAACATCACAATACTATTATTACATCACAATGCTATCATGGCTTCACAGTGATATTATGACATCACAATGGCATAAACACTTCACAAATGTATTCCAACATCACAGTGCTATGATGACAACAGAAAGCTATTATGACATCACAACAGCAATATGGCATCAAAATGATATTATGACATCATAGTGGTATTTTGACTTCAAAATGGTATTATGAAATCACAATTCTATTATGACATTACAATTATAATATGGCATCTCAACTTTATTATGACATCTCAATGGTTTTATATCATCACAATAGTGAAATGGCTGTTATGGCATCACCTTGGTATTATGACACCTCAATTATATTATGAGATCACAATTGCATTATGATATCACAAATTTTATTATGACATCACAATTCTATTATGGCATTACAATAGTATTGCAAAATAATTATGGTATGTAATCACAATAAAATTTTGACATCACAATGGCATTATGACCTCAAAAGTGTATTATGACATCACAATGGTCTGATATATCAATGTTATCATGATATCACAATTGTTTTCTGATATCACAATGTTATGATATCACAATGCTGTTCTGACATCACAGTGTTATTATGACTTCAAAATGGTATTATAGTATTACCATGCTATTAATACAGTTATTACAATAAGATTTTGCTATGATATCAAAACATATTTTTCACATCAAAATTCTATTATGAATTCACAAGGGCATTACTTCAAAATGCTATGATGACATCACAATACTTTGATGACATCGCAATTGCTATCACAATGGCATTATGACATCAAAATTTATCATGACATCCCAATGCTCTTCTGAAATCAAATGCTATTAGGACATGATTGTTTTATGACATCAAAAAGGAATTGTGACAATCACAATGATATTATGATATCACAAATCTCTTATAATATTACAGTGTTATTATGACATCACAATGTTATTATACCTCAAAATATTACTATGACATCATAATTACTATGACATTACATTGCAATGGTTTGATGACAACACAATGCTATTATGGCTTCACAATATTATTATGATATATCAATGCTAATACATTAAAATGATATAAAATAACAATGCTATTACAACATAACAAAGATATTATGACATCATAATACTATTATGACATTACAATGTTATGTTGTCCAAATGTTATTAAGATTTCACAATATTATTATGACATCACAATGCTATTATGACATCACAATTCTGTTATGGCATCACAATGCTTGATGACATCACAATGCTCTTATAACATGATTATTATTATATTACAATGGAATTACGGTATTACAAAGACTTCACAATGAGATTATGACATCTCAATGCAATTATGACTTTAAAATCTGCTTGTGACATCACAATGCTCTTTTATCTAAATCTATTATATCACAATGATAGGAAATCACAATGCTATTATCACAAAGGTATTTTAACATCACAATGCAATTATGACATTAGAATATTATGACTTCCCAAAGTTATTATGATTAAACAGTATTGTGGAAAAGTAGCATCTGTAAAATAGTTTTTTCCTCCTCAGTACTCCTTTTTTAAATCTTTTTAATTTTTATTATTAGTTGCTTTTCATTAACTCTGTATCCCAGCTATATCCTGCTCCCCTATTCCCTCCCAACCCCATTGTCTTTCCCTCATCTCCTCACTGCCCTTTCAGAGTCCACTGGATGGGGAAGACCTTATCCCCTTTCATCTGACCCTGTTTTATCAGGTATCTTCAGGACTAGCTGCAAAGTCCTCCTCTGTGGCCTAGCAGGACTGCTGCTTCCTTGGGAGGGTGGGGAGGTCAAAGAGCCTGCCATTGAGTTCCTGTCTAAAATAGATGCTGTTTCCCTTACTATGCAAAATCAATTGGTTACTGAAGTACCAAGGGCTACAGCTGAGCAGAAGTTTTAGGTTATATCCATACATGGTCCTTAGTGGAGTATCAGTCTCAGAAAAGACGCATATGCACAGACATATTTGGTCCTCATGGAGCACCTATCATTTACACATCATACTAACTCCCCCTTCTTTCATATGATTCCCTGCACTCTGCCAAAGGTTTGGTTATGAGTCTTAGTATCTGCTTTGATACACTGCTAGGTAGAGTCTTTCAGAGGCCCTCTGCGGTAGGCTTCTGTCCTGTTACTTGTTTTCTCCTATGGCCAATGCACATCCAATTTGTGTTTCTCACTGAGAATTGATCTTTGTACCCTGGTCCTCTTTCTTGTTTATCTTGTTTGTGGGTATAGATTTCATTATGTTTACCATATCTTATAGGTCTATAAAGTGAGTATATACCATGTGTGTCTTTCTCCTTCTGGGATGTCTCATGCAGAATGATCTTTTCTAGATCCTACCATTTGCCTGCAAATGTCATGATTTCCTCGTTTTTGATTGCTGAGTACTATCCCATTGTGTAAAAATACCACAATTTCTGTATCCTTCCTCTGTTGATGGACATCTAGGTTTTTTCCAAGTTCTAGCTATTACAAATAAAGATGCTACAAACATGGTTGAGCAAATGTCCGTGTGTACTTGAACAAATTTTGGGTATATGCCTAGAAGTAGTATAGCTTGGTCTTGAGGAAGCATTATTCCTAATTGTCTGAGAAAGAGCCAGATTGATTTCCAAAGTAGTTGTACCAGTTTACATTCCCACCAGGAATGGAGCACCTACATTCATAAGTGAAACATTATTAAAACATAAATCACATACCAATCACAACACCTTAATAGTGGGAGACTTAAACACCCAACTTTTACCAAGAGACAGATCATCTAGACAGAAGCCAAATAAGGAAATAAAGGCACTTGCAGAGTCCTAAATAAAATGGATGTAATAGATGCCTAAAGAACTTTCTAACCAAACTCAAAAGAGTATACCTGCTTTTCAACACCTCATGGAACCTTCTCCAAAATAGACCATATATAGTTGGTTACAAAGCAAACCTCAACAGACACAAGAAGATTGAAATATTCCCTTTATTCGGATTGACCACCATGGACTAAAGCTGGACCTCAATAAAAATGGAATTAGAAAAAACCTATAAGCACATGGAAACTGAACAACTTGCTGCTCAATGACAGCTGAGTTAAGGAATAAATAAAGAATGAAACAAGGGACTTCCTAAAATTCAATGAAAATGAAAACACAGCATACCCTAATTTATGGGACACAATGAAAGTAGTGCTCAGAGGAAAATACATAGCACTAAGTGCCTTCAAGAAGAAATTTGTGACATCTCATTCAAGCAACTTAATGGCCCAACTGAAAGCCCTAAAAAAAGAAAGAAAGAAATAGAAATACCCAAGAGGAGCAGACAGCTGGAAATAATAAAACTCAGGGTGGAAATCAATCAATTAGAAACAAATAAAAGTATTCAATGAATCCATGAAAGAAACAAAGTGACAGAGACTGAGAGACAGAGACTCCATTCTATCTGGTCACTTTCATTGGCATATCAACCTCAAAACACAACCTACTATAATAAAACTCCAACAGGAATTATATTATCTAACAAGGACATACCTCCTAACCTTCCCCAAATATTTCCTCTTTGGGGATAGCACAAGTAAAAAGATTAGTTTCAAATGAACATTGCAGTTCAAATCACCAGGAAGTGGAAGAAGATGGAAGGAATTTGAGGCTAAAGAAAATCCTTATTCTGATAGTTTGTCATTCAATACAATGGTTAAAGTTCCAGCAACTTCATAGTTCTTCAGAATAGGAGTGAAAAATCTCCTTTAGGAAAAATGTGGAATATTTCCAAAATGGATTATTATTCAGATAAGAAAATGACATCATGATATTTTCAGACAAATGGATGGAACCAGGAAAAGTCAACATTGGTGAAGTTACTAAAACACAGAAAGACAAATACGGTATGTAATCACTTGTAAGTGGGCCTCCTAATAGTGAGGGATAAAGTTTCATTAAAGATATCTGTTATGACCAAACTACTCATTCATTAATGATATTGGGTGACAGTGAATGGAGTTCTTGGGCCTGAGATTCTTGTGGAAAATTTCAAGAAACACATGCTGTTGTTATTTAAATATGTTACTCCCTGTCCACAAGTGATTGATAAGGGCAATGTTCTTGTATCTATGGAGATGCTTTCTTCTGCAACAAATGGGATTGCATACAGAGACCCACAGTCCTATATTATGCACAGAAATGCCTTATAACACACAGATCTAAATGTGATTTCCTTATGAAATTTTCCCTCCCCTTAGAGCTCTGGGAAGCCTGCAGGAGAGGAGGCAGGAAGAATATCATAAATAGAGAAAATTGAGGACACAAGGAGAACAATACACTGAGAATCTGAATGCAGAGGTAGATAATGCACCCAGCCTTGATGACACCTAATAAGCTAGGGTCAGTTAGAATGGGGAGGAGGATCTCGCTTTTAAGGGGAATTTTAGAAAAGGCAGAGGGGTAGAATGAGAGGGTAGTTGGGACTGGAAGGAGAAGAGGAAGGGGGCAGCAGATACAATGTGAAAAAAGTCGTAATAAATGAATGCATAAGAAAAACTCGGATCAAGGGGGTGAAATATAGAGCTCTTCAGGACCAGTGGTTTCTTTTGGGGGGTGGTCCCAGGGTGTGGCAAGGATGAACAAAGTTTTCTTTAAGGAAATTGGCACTGTGACTCTAATCATTTTTCAATGAGTTAATGACAAACATATATTTGCATTGATGTAATTTAAAGAAAAAAAACTATTTTTACTGTTATACATGGTTATAAATTTGAACCTGGAAGCAATGAAAAAGTAGTGTAATGTAAATTATATGAAATTCCCACGTAATCAATGAAAATAATATATAGACAACTTTTCCAATGACTTTTTTTTTAACAGTACTGGTTCTTTTATTATGCAAAATTTAATAATTAAAAGAACTAAATTTACCACAGTGGGTTACTTTCAAATTATATACCTTCTCTTGTTAACGGATTATGGAACAAGAAATACAATCCCACACACTAATAAAGTCGACATCATTTAAAGACTTGAGAGTTGTAACAGCACTCCATCAGAAGGAGCCTGTACGTTAATCCCATTTGGATGTTTTTCTCCTCATGTACCGATGTCCTTCACTGTCCATAGCTTCATAGAGGTCCTTCTTGTTCTCTTGTGTTGCATGCAGATAACCAATATAAGCCACACAGAAGGAAAGGGCTACCAGTCCGAAGGCCATTACAGGTTTGTTAGGTTTAATGAAGAGCTCTGGGTTCACAGCTCGGAATAACGCTGTTGTGTGTGTCCCTCGAAGGCCTGGCCTTTCAAAGTTTCTCTCTTTCGATGGTTCTGTTTTAACTGCTGGGGGCTCAGGTCCTGAAGACATCTTGACTACTGAAGATTATCACCTGGGCGACCGCGACGCCGGGCCCGCTCCTGCGCAGACTCCGCCGACGGCCTTCCAATGACTTTTAACACGAATAAGAGATCCCACTAAAATATGGCCAAGCTTGACTTTGTAAGGCATGCTTTCCAGAAACTCATTATGTAGCAGGCAATCCTAGCCATGAACTAATGGTTACCCACCTACCTCAAACATTATGAGCTCATGTGGCACCTCTGAACAATCAGTCCTGGCACTAACACTATGATTAGAGGGTTTGTCTGGAGGACCACAGCTGGAAACACAGCATATCTTGTGTCATAGGCATATAACAGGGACACATTTCACTCTCCTGATTAACCATTTTTTACTTTAAACCCCAGGACCAGGAGGCTTCTCACTGCTCACTGAGTAGGACAGAGCTGCATATACAACCAGCTCAGCCAAGCGAAATCTGCTCATAGCGGGTTAGCAACATAAGTGTGAAACAGCACCAGCTGTCAAGTATCTTATTGCCCTTCAATTCTCCCTTTATACTCATCGATCTTTCTTGGTTTGATCCAAACCAGTCCCAGTATTGTCTAGTTTCCTTCTCTTTTCCCTTCTCTTAAAGACTCAATACCCAAGGGAACCCTAGACACCAGTAGCCTATTATATCAATAATAATGTGAAGATACATTTAGTGTGTACATGAGTAACTGCTCATTTCAAAGTTACAACCTATGAAATTTCAGATCAAAGACCACAGGGGGAGACCACCTTGTCATTTGGTACAATGTCCTTAATCCCACATCATTTGAACCATCCTTACTTAGGAAGCTTTCATAGTAAATAAATATTAAAGTTTCATTTCCTACCTGATATTGTCACAGAGGTAAACAGGAGTAAAGGTGTGGGATCTGGATAAAGGGATGAGCTAAAGGCTTGTTGGATTTCACAACAATGACACATGTGCACCTGACCAGATATACTGGAGATTGTGGAAAGTTTCTTTACTCATCTCCATAGAAACCTCAAGATTCTCTCAGGTGCTGATTGGCTGAGAGAAAGAATGAGGTCATTTAACAGGCAAAAGCCAGTGTATTATATCAATAAGAATGTGAAGGTACATTTAGTGAATGTATGAGTAATTGCAAAGTTCAAAGTCACAACATAGGAAATTTCAGATCCAAGACCACAGTTGGAGACCACCTTGTCATTTGGTACATTCACTTTAATCCCATATAACTTGGAAGAATCCTTACTTAGGAAGCTGTCCAATTAAATAAACATTAAAGTTTCATTTCCTACCTGACATTTTCACAGAGGTAAATAGGAGCAAAGGTGTAGGATCTGGATAAAAGAATGAGATAAAAGCTTGTTGGATTTCACAAGAAAAAAATCATGGGTGCACAAGAACAGAGATACTGGACACTAAGGAAAGTTTGTTTGCTCATCTCCATGCAAACCTCAAGATTCACTCAAGTGCTAATTGGCTGAGAGGGAGATTGATGTCATTCAACAAGTGAAAGCCAGCAAGAATTTCAGGAGTCAGTTATTAAAAGTGCCAAGTGGACAGCCTGCCTGAGCAAAAGCCTGAGCAGCCCTACATTTCTCAATATGGGAAGCAGAAAGCACACAACCCAGAGATGACAGTTCCTGTGTCTAAGAGTCTTAGTTCAGGAAAAGTACCACGTATTTCTTTCAAGTTGTAATTAATAAAGTCACCTGTCCTGGACATGTGACTTTTACATTATCACAGATTCCATTATAATTTGTTAAATGTATAGATATATTTTCTGTCATGGAAATAATTACTGGGAAAATGCTCCCTGACCAAGACAACTCTTTGAACATAAGGTATTCAATTGGGACCTTGCTTATAATTTTAGACAGACCATCCAGGATGTCACATCAGCAAGCAGTCATCTTGTTGTAGTCCTTCAGGAGAGCTAAGAGCTTTTTATACTGAACCACAAGTGGCAAGCAGAGAAAGGGAGACTGAAAGATAAAGAGAGAGAAAGAGGTAGAGAGACATATTCAGAAATAGAGAGACCAAGACCAACAGAAACAAAGATACAAAGTGACAGACACTGAGAGACAAAGACTCCATCTCTTTGGTCACTTTCATTGCCTTATCAACCTCAAAGTATACACTCCTATAATATATCTCCAAAAGGAATTATAGTTTTAATATTTTTAATTTTTATCAAATACACTTTATTCAACTTGTATACCCCCATAACCCCTCTTCTCTCCCATTCTCATATCCCCCCCCCACTTGTCCATGCATGCTCCACCACATGTCCAAGAATAGGGGAGATCTTCCTCTCATTATTTCTCATCGTAGTCTTTCCTCTCATCAGAAGTGGCTGCATTGTCTTCCTTTGTTGCCTGATAAGAGTGCTCACCCATCAGGGTGAGGTAATCAAAGAGCAGAACAATCAGTTCATGTCCGAGGCACTCCATCTTCCCATTAATGTAGAATCCACTTGGACACTGAACTTCCATGGGCAATATCTATGCATGGGGATTTAGCTTATCTCCATGCACGATACTTGGTTGGAGTATGAGTCTCAGGAAAGATCCCTGTGCACAGATTTTTTAGTTCTGTTGCTCTCCTTCTGGAGATCTTTTCCTCTTCAGATCTTACTATTTTCCACTTCTTTCATTAGATTCCATGCATTCTGCGCAAAATTTGGCCATAACTCTCTGCATCTACTTTGATAGGTCTGCAGGGCAGAGCTTTTTAGAGATCCTCGGTATCAGGCTCCTGACTTGTTCTCTCTTTTCTCCTTCTTCTGATATCCAGTCTCTTTGTCTTTCTGGATAGGAATTGAGGATGTTACCAAGAGTCCTCCCACTTGATTAGTTTCTTTAGGTGTACAGATTTTAGTAGGTTCATCTTATATTGTATGTCTATATGAGTGAGAATATACCATGTGTGTCTTTCTGCTTCTGGGACAACTCAGGATGATCTTTTCCAGGTCCCATGATTTACCTGCAAATTTCATGATTTCCTTGCTTTTTATTGCTGAGTAATATTCCATTGTGTAGATGTACCACAATTTCCGTATCCATTCTTCAGCTGGTGGCATTAGGGTTGTTTTCACGTTCTGGCTATTAGAAATAGAGCTGTTACAAAAACGGTTAAGCAAATATTCTTATTGTGTACTTGAGTCTCTTTTGGATATATGCCTAGGAGTGGTATAGCTGGATCTTGAGGAAACACTATTCCTAGTTTTCTCATACAACACCAGATTGATTTCCAGAGTGGTGGTATAAGTTTACATTCTGTCAAACACTGGAGAAGGGCTTCCCTTTTTCCACAACCTCTACAGTATGTGTTGTCACTTGAATTTTTGACCTTGGCCATTATGATGGGTATAAGGTGAAATTTCTGGGTCCTTTTGATTTGCATTTCTGGAGGGCTAATGACATTGTTCATTTCTTAATATTTTTCTGCCATTCAATATTCCTCTTTCAAGAATTCTCTGCTTAGCTATGTTCCCCATTTTTTACTTGGATTATTTGATTTGTAGCTTTTCAACTTTCTTGGTTCTTCACATATACTGAATATTAGGCCTCTGTCACACAGAGGCTTGGTGAAAATTCTTTCCCAATCTGTAGGCATTAGTTTTGTTTTGATGACAGATTATTTTATTTTATTTTGCAGAATTTTTTCTGTTTTCTGAGGTCTCTTTTATTGATTTTTGCTCTAGAGTCTGTGCTGTTGGTATTCTGTTTAGGGAGTTGTCTTCTGTGTCAATGAGTTCAAGGCTCTTCCCCAGTTTTTCTTTTAACAGATTTAATGTTTCTTGTTTTATTTTGAGGTCTTTGTTCACTTGGACATTAGTTTTGTGCAGTGTGATAAGTGTGGATCTATTTGCACTTTTCTACATGTATACAGTCAGTTGGACCAGAACCATTTGTTGAAGATTCAATCTATTTTCCATTGTATGGTTTTGACATCTTTATCAAAATTCAGGAGTCCATAAGTGTGTCGGTTAGTTTCTGTTTCTTCTATTCAGTTCCATTGATCCATCATTCTGTTTCTATGTCAGCTCTATACAGTTTTTATTACTGTTGCTCTATAGTACAGCTTGAGATCATGGATGGTGATACCTCCAGAAGATCTTTTATCATAGAGGATTGTTTTAGCAATTCTGGGTTTCTTGTTTTTCCATATGAAGTTGAGAACTTTTTTTTTCAAGGTCTATAAAGAATTGTGTTAGTAATTTGATGGAAATTGCATTGAATCTGTAGATTGCTTTTGGTAAGATGGCCCTTTTCAGTATGTTAATTCTGACAAGCCATAGGCATGGGAGATCTTTCCATCTTCTAATATCTTCTTCTAATTCTTTCTTCAGAAACATGAATTTTTTTTCATACAAGTCTTTGACTTCCTTGGTCAGGGTCACACCAAGGTACCTTATATCTTTGAGCAAATTCAAGAACACATCAAAAATGTCATCCATTATGACCAAGTTGGCATCATCCATGGTATACAGGGGTGGTTCAGTATAAGGTAATCTATCAATATTATCCATAATATTAGAAAAATGAAAGAAAAAAAAAACACGTGACAATCTCCTTAGACGCTGAAAAAGCATTTCAAAAAATCCAAACTCCATTCATGTTTAAAGTATTAGAGAGATGACAGATACAATGCACATATCTAAATATAGTAAGGGCAATATACAGCAAGCCTATAGCCAACATCCAGCTAAACTGAGAGAAAATTACAGCAATCCCATTGACATCAGAGACAAGTTAAGGCTGCCCACTCTCTCCATATCTCTTCAACATAGTAAAGGAAATCGTTCCTAGAGCAAGAAGACAATTGAAGGTGATCACGTGAACAGAAATCAGAAATGAAGAAGTCAAAGTATCCTTATTTGCAAATGATAAGATAGCAAACCTCAGTGACCCCAAAGTTCTACATGGGAACTCCAACAGCTGATAAACACTTCAGCAAACTGACAGGATACAAAATTAACTGAAAAAATTCAATAGCCCTCCCGTATACAAGAGACAAATTTGCCAAAAAAGAAATTGGGGGGGAGGGCAAGATAGCGGCGCCAGGAGAGCTCTATGTCTGAGAAGCAGGACAGAACTCTCCATGCAGCGACCAGTGAACTCTGGGCCCTAAAACCACAGCAATCGTGTTTCCCAGGTGAGGGGAGGCTCCCACAGCATGGGAATCATTTAGGTCCACTCTTGGCTGCCCAGCCAGAACCCAGAAGAAATCCCAGGTAATGCTGGATTTGGGTCTCTGGGATAGAGCCACACACCTGCCTGTCCAGATCACTTTCCCAGGCTGATAGGTGGGCACAAGGGTGCCTGAGACTGGGAGTTCCAGTCGCAAGAAAACCCCACAGGGAAGCAAAGTTGCCAGTCTGATCAAGGGTCACCCAGTCTTTCCCTCGAAGGTCTCGGTGACCATGAGTACCTGCCACCATCCAAACTGAGCTCCCACTGCACAGAGAGCTGCGTGCTCAGCTCACCAGTAAAGATGAGTTGTGTGCCCCAATGCAACAGTGACTAGGAACCCCTGTCCAGATAGGGCCCCACAGGGAAGGAAGAAACCGTGCTACTGGGGTCACCTAGGCTTTGCCTGGGGAAAGTCTAGCGGACAGCAGATTGCAAACAGGCGAATATGCCCAGCCATCACAGATCTGGGCCCAAGCAGGGAGCACCGAGGTATTGGGAACCAAGCTTCCGCAGACTAACAGGTGTGTGCACACTCCACCAGCCCAGAGGCCTGCTTTGTACCAACTACTCCTTACAGACAGAACTGTGTGCCCCAAGACACCAGAGTCATAGAATCACTGTCTGGAGAAACCCTCATAAGGAACAAGGAACGAAGCAAAGGGGATGGACTTAGGCAACCTAGTATATCCCCGGAAAAGGTCCCACAGACTGGTCCAACCCAGGGAACTGCTGTGCCCTAGATAGCCTGCTGTTACCAGGACAGCAGTACTCACCAGCCACAGATTACCTCTTGGGTTCTGGGGCACAGAGTCCTAACCTCAGGCCTACAAAAGACCGGAAACCCTGAGATCAACCCCCAGACACTGTTCCAAGGGGCAACCAGTTATCCCTAACAAAACCGACCAAACCACGGGACACACAGGTTACAGCAGCTGATCACTAAATTTACAACAAGAAATCCAGAAGGAGGGCAGCTGTCTCCAGGACTTCTCCTGGTGAGGGGAGAGCCTTTTTGACTAATCAGGAACCACAGTTACCACCCAGGTCTCTGTGCCTCAAGTGAGCTGTAACAACTCCTGAAAAACACCGGACATCCATTGACTATACCCAAAAAGCTGAGAAGGCTTCCTTCAGGAAAAACCATCTTCCTGCCAAAGGGATTCTCCTCCACTACAAGAGTCCAGGAACAACCAGAAACACAATTCAAACAACTGATATAGCCCAATGGGTAGAGGACAGCTTAAAAGTTCATCCAACATGCCAGAGCAATATGGAATCTCCAGAACCCAGTTATCCAGGGCAAATAGCCCTAGACACCCCACAATAATTGAAATTCAAGTAGATGACGTAACATCTATGCTCATGAAGAAGATAGCAGAGGAAACAAATAAAATACGAAAAGAAATAGAGAAAGCTGCAGACAAACGGTCTGTGGCCTTTAGAGAGGAAATGCTTAAATCACTGAATGAAATAAAAGAAACAGTAGATTGTTCAAACAAACAGCTGAAGGAATTGACGGAAAAACGTGAAAATACAGTCAGACAGGTGAAGGAAACCAACAAAATAGCTCAAGACCTGAAGATAGATTTGGAAAAATTAAAAAAAAAAACACGAATGGAAGAAAGTGTGGAGAGAAAGAACTTAGGGAAGAAAGCAGGAACTACAGAGGTTAGCATAACCAATAGGCTACAAGAAATGGAAGAAAGAATCTCAGATGTAGAAGATACAATGGAAGAAATAGATGTATCTGTCAAAGAAAATGTTAAATCTAAAAAATTCCTGACACAGATCATCCAAGAAATCCAAGACAACATAAAAAGACAAAACCTAAGAATAAAAGGAACAGAGGAAAAAGAAGATTCCCTGCACCAAGGCCCAGAAGATGTTTTCAATAAAATCATTGAAGAAAATTTCCCCAAATTAAAGGAGAGGCAAATAAGAATACAAGAGGCCTATAGAACACCCAATAAGTTAGAACAGACAAGAAATCTTGCCGGCACATAATAATCATAACTGTAAGTATACAGAACAAAGAAAAAATACTAAAAGCTGCAAAAGAAAAAGGCCAAGTAACATATAATGGCAAACCCATTAGAATCACACCTGACTTTTCAACAGAGACTATGAAAGCCAGAAGGGCCTGGACAGATATCGTGCAGACCCTAAGAGGACACAGATGTCAGCCCAGGCTACTATACCCCACAAAACTCTCAGTCATCATAGACAGAGAAAACAAGATATTCAATGACAAAAACAAATTTCAACAATACCTACAAACAAATCCAGCATTACAGAAGACACTAGAAAGGAAAATATAACCCAAGAAAACTAGCTACATTCAAGAAAACACAGGAAGAAAATAATCCCACTACAGTAAAACAATAAGCAACCAAGCACACAACCGTATGACCACAGCCAACATAAAATTCAAAGGATCTAACAGCCACTGGTCATTAATCTCTCTCAATATCAATTGAATCAATTTTCCAATAAAAAGACACAAACTAACACAATGGATGCATAAACAAAACCCAGCAATCTCTTGTATACAAGAAACACACCTAAGTCACAAAGATACACATTACCTGAGGGTAAAGGGATAGAAGACGGCTTTCCAAGCAAATGGATGCAAGATGCAAGCATGAGTAGCCATTCTAATATCTGATAAAATAGACTTTCAACCAAAATTAATCAAAAGAGATGGGGAAGGACACTTCATACTCATCAAGGGAAAATTCCACCATGAAGAAATCACAATCCTGAACATTTATGCCCCAAATACAAGGGCACCCACATTTGTGAAAGAAACATTGATAAAACTTAAACCACACATAGATCCCCACACACTAATAGTGGGAGACTTCAACACCCCACTCTCAACAAAGGGCAGGTCTAGTAAACAGAAATTACACAAAGAAACAATATTTCTGACAGAGTCATGAATCAAATGGACCTAAAATGCATTTACAGAACCTTACACCCAAACACAAAAGAATTTACCTTCTTCTCAGAACCTCATGGAACCTTCTCCAAAATAGACCACGTAGTTGGTCACAAAGCAAGCCTCAACAGATACAAGATGATTGAAACAATCTCTTGTATCCTTTCTGATAATCATGGAATAAAGCTGGACCTCAATAACAACAGAAATAGCAAAAAGCCTACACATACATGGAAACAGAATAACTTGCTACTAAAAGACAGCAGGGTCAGGGAAGAAATAAAGAAATTAAAATCTTCCTAGAACTCAATGAAAATGAAGACACAACATACCCAAACTTGTGGGACACAATGAAGGCAGTGCTAAGGGGAAAGTTCATAGCACTAAGTGCCTTCAAGAAGAAATTTGAGACAGTGCATTCAAGCAACTTAATGGCTCACTTAAAAACCCTAGAAAAAGAAGAAGCAGACACACCAAAAAGGAGTAGAGGGGTGGAAATAATCAAACTCAGGGCTGCAATCAATCAATTAGAAACAAATAAAACAATTCAAAGAATCAATGAAACCAAGAGCTGGTTCTTTGAGAAAATCAACAAGATCGACAAACCCTTAGCCAAGCTAACAAAAAGGCAGAGAGACAGCATCCAAATAAACAAAATCAGAAATGAAAAGGGGGACATAACTACAGATACTGAGGAAATTCAAACAAAAATTAGGACTTATTTCAAAAGTCTATATGCAACAAAATTTGAAAATTTAAAGGAAATGGACAATTTTCTTGATTGATTCCACTTACCAAAGCTGAAACAGGACCAGGTAAATCTATTAAATTGTCCTATATTCCCCAAGGAAATAGAAGCAGTCATTGAAAGTCTCCCATCCAAAAAAAGCCCAGAACCTCATGGTTTCAGTGCTGCCCACTCTCTCTCTATCACTTCAACATAGTTCTGGAAGTGCTTGCTAGAGCAAAAAGACAGTTGAAGGATATCAAGGGGATACAGCTTGGAAAGGAAGAAGTCAAATTATCACTATTTGCAGATGAATTCAATCAGACAAAAAAGAGCTAACTCTAGTTCTCTTCAAACTATTCCACAAAATAGAAACAGAAGGAACATTACCAACCTCATTCTATGAAGCCACAGTCACCTTGGTACCTACACTTTACAAAAACCCAACAAAAAATGGAACTTCGGGCCAATCTCCCTCAAGAACACTGATGCAAAAATACTCAACAAAATACTTAAAAACCTAATATAAGAACACATCAAAGATATCATCCAAGATGACCAAGTAGGCTTCATCACAGGTATGCAGGGGTGGTTCAATATACAGAAATCCATCAATGTGATCCACCATATTAACAAACTGAAAGAAAAAAAAAACATGATAATCTCCCTAGATGCTGAAAAAGCATTTGACAAAATCCAACATCCATTCATGTTTAAAGTATTGGAGAGATCAGGGATAAAAGGCACATATCTAAACATAGTAAAGGTGATATACAGCACCTATACCTATAATCTATAGCTAACAAACCTATAGCTAACATCAAACTGAATGGAGAGACACTTAAAGCAATCCCACTGAAATCAGGGAAAGACAAGGCTGCCCACTCTCTCTCTATCACTTCAACATAGTTCTGGAAGTGCTTGCTAGAGCAAAAAGACAGTTGAAGGATATCAAGGGGATACAGCTTGGAAAGGAAGAAGTCAAATTATCACTATTTGCAGATGATATGATAGTATACATGAGTGACCCCAAAAACTCTACCAGGGAACTCCTACAGCTGATAAACACCTTCAGCAAAGTGGCCAGATAAAAAAATTAACTCAAAAAAATCAGTTGCCCTCCTGTATACCAAAAACAAATGGAATGAGAAAGAACTTAGAAAAACAACACCCTTTACAATAGCCACAAATGACATAAGGTACCTTGGAGTAACCCTAACCAAGGAAGTCAAAGACTTGTATGAAAAAAAATTTCTGTTTTTTTTTCTTTTTTTCTTTTTATTTTTTTATAAGTTACATTTTATTAACTCTGTATCCCAGCCATGTCCCGATCCCTCATTCCCTCCCAGTCCCTCCCTCCCTCCCTCATCTCCACCGTGCCCCTTTCAAAGTCCACTGATAGGGAGGACCTCCTCCCCATTCATCTGATCCTGTTTTATCAGGTATCTTCAGGACTGGCTGCAAAGCCCTCCTCTGAGGCCTAACAGGACTGCTCCTCCCTTCGGGGGTGGGGAGACCAAAGAGCCAGTCATTGAGTTCCTGTTAGAAATAGTCCCTGTTCCCCTCACTTTGGGAAACCAATTGGTTACTGAGCTACCACAGGCTACATCTGAGTGGAGGTTCTAGGTTATATCCATACATGGTCCTTGGTTGAATGTCAGTCTCAGAAAAGACCCTGTGCCCAGATATATTTGGTCCTTGTGGAGCTCCTATCCTTTCCCCATCAGACTAACTCCCCTTCTTTCTTATGATTCCCTGTACTCTGCCAAAGGTTTGGTCATGAGTCTTTGCTTTGAAAACACTGCTAGTTAGAGTCTTTCAGATGCGCTCAGTAGACTCCTGTCATACGTTCAATGCACATCCCATCTGTCTTTCTAAATGAGGATTGATCATCTTACCCCATGTCCGCTCAATTGATTATCTTTTTTAGGTGTATAGATTTCATTATGTTTATCATATCTTATAGGTCTATATAAGTGAGTATATCCCATGTTTGTCTTTCTCCTTCTGGGATATTTCACTCAGAATGATCCTTTCTAGATCCCACCATTTGCCTGCAAATTTCATGATTTCCTCCTTTTTGATTGCTGAGTAGTATTCCATTGTATAAAAATACCACAATTTCTGTACCCATTCCACCGTTGATGGACATCTGGGTTGTTTCCAGGTTCTGGCTATTACAAATAGAGCTGCTATAAACATGGTTGAGCAAGTGTCCTTTTTGTGTACTTGAACAAACTTTGGGTATATACCTAGCAGTGGTATAGCTGGGTCTGGAGGAAGCACTATTCCTAGTTGTCTTAGGAAGCACCAGATAACTTTCCAGAGTGGTTGTACCAGTTTACATTCCCACCAGCAGTGGAGCAGGGTTCCCCTTTCTCCACAACCTCTCCAGCATGTGTTATCACTTGAGTGTTTCATCTTGGCCATTCTGATGGGTATAAGGTGATATCTCAGGGTCGTTTTGGTTTGCATTTCCCTGATGGCTAATGAGGATGAGCATTTCTTTAAGTGTTCTTCTGCCACTTGATATTCCTCTGTCGAGAATTCTCTGTTTAGCTCTGTTCCCCATTTTTTAATTGGATTACTTGGATTGCTGCTTTTCAGCTTCTTTAGTTCTTTGTATATACTGGATATTAGTCCTCTGTCAGATAAAGGGTTAGTGAAGATTCTTTCCCAATCTGTAGGCAGTCGTTTTGTTTTGATGACGGTATCCTTTGCTTTACAGAAACTTTCCAGTTTCATGAGGTCCCATTTATTGATTGTTGCTCTTAGAGCCTGTGCTGTTGGTGTTCTGTTCAGGAAGTTGTCTCCTGTGCCAATGAGTTCTAGGCTGTTCCCCACATTTTTTCCAATTGATTTAGGGTATCTGGTTTTATGTTGAGGTCCTTGATCCACTTTCACTTTAGTTTTGTGCAGGGTGATAAATATGGATCTATTTTCATTTTTCTGCATGTAGACATCCAGTTGGTCCAGCACCATTTGTTGAAGATGCTGTCTTTTTTCCATTGAATGGAATTGTCTTCTTTGTAGAATTTCGAGAATTCATAGGTGTGTGGATTTATTTCTGGGTCTTCTATGTGGTTCCATTGATCCTCCTTTCTGTTTCTATGTCAATACCATGCAGTTTTTATTACTGTTGCCCTGTAATACAGCTTGAGATCAGGAATGGAGATACCTCCAGATGATCTGTTGTTGTACAGGATCGTTTTGGAGATTCTGGGTTTGTTGTTTCTCCATATGAAGCTGAGAATCTTTTTTTCAAGGTCTGTAAAGAATTGAGTTGGTATTTTGATGGGAATTGCATTGAATCTCTAGATTGCTTTTGGCAGTATGGCCATTTTCACAATGTTAATCCTACCAATCCATGAGCACGGGAGATCTTTCCATCTTCTGAGATCTTCTTCGATTTCTTTCTTCAGAGACTTGAAGTTTTTCTCAAACAGGTCTTTCACTTGGTTGGTTAGAGTCACACCAAGGTACTTTCTGTTATTAGTGGCTATTGTGAATGGTGTTGTTTCCGTAATTTCTTTCTCATCCTTTTTGTCTTTGGTATATAGAAGGGCTTCTGAATTTTTTGAGTTGATTTTGTATCCTGCCACTTTGCTGAAGGTGTTTATCAGCTGAAGGAGTTCTCTGGTTGAATTTTTGGGGTCGCTCATGTATACTATCACATCATCTGTAAATAGTGACACTTTGACCTCTTCCTTTCCGATTTGTATCCCCTTGATCTCCTTTAGTTGTCTTATTGCTCTGGCTAGGACTTCAAGTACTATGTTGAAGAGATATGGGGACAATCGACAGCCTTGTCTTGTCCCTGATTTCAGTGGGATTGATTTAAGTTTCTCTCCATTGAGCTTAATGTTAGCTATAGGCTTGCTATATATTGCCTTTACTATGTTAAGGTATGTGCCTTGTATCCCTGATCTCTCCAAGACTTTAAACATGAATGGATGTTGGATTTTGTCAAATGCTTTTTCGGCATCTAAGGAGATGATCATGTGGTTTTTCTCCTTCAGTTTGTTTATGTAGTGGATAACATTGATGGATGTCCGTATGTTGAAACACCCTTGCATGCCTGGGATGAAGCCTACTTGGTTATGGTGGATGATATCTTTGATGTGTTCTTGGATTCGGTTTGCAAGTATTTTATTGAGTATTTTTGCTTCAATGTTCATAAGAGAGATAGGCATGAAGTTCTCTTTTTTTGTTGGGTCTTTGTGTGGTTTAGGCATCAAGGTGACTGTGGCTTCATAGAATGAGTTTGGTAGTGTTCCTTCTGTTTCTATTTTGTGGAATAGCTTGAGGAGAATTGGAGTTAGCACTTCTTTGAAGGTCTGGTAGAATTCTGCGCTGAAGCCATCTGGTCCAGGGCTTTTTTTTGGAGGGGAGACTGTTAATGACTGCTTCGATTTCCTTGGGAGATATAGGGCTATTCAGTCTTTCTACCTGATCTTGACTTAGTTTTGGTAGATGGAATCTTTCAAGAAAATTATCCATTTCATTTAGATTCTCAAATTTTGTCGCATATATGCTTTTGTAGTATGAACTAATAATTGTTTGGATTTCCTCAATGTCTGTGGTTATGTCCCCATTTTCATTTCTGATTTTGCTGATCTGGATAGTTTCTCTCTACTTTTTAGTTAGTTTGGCTAAGGGTTTGTCTATCTTGTTGATTTTCTCAAAGAACCAGTTTTTTGTTTCATTGATTCTTTGGATAGTTTTATTTGTTTCTAGTTGATTGATTTCAGCCCTTAGTTTGATTTTTTCCAGCCGTCTGCTCCTCTTGGGTGTATCTGCTTCTTTTTTTTCTAGGGTTTTCAGTTGGGCCATTAAGTTGTTTGTATGTGATGTTATGAATTTCTTCTTGCAGGCACTTAGTGCTATAAATTTTCCTCTGAGCACTGCTTTCAATGTGTCCCATAAATTTGGGTATGTTCTGCCTTCCTTTTCATTGAATTCTAGGAAGTCTTTAATTTCTTTCTTTATTTCTTCCTTAACCCAGCTGCCATTGAGTAGTAAGTTGTTCAGTTTCCATGTGCGTGTGGGCTTTTTGTTGTTTCTGTTGTTGTTGAGGTCGAGCTTTAGTCCATGGTGGTCAAGGGATTATTTCAATCCTTTTGTATCTGTTGAGGCTTGCTTTGTGACCCACTATGTGGTCTATTTTGGAAAAGGTTCCATGTGGTGCTGAAAAGAAGGTGTACTCTTTTGAGTTTGAGTGAAATGATCTGTAGACGTCTATTAGGTCCATTTGATTTAGGGATTCTGTGAGTGCTTTTATTTCCTTTTTTGGTGTCTGTCTAGTTGATCTGTCCCTTGGTGAGAGTGGAGTGTTGAAGTCTCCCACTATTAAGGTATTAGGATCAATGTATGATTTAAGCTTTAATAATGTTTCATTTACGAATGTCGGTGCTCTTGTGTTTGGGGCATAGATATTCAAGATTGTGATGTCCTCTTGGTGGATTTTTCCTTTGATGAGAATATAATGGCCCTCCTTATCTTTTTTGATTAACTTGGGTTGAAAGTCTATTTTATTAGATATTAGGATGGCTACTCCAGCTTGTTTTCTGGAACCATTTGCTTGAAAAACAGTTTTCCAGCCCTTTACTCTGAGGTAGTGTTTGTCTTTGTTGCATAGGTGTGTTTCTTGGATGCAACAGAATGTTGGATCCTGTTTCCTTAACCATTCTGTTAGCCTGTGTCTTTTTATTGGTGAGTTGAGTCCATTGATATTGATAGATAATAGTGACCAATGCATGTTAGTTCCTTTTGTAATGGAGTCGATGATCTAACCCTGTTTCATTGCTTGTTTTCTTTTCATTTTTGTTGGGACATTATTTGTATGCCCTGTTTTCTTGGGTGAATTTGTTTTCATTGGATTGGAGTTTTCCTTCTAGTATCTTCTGTAGGGATGGTTTGCTGTGTAGATATTGTGTAAATTTAGTTTTGTCATGGAATATTTTGTTTTCTCCATCTATGTTGATTGAAAGCTTTGCAGGGTATAGTAGCCTGGGTTGACATTTGTGATCTCTTAGAGTCTCCATGATACTTGCCCAAGCCCTTCTGGCTTTCATAGTTTCTGATGAGAAGTCCAATGTGATTCTGATAGGTCTACCTTCATATGTTACTTGGCCTTTTTTCCTTGCTGCTTTTAATATATTTTCTTTGTTCTGTAGATTTAGTGTTTTGACTATGATGTGTCGTGATGTGTTTCTTTTCTGGTTTAGTTTATTTGGAGTTCTGTAGGCCTCTTGTATATTTATGGACATCTCTTTAAGTTGGGAAAATTTTCTTCTATGATTTTCTTGATTTTATGGACCTTGGAGTCTGGAGTCTTCTTTTTCGTGAATTCCTATTATTCTTAGATTTTGTCTTTTCATAGCATCTTTGATTTCTTGGATATTTTGTGATTGGAACTTTTCTGATTTTACTTTTTCTTTGAGAGAAGTATCCATTTCTGCAAGTGTGTCTTCAGCTCCAGAGATTCTCTCTTCCATCTCTTGTATTCTGTTGGTGATGCTTACTTTTGTGGTTCCTGATCTTTTCTCCAAGTTCTCCAGCTCAAGGGTTTTCTCATTTTGTGTTTTCTTTATTGATTCTAATTCTGTTTTCATGCCTTGCACCATTTCTTTCATGTATTTGAATTTGGATTCCTGTCTCTCTACAATGGCCTCTATTTTTTTTTTCATTTCCTTCTTATATGCCACTAATGTTTCCTCTACTTGTGTATCTATTTGTTTGGCTTAGTGTACCTGTGTTTCTTTAAGGATATTGTCTATTTCTTCTTTCTTTGCCTCCAATTGACTGGCCATCTCTTTGAAAGCCTTGTTCATTTCTTCCTTATGAGCCTCAAATAATTGGGCAAGCATGGCTTTAAAATCATTTTCCTGTGCTTCTGCTGAATTGGTGTATCCATCGATTTTGGGGTTTGCTGGTGAAGTCATGATGTCCTGATTTATGTTGGAAGTGTTCTTTCGTCTACCTCTGGCCATTGGCTTATCTGAAACCTTCCCTGTTTGTTTTTGGATTCTGCAGATCAGACTGGTTCTGTCTCTCTCTGGTGTCTGGAGAGTTCTTCAGGAAGCTGAGCACTCTCAGCATGTGCTGAGGACTAGCTGTACCTGTGGGAGGAAAGTAAGCAGGCGTAAGCAGGGCAGATGTAAGTGTGTGTGTGCATGCGTGTGTGTGTGTGTGTCTGTGTGTGTAAGTGTGCGTGGATGAGTTTCTTGAGGGACAGAGTGATGGCTAATGTTGAACCCTTGAGTGTGTGGGAGGGGCTCTGCACTGTATATGTCGCAGTTGCTAATGATGATCTCAGCGCAATTTTTGGCATTAACTGTCTTAACTCCTCAATCAGGCCCACAGGGCAGGAACTTCAATGTCCCTAGTACCCCTCTGTTTCCCAAAGTGGGTATGTGGGTGGGAGGGGGGTTCGATGCCTGGCTTCTGATTTAGAGGGACCCAGGATCTGGGGAACTGCAGATTCTCAAGGGTACACTCACTTACAGGCAGGTCTCTTGGCAGAGATCGTGGTATCCGGGGCTCTCTGCTCTCTGGTTTGGCCCTGCTTCTTTGATGTGTTCCGCCAGTTCTGTGCTGCTGTCACTGCCAGGTTCTGAGGTCTTGCTGCAGCTGGAGATTTCAGGGTGGTCACTTCAGCAGGGATGGGGTAACCAGGCTCTCTGTTCTCCGGTTTGGCCCTGGTTAGTCTTAAACTGGAGGGCTGTGGTGCCCTGCCAGTTCAGTGCTGCTCGGCTGCCACTTCCAGCTGTAACTGGAGACTGGTTTGCTAGTCCCTATGCTTTCTGGGAAGTCCTGGGATCTCTTCGTTGTGCTCTCCAAGCTTGGGAGGCCCAGCACCTGGTGTGTCCAGGTTGTATGATGTTTCTGCCTGGTTTTGGTGAGTATATAGCGTAGTCTCTGTCACTGTGGGATTGGGCGGGCCGTACTGTCTGTGATGGCGATCCTGTGGAGCTAGTATGGTGTCTAGCAGATTCGCGCCCTGGGAGGATGGTGCAGCCACTGTGCGAATCTGGGAGTCCGGGGCACGTACTGCTGGCTTTTGTCTGCCGCTAAAGTGCTTGGGGCTCCGTCTCAGTGGCTGTATACCCCAAGCAGTTAGGTCTGCGCTGCGAAAGATGAGTCCGCTGTGCCACTGTGCAGAGGAGGAAGGAGGTCTGGGGGAAGGGAGTGCTGCAAGAACAAAGGATCGTTTCTCTCCTTCCCCAAGCAAGTCTCCGGGTGACTGGAGGCCAAAGTTTTCACCTCCTTCGATGTTCCCTGGTGTTCAGAAAGCCTCCCTGTGGTTTTCCTGGGTTGGGGGTCCTTCCATTCTCCAACTCAGAAGATCAGGTATCTCACTGCTCAGAAACTGTGTGTGCTAGTCACCATCTTGGCTCCGCCCCCGATTTCCTTATTTTTCATTGCTGAGTAATATTGTATAGATGTACCAAAATTTCTGCATTCATTCTTCAGTTGAGGGGCATCTGGGTTGTTTCCAGCTTTTGGCTATTACAAATAAAGCTGCTACAAACATGGTTGAGCAAATGTCCTTTTTGTGTACTTGAGCCTCTTTTGGATATATGCCTAGGAGTGGTATGGCTGGATCTTGGGGAAGCGCTATTCCTAGTTGTCTGAGAAAGCACCAGATTGATTTCCAGAATGGTTGTACAAGTTTACTTTCCCACCAGCAGTGCAGAAGGGTTCCCCTTTCTCCACAACCTCTCCAGCATGTGTTCTCACTTGAGTTTTTGATCTTGGCCATTCTCATGGGCGTAAGTGAAATCTCAGGGTTGTTTTGATTTACATTTCCCTAATGGCTAATGAGGTTGAGCATTTCTTTAAGTGCTTCTCTGCCATTTGGTATTCCTCTCCAGAGAATTCTCTGTTTAGGTCTGTTCCCCATTTTTTATGTGGATGACTTGGTTTGCTGCTTTTCAGCTTCTTTAGTTCTTTATATATACTGGATATGAGTCCTCTGTCAGATAAAGGGTTGGTGAAGATTTGGGAAAGAGATTTTTTGACAGCTGTTACTATTATACAATAATGTTGCCAGCACTCTATTAGCAGGATTGCCTTAGGTGACCTGGATGAATCAGCAGCTGTGTTCTCACAGTGGTCATTGAAGTACCCTCTTGGAACTGGTGTTTAGAGTTAAAACTGAGCCTTCAGGACAGAGAAATGGGTCCATGTTATAGGCCTAGGACAGAAGAGCAACTGTGTCCTCCAGACAACCCTTAAAATATATTGTTAGTAACTGGACTGCTTGTTCAGAGGTGCCACCTGAGCTCATGAGATCTGAGGTAATTGGTAACCACTAGTTCATGATTAGGATTTTCAGCTACATAATGAGTTCCTGGAAAGCATGTACTAGGTCTGTATTTCTGAGCCTGCTTCTCTAGGTATTTCTCTGCCTTTCTCAGTCTCCTTCTCTCTGCCTGCTGCTTGTGTTTCAGTATGGAAAATCTATCAGTTCTGCTGCTGCTTGTGTTTCAGTATGGAAAATCTATCAGTTCTGCTGATGGACTACAACAAGATGACTGTTTGCTGACATGATATCCTGGATGATCTTGTAAATAATATGAGAAAGGTCCCAATTAAACACTTTTTGTTCAAAGAGTTACCTTTTTCAGGGAACATTTTCTCATTCAGTAATTCACTGACTGGGGACATATCTGTGCATTCAACAACTAATAATGTAATCTGTAATAATGTTAAACTCACATGTCAAGGACACATGACTTTATTAATGACAACTTGAAAGACATGGGTGTCATTTTTCCTAAGATTCTTGGATACAGGAACTGACATCTCTGTGTTGCTTACTTGAGCACAGATTGAGGCATGTAGGGCTGCTCAGTCTTTCACACTAGCAGGCTGTCCTCTTGGCCATTTTAGTAACTGGCTCCTGACACTATTACTGGCTTTTACCTGTTTCATGACATCATTCTCCCTCTCAGCCAATCAGCACCTGAGAGAATCTTGAGGTTTCCATAGAGATGAGTAAACAAACTTTCCTCAGTGCCCAGTATCTCTGATCCTGTGAACAAGGATTTTTCTTGTGAAACCCAACAAGCCTTTATCTCATCCCTTTATCAGGATCCCACACCATTATTCCTCTTTACCTCTGTGACAATGTCAGGTTAGAAATGAAACTTTAATGTTTATTCATTGAACAGCATCCTTTGTAGGGAAGCTTCAAAAAATGTGGGATTAAGGGAAAATGGTCTCCTACTGTGGTCTTGGTTCTGATATTTCCTAGGTTTGACTTAGAACTGAGCAGTTACTCGCATACCCACTAAATGTACCTTCACATTTTTATTGATATTAATAGGCAAACCAACCCTAGGGTTATTTGGGTTATTGAGTCTTTAAGAACAGGGAAAAGAGAAGCAAACTGGACATTTCCTAGGAATGGTTAGGCTGAAACTGAGAAAGATCGATGAGTGTAAATAAAGAATTGAGGGCAAGATATTTTTTGACAGCTGGTACTGTTAAACAGTAGTATTGCCACCCCTCTGTTAGCAGGGTTGCCTTGGCTGACCTGGCTGAATTAGCAGCTGTGTCATAATAGTGGTCAGTGAAGAACGCACTTGGTATAAAGTTATACATTTAAAACTAAGCCTTCAGGACAGAGAAATGGGTCCATGTTAAATGCCTCAGACACAAGAACAGCTGTGTCCTCCAGACAAACACTCCAAATATAGCATTAGTGCCAGGACTGATCATTCAGAGGTGCCACCTGAGCTCATGGAGTCTGAGGTAGTTGGGAAACCACTAATTCATGGTTAGGATTCTCTGCTACATAATACCTTCCTAGAAAGCAGGCCTTACAAAGTCAGAGACTGCCCACCTTTTGTGGAATCTTTTCTCCATTGTAAACTTTGTCAACATCTCATTTTTATTGATTTCATGGGAAATTAATATAATATACATTACACTTCTTTTCCATTGCTCCCAGGTTCAAATTCCTAACTTTGTGTCACACTAAATTTTTTTCACTTTAACATAAATCTATACAAGTATGTGTTGTTCATATACTCATTGGAACATGTTCAGGGTATCAGTGTCAAGTCCCTTTAAGAAAACTGAGTTCATCCTTGCCACTTCCGGACAACACCCGCAAGAAGAATACTTTAGTTCTGTAGAGCTCTATGCTTCCTGACCTTGATCACAGTTTTTCTTATGAAATTATTCTTACAATTTGTTCAAATTGTATCCTCTGCTGCTCCCTCCCTCCTCTCCTTCCTTTCCACCTAGCTTCCTTATACCCCTATGAATTTCTACTTCCATAATAGGGGAGTTACTTCTCCCCCTTCTGTCTGATCATAGCTTATGAAGTGGTATACATCATCTTCCTCTGTGGCCTGATTCTCAGGGCATTGTTCTACTTGTGTCCTCAATTCCCTCTATTTACGACACTCTTCCTGCCTCCTCTCCTGCAGGTTTAGCAGAGCTCTGAGGGGAGGGAGAATTTCATTAGGAAATCCCATTCAGTGCAGTGTGTTTTAAGGTCTATCTGCGTAATATCGGACTGTGGGTCTCTGTATGCAACCCATTGGATGCAGAAGGAAGCATATCTGTGGATCCAAGAACATGACACTGATGTATCAGTTGAGGGCAGAGATCAATGTATTTTAAAAACAACAGCCTGGGTGGCTTGAAAAACTAATTAGTATGGCCTGAACTCAAAACTCATTTAACTGCCACCCAAAAACCCCTAGTGGAAGCCTGGTTTGGTCTCAATAGATGCCCTATGAGAACTATATCCACCAGTATTAGAAGAACTCCTAATTGAATACATATCATATTTGTCTTTTGGCATTTTAGTTGCTTTACACAGGATGATTTTTTCCTGGTTATATCCATTTGCCTGAAAATGTATTGTTTTCATTTTCTTAGCTGAATAATACTCCATTAAAGAAATTTTCTATGTTTTCCCTGAAGGAGATTGTCAGTCCTGTTCTTTAGTCTTTGTAAGTTGTTGGGACTTTAATCATTGTATTGAATGACAAAGTTTCAGAAAAAGAATGTTCTTTTAGCCTAGAATTTTCTTCTAATTTCTGGTTATATGATTAGCAATGTCCTCTTAAAGCCCATCTATATATATGAGGAGTCCCCAGTGATGAAATATCTGGATAGGGTTAGGATATGTGGCCATGTTAGATAATATAATTATTTTTGTTTCCCTAATTTCTTTCAGCCCTTTAATCTTTTGTATACAGGAGGGATACTGATTTTTTAAGTTAATTTTGTATCCAGCCACGTTGCTAAAGGTGTTTAGCAGCTGTGGGAGTTCCCTGGTAGAATTTGGGGGTCACTCAGCTATCATATCTGCAAAGAGTGATATGTTGACTTCTTCCTTTCTGATTTGTATCCCCTTGATCCCCTTCAATTGTTTTATTTTTTAGCAAGGACTTCCAGGACTATGCTGAGGAGATATGGAGAGAGTTTTCAGTCTTGCCTTGTCCCTGATTTCAGTGGGGATGCTATAAGTTTCTCTCCATTAAGTTTGATGTTGTCTATAGGCTTTATGTATATTGCCCATACTATTTTTAGATATGTGCCTTGTATTTCTGATCTCTCAAATAATTTAAACATGAATGAAAGTTGGATTTAGATTTATGCATCTAAAGAGATTGTCATGTGTTTATTCTTTCATTTTTTCAATATGGTGTATCATATTGCTGGATTTCTATATATTGAACCATTCCTGCATACCTTGGATAAAGGCTACTTGGTCATGGGGATGATATATCTGATGTGTTTCTATACTTGGTCAAAGGCATAAAGTACCTTGGTATGACCCCAACCAAGGAAGTAAAAGACTTTTATGTAAAAAAATTAAGTATCTGAAGAAAGAATTAGAAGGAGATATAAGAAGATGGAAAGATCTTCCATGCTCAAGGTTTAGCATGCCTAACATAGTAAAAATGGCCATCTTACCAAAAGCAATCTGTAGATTCAATGCAGGTTCCATCAAATTACCAACACAATTTTTACAGACCTTGAAAAAAAGGTCTTAACTTCATATGAAAAAACAGAAAACAAAAACAAACAAACAAAAAACAGAATTGCTAAAACAATCCTCTATTATAAAAGATCTTCTTGAGGTATTCCCATTCCTGATCTCAAGCTGTACTATAAAGCAACAGTAATAAAAACTGCATGGTACTGGCATAGAAACAGAATGGTGTATTAATGGAACTGAAGAGAAGACCAAGAAATAAACCCATACACTTATAGACAACTGAGTTTTGACAAAGATGCCAAAACCATACAATGGAAAAAAGATAGCATCTTCAACAAATGGTACTGGTTCAACTGGAGTCTACATATAGAAACGTGGAAATAGGTCCATACTTATCATGTTGTACAACACTAAAGTCCAAGTGGATTAAAGAACTCAAAATAAAACCAGATACATTAAATTAGTTAAAATAAAATTGGGGACAATTTCCTGAACAGAATATCAACAACACAGGCTTTAAGAGGAAAAATCAGTAAAAGGGATCTCAGGAAACTTAGAAATTCCTGTAAAGTAAAGGACACAGTCATCAAAACAAAACAAATGCCTACAGATTGGGAAAAACTCTTCACCAAACCTTTATATGATAGAGGGCTAATATCCAGTATACATAAAGAACTAAAGAAGTTGAAAAGCAACAAATCAAGCAATCCAATTTAAAAATGGGGAACAGAACTCAACAAAAATTCTCAATAGAGGAATATGAAATGAGAAAAAAACTTAAAGAAATGTTCAACATCATTAGCCACCAGGAAAATGCAATTCAAAATGGTCCTGAGATTTCACCGTATACACATCACAATGGCCAAGATAAAAATTTCAAGTGATAAAATATGCTGGAGATATTGTGGAGAAAGGGGACCTTCCTCCCCTGTTGGTGGGAATGTAATCTTGTACAACCACTCTGTAAATCAATCTGATGCTTAATCAAACAACAAGGAATAGTGCTTCCTCAAGATCCAGCTCTATCACTCCTAGGCATATACTCAAAGAGGCTCAAGTACACAATAAGGACATTTGCTCAAGCATATTTGTAGCAGCTTTATTTGCAATAGCCAGAACCTGGAAAGAATCCGGATGTCCCAGTGAAAAATGAATACAAAAACTGTGGTACAGCTACACAAAGGAATATTACTCAGCAATAAGGAAATCATGAAATTTGCAGTTCAGTGTTGGGAACTGGAAAAGATCATCCTAAGTGAGCAACCCAGAAGCAGACAGGCAGACATGGTATATACTCACTCATATAAACATGAAATACAGGATAACCCTACTAAAATCTATACACCTAAAGAACTACTCAAGAGGGAGTACTCTGGCTAAAATGTTTAATCCCCATCCCAAAAGACAAAGAGGATGGACATCAGAAGAAGGAGAGAACAGTGAACAATTTAGGAACCTGCCACAGAGAGAGGACCTCTGAAAGGCTCTTCCCTACTTACTATCCAAGCAGATGCTGAGAATTTGGCCAACTATTTGGCAGTGTATGGTACCTAATGAAAGAAGTGGGAAATAGTAAGATCTGGAGAGGACAGAAGCTCTACTAGGAGAGCAACATAACCAAAAAATCTGAGCACAGGGGTCTTTCCTGAGACTCATACTCCAACCAAGTTCCTCACATAGAGATAACCTAGAACCCCTGCACATAAGTAATCCATGGCAATTCAGTGTGTAAGTGGATTCCATACCATGGGAAGAGGGACTTCCTCTTATATGAACTGATTGGCCTCCACTTTGGTCACCTCACACTTGTGGGGGAACAGTTTTACCAGGCCATAAAGGAAGGTATTGAAGCCCCTCCTGATGAGATCTGATAGATCACAATCAGAAGAAAGGAGAGGGGGTCCTCCCCTATTAGTTGACCTGGGTAGGGGCATGCATGGACAAGTGGGAGGGAATGTGAGAATGGGGGGAGGGGTTATGGGGGCATACAAGTTGAATAAAGTGTAGTTGAAAAAAATTAAAATTAAAAAATATTTAAAAAAATATAATTCCTTTTGGATTTCTATTATAGGAGGGCATAATTTGAGGTTGATATGGCAATGAAAGTTATAAAAATTATGGAGTCTCTGTCTCTTGGTCTCTGTCAGTTTGTATCTTTGTTTTTGTTGGTCTTGGTCTCTTTATTTCTGAATCTGTGTCTCTAGATCTTCTCTCTGTGTGTCTTTTTGTCTCCCCTTCTCTGCCTGCCACTGGTGGTTCAGGATGAAAATCTCTCAGCTCTGCTGGAAGAGTAAAACAAGATGAATGCTTGCTGACGTGAAATCCTGGATGGTCTGGGTAAAAATATAAGAAAGATCGTAATTAAAAGCCTTATATATATTAAGTTACCTTGGTCAGGGAGCATTTTCCCAGTAAATATTTCCATGACAGAGAGCATATCTGTGCATTTAACAAATAATAATGGAATCTGTGATAATGTAAAAGTCACATGTATAGGACATGTGACCTCTTAAAAGATACACATGACCCTTTTCCTAAACTAAGATTCTTGGACACAGGAACTGTCATTTCTGGGTATGTGATGACACTGTGGTCTCCTACTGTGGTCTTGGCTCTGAAATTTCCTAGGTTGTGACTTTGAACTGAGCAGTTACTGGCATACTGACTAAATGGACCTTAACATTCTTACTGATATAATAGACTGGGTTATATAAGTCTAGGGTTCACTGGTGTATTGAGCCTTTAAGAGCAGGGAAAAGAGAAGGAAACCAGATAATTCCTGGGACTTGTTTGGCTGAAACGGAGAAAGGTCTTTGAATGTAAAAGGAAAACTGAAGGGCAATAAGCTATTTGACTGCTAATGATGTTCCACACCAGTGATGCCAAACCTCTAAAAGCAGGGTTGCCTTCACTGACCTGGCTGGATTGGTAGCTGTGTACTACTCAGTGGTCAGTGAGCAATACTCCTGGTCCTGTGATTTACAGTTAAAACTGGGCCTTTAAGACAGTGAAATGGGTCATTGTTATATGCCTAGGATATAAGAGCTGCTGTGTTTCCTTCTGGGGTCCTCCAGACAATACATCTGAATGTTGTGTTAGGGCCATTGCTGCTGAACTCATTACTCCCTGAACTCATGGGATCTGAGGTAGCTAAGTAACCACTTGCTTATGGCTACATTTCTCTGCTACATGAGATCCTTGAAAGCATGCCTTACAAACTCAAACTCTGCCTTCCTTTAGTGGATTCTTTTTCCATGTTAAAAGTCATTGTTAAAGTTGTCAGCATATTATTTTTTTGATTATGTGGTAATTTCATATAATATACATTACGGTCCTTTGTCATTGCTCCTAGGTTCAAATTCCTACCCATATGTCACACTAGAATTTTTTTTAATACATCAATTGAAGTATGTGTTATTCATATACTTACTGGAACATGATCAGAGTATCAGTGCCAAATCCCTTAAAAAAATACTGAGTTCATCATTGCTGCACCCTGGCACTTCCCCCAAGAAGAAGCAATCAGTTTTGAAGAGCTTTATACTTCATCACCTTGATCACAGTTTTTCTTATGTATTTATTTATTACGATTTGTTCACTTTGTATCACCACTGCTGCCCACTTCCTCTTCTCCCACCAGGCCCACCGCCACTTCTTGTTCTACCCATATGCCCTTTCTTTAGTTCCCTGATAAGTTAGGTCCTCCTCCCCTTTCTATCTGACCCTAGCTTGTCAGGTCTTATCAAGGCTGGCTGCATCATCTTCCTCTGTGGTCTGATTCTCAGGGCATTTTTCTCTGGGTGTTCTCAGTTTCCTCTATTTATGACACTCTTCCTTCCTCCTCTATGGCAGGCTTCCCAGGGATCTGAGGGGAGGCAGAATTTCATAGGGAAATCACATTTAGCGTTGGGTGTTTTAAGGTCTTTCTGTCTTCATAATATCAGACTGTGTGTCTCTGTACACAATCACATTTGATGCAGAAGGAAGCATACCTGTGGATACAAGAACATGGCACTGATCTATCAGTAGAGGGCAGAGAGCCACATATTTTAATAACAACAACCTGGGTTGCTTGAAAATTTCCATAGGATGCCCTGGGCCAACAATTAAATTAACTGCCATCTAATTACCCTACTGGAAGACTGGTTGTCACAATAGATGGTGTATTGGAACTTTATCTTCACTATTAGGAGACCTACTAATAAGTGAATACATAAGATATTTGTCTATCTACTGTTATTTACTTTACCCAGGATGGTTTTTCCTGGTTCCATTCATTTGCCTGAAAATATGATGTAATTTTCTTAGCTGAATAATACTCCTTTTAGGAAATGTTCCACATTTTCACTAAAGGAGATTGTCAGTTCTGTTCTTTAGTCCTTGGAAGTTGCTGTGACTTTAATCACTGTATTTAATGTCAAATTATCAGAATGACTATGTTCTTTTAGCCTAGAATTCCCTCTATCTTCTTCCATTCCCTGGTGGTTTGAATTGCAATTTTCCCTTGAATGTCACCTGTTAACATTGTGAGTCCAAAGTGAGGAAATGTCTGAGAAGTGTTAGGAGGAATGGCCTTGTTAGATAATATAATACCTATAGGAGTTATATTATAGAAAGATGTGCTTGATGTTGATATGCCAATGATTGTGACCAGACAAAATGGAGTCTCTGTCTCTTGGTCTCTTTCACTTTATATCTTTGTTTCTGTTTTGATTGGTCTCACTATTTTGTATATTTCTCTCTAGCTCTTTCTCTCTCAGTCCCCCTCTCTCTGCTTGCCACTTGTGGATTAGTATGAAAACCTCTCAGTTGTCTGCTTGCTGATGTGACATCCTAGATGGTTTCTGTAAAAATATAAGCAAGTTCCCAATTAAAAATGATTTGTTCAAAGAATTGCCTTGGTCAAGGACCATTTTCCTAGTAAATTCACTGACTGAGTACATGTCTGTGCATTTAACAAATGATAATGGAATCTGTGATAATGTGAATGTCACATGTGAAGGGCACATGACTTTATTGAGGACCTCTTAAAGAAATATATATGTGATACTTTTCTTGAACTAAGATTCTTGGACACAGGAACTATTGTCTCTGGTTTGTGTGCTTTCAGCTGCCCAGATTGAGGCATGTATGGTGGTCAGCCTTTTTCTCAAAAAGACTGTCCCCTTGGCACTTTTAATAACTCACTCTGGAACCTCTTACTGGCTTTCAACTGTTTCTTGACATCATTCTGCCTCTCAGCAAATCAGCATCTAACCACTGTGATATCATAATAGTATTAGGATGTCATCATAGCATTGGATGTCCTACTATCACTGTGAAGTCTTACAGTGAGTTCAAAATAGTTTTTGATGTAAAAATTCCATTGTCTTGTCATACCAAAATCATGTAATACCATTGTGATGTCATAATAGCATTGTAATGTCTTAATATTGTGATGGCATAATAACATTGTGATATCAAAATACATTTGTGATGTCCTAATAGCATTGTGATTTCCTACCATTGTGATATTGTAATAAAATTGAGATATCATAATTGTATTGTGAAGTCATAATAGTATTGTGATGTCATACTATGTTTTCAGTCCTAATAGTTTTGTGTGTCTTAATATCATTGTGAAGTTATCATAGCATTGTGAAGTCATATCATCGTGAAGTCATAATAGCATTTTGATGTCCAAATTCCATTGTGATGTCATAGCACAATCATGTTGTAATAACACTATGATGTCCTAATAGCATGGTGATGTAATATAACCATTTTGAAGTCAAAATACCATTATGATGTCAACATAGCATTCTGATGTCAAAATACCATGGTGATGGCATAACAGGATTGTGATATCCTAATAGCATGATGATGTCATATTATTCTGATGCTATAAAAATATTTAGATGTCATAATAACTTTTAGGTCGTAACACCATTGTGATGCCATAACACCACTGTGAATTCAAAATACCCTTGTTATGTCATAATAGCATTTTGATGTCATAATGCCATTGTGATTTCATAATAGCATTGTGTTGTCATCATAGCACTGTGATGTTTAATACCATTCTGAAGCGATTATGCAACTGTGATATCATAATACAATTATGATGTCATATAATTGTGAATACATAATAACATTGTGATGTCATAATAGTATTTTGATGTTATAGTAGTATTGGTATATCATAATGCCATTCTAATATCATGACACCAATGTTATGTCATAATACCATTGTGATATCATATAATTGTGATATTATAAAAGTATGTGGATGTTATACTATTGTGATGTCATAATTCCATTGGGCTATAATGATAACAATGTGATTTGTAAAAGCATTTGGATGTCATATTATTGTGATATCATAATACCATTGTGATATCAAAATACCATTGTGATGTCATAATATCATTGTGATGTTAAAAGAGTGTTGTGATGATGTAATAGTATTTTTATGTCATAATAACATTGTCATGGCAAAATTCCATTGATATCATACAACAATCATGTTGTAATAGCATTTTGGTGTCATAATAACATTATGATGTGATAATAACATTGGGATATCATGACACTATTGTGATGCCATCAAAGCATTGTGATGTCATAATTCCATTGTGATGTCATACTATCATTGTGATTTCTAAAAGCCATAGTGATATCATAATAGCATTTTGAGGTATAATGCCATAATGATGTCAAAATTCCATTGTGATGTCACAATACCACATTGAAGCCATTATACCATTGTGATGTCAGCATACCATAAACTTAGGGTTAGTGTTAGAGCTAAGGTTATTGTTAGGGTTATTGTTAGGGATTAGGTTTATACTTAGGGTAGGCATTGTATACCTGGGTTCTGCCATTTTTTGGCTATCTTTTATTTGTGCCCATTTTGATATGGGATGGACAGTTTTGCTTTTTAAACATATGAAGTATTCTTTTTGAGTATTCAGTACTTAACTAGGCTGGTGTGTACTTTGCCAGTTGTAAGCCTTCTGTGTCTGTCTTGCATTAGGTATGACCAATATCTATCCCCCTTGAAAATATCTCATGTTGAAAGGATAAGTCAGCTTCCACAGCAGTATGACATGTTAATTTAGTCATCATGTAAAAGGTTTTTTGACATGGCAGCCATACACTTTGCATGATATTCTCCCAGCCTAATTTCAGGTCCTTACACTGACCAACAGAACATATCTCTTAAGCCAAAATGACTTTTGGCACCAGTTTTTCTATGGATGTCCCACTTTCTGAGATCGGCTGAACTTTTCAAAGCATTGTGACATGATCTCTCCTCATATAAACCTCAAATTGATGTGAATTCAATCTTTAAAACAGTAAGAATATAACATCTATCATTAAGAAAAAAGAACTTACATGGTAACATTAAGGAAAATTTTGTCATTTTGAATCTTAGACTATCTCTGCAAGTGGCTAAACAGGAGGATTTGCATTCTTAGCTTTTATTGTGTAAATTAGACTGATCCAGGACTCACAGATATGCCTGTTTCTTTTTAGTTTGTATTGGGATTAAAGGCATGTGCCTTCATCAACCTGTTCAAATATTTTTTTCCTCAAATCAATGTAATTGTAACTCAAAGCCTTTAAATGAAAATTAAGCAAAGAGACAAGAAAATTTTAAGCTTTGGGTCAGTTATGCTGTAACAAATAGAGCCCAGTTGATTGTTTTTTTTTTTTTTTTTTTTGGAATTTAGTTGATGTTTTAGTGAATTGATGGACCCTTACCAGAAAGAGTTTACTAGTATCTTGTAGCCAGAGAGCTTGAATTTTAGCCATTATTAATCTAATATTTATTAGAAAGAGTACCCTTTCTAATGTCTGTAACTTAATATTCCATTCCTTGGTTATTTTCCCCATTTCCTCCTTTCACTTTCTTAGAGAAGTCCTCCAGGAGAGCCACCACCATTAAATACATTGCAAGTAGATCCATTACTATGACAACCAAAACAAATCCAAAGTGGATCAAAACACCTTATGCTATTGATTTTTTTTAATTTTAGATGCAGTTTTAGGCCTAAAAGTCTAGAAGTCTGGATGCCTGCATTTCTTTCTTTCCAGAGATGGCTGCTGAGTTGAGCTGAGCTGAGCCAACCACAGTAAAAGGGAGCTATGGCTTGTTTATCCTCCTGTTAGAATATAGCAGCAGCCAGTTTTGTTATGTTAAGTCTCAGGTCTATCCACAATAGGCTGTCTTTTGCTCCTGGGCCAGTTTAAGAGTCTCTCTTAAAGAGATAGTAATTGACCTGAGAATTTTTAGGTTTTAAGTTTAGGTTATAGGGGTTGGATTTACTGAGAGCTTATTCCCCCCACCAAATGATGTTAAAGTATGATTCAAAGGCTGTGGATACTTAGATTAGTTGGTGGTCATTTATTGTACAGTTAGATTAGCTTTGTGCCATTTGTTGATAGTTATTAATATTTACTATTTGAAATATCTTTTAGTTAAGCAGTAGTTATTCCTAAACTATCTGTATACCCCAATCACAACACAGAGACTGGGATTTATTTAATTAACCTAGAGCACAATGCTGGGCAATAGTTATTTCATCCTATACCTTTAAGACTGCATAGATTCCTAACATTCAGATTTCACTCATTATACATGCTTTAGTCATATCTTTTGTATGGTCCATCTCTACACGTGTTTCCAAGACCTCTTCTCCTGATTCTCCACCTCCCCTCCACTGCTTCCTTCCTCTTCCTCCCACTATGGACCAGGATGTCCCACCCTATCCTCCCCATTGCTCAGCATTGTATCCGGTTGAAAATACAGAGAACAAATGGTGGCATGTTTACACAAACTTGAGACAGGTGATTCATAGAACAAGCATCATAGTGCAATTTCTGGATTGAAACCTGAGAGTGGGGGACAGAACTCAGCATTTGAATGAACAAGGGTAAATTGTATACATTCCAAAAGAACTTTGTACCAACAATTTATTTACTTAATATGTATATATTATATTATATTATATTATATTGAGAATGTTCTGCCTGCTTCCTGAATGATGGTACCAGAATTCATTATAGATGATTGTGAGCCACTATATAGCACAGTATGTTAGTATGTCAGTTGTGGTTGATGGAAATTGAAGAAGGATGTCTGTAAGACTAACCAATGCTCTTAACTTCTGAGCCTCCTCTCCATCCCTTGTCCCAGTTTTCTTTAGTTCATATTCCTTAAATTTTTGGTTTCATAATAGCGTTGTGATATCATAACAACATTGTGATATTATAATACCATGGTGAAATGATAATACCATTGTGATGTCATAATACTAATGTGATGTCATAATTACATTGTGATGTATAATACCTTTGTGAAATCATAAAACCATTGGGATGTCACGATACTCATGTGATTTAATAATATCATGTGATGTCATAATTCCATTGTGAAGTCATACCATAATCATGTCTTAATAGTTTAGTGCTTAATAGTTTAGTGCTATCATAAAAGCATTGGGATATCATACTGAGTTTTGATGTCATAATGCCATTTTGATATCATCATACCATACTGATGACATAATATCATTGTGATTTTATAATAGCAATGTGACGTCATATTATTGTGAAGTCATAACACCATTATGTAGTCATATTATCACTGGGATGTCATAATCTTTTGATGTCTTAATAGCATTGAGATATCATAATAGCATTATGATGTCATAATATCATTGTGATATTATCATAGCATTGTGACTCATAACACCATTCAGATGTCATAACACCTTTGCAATGTGTCATGATAGTATTTTGATGTCAAAATATCATTGTGATGTCAAAATTCCATTGTGATGTCATACCGCAATCCTGTTGTAATACCATTCGGTTATCATAATAACATTGAAATTTTATGATGAAGTTT
Organism: Meriones unguiculatus; assembly: GCF_030254825.1. Lineage (NCBI taxonomy): Eukaryota > Metazoa > Chordata > Mammalia > Rodentia > Muridae > Meriones > Meriones unguiculatus. The sequence continues at coordinate 20,065,557 of NW_026843709.1, forward strand.
GATGTCATGAAGGCATTGTGATGTCATAATACATTGTTATGTTTTAATAGCATTGTGAAGTCATTCCATTGTGAAGTTATAACAGAATTTGTATGTCAAAATTACAGTATGATGTCATACCACAAAAATGTCGTAATACCATTGTAATGTCATAAGTTCATTGTAAGGTCATCAGAACTTTTTGAGGTCATAATTCCATTGTGATGACATAGTAGCACTGTAAATTCATAACACCATTTTAAAGTCAAAACACCATAGCAGAATAGCATTGTGATGACAATAACATACTGAAATCATAATACCATTGGGAGGTTATAACAGTGTGATGTCCTAATAGTATTGTGATGAGAAATACCTTTGGTATGTACTAATAGCATTGTGATTTCATACCATTGGGATGTTGTAATAGCATGGAAGTAGCATAATAGCATTATGAATTAGTAATAGCATTGTGATGTCATCATAGCATTGTGAACTCATAACACCAATGGAATGTCATAATACCATTGTGATATCATAGCATTGTGATGTCATAATAATATTGTAATGTCATATCATTGTGATGTTATGATGACACTGTAATGTTATAATAACATTGGTGTGTCATAATACCATTGGGATGTCATGACACTATTTAATATCATCATAACATGCTACCGTAATTCTATTTTGATTTCATAATACCATTGTAAAGAATTAGCATTGTGAAGTCATAATAGCATTTTGATATCAAAATTCCATTGTGATGACATACAACAAACATGATGTAAAACCATTGTGCTATCATAATAGCATGGTGATGTCATAATACCATTGTGAAGTCAAAATACCATTGTGAGATCATAATACCATTATGACCTCATCATAGCATTGTAAACTCATAAAACCATGGTGATGTCATAACACCATGGTAATATCATAATTGTGTTGTGATGTCATAAAAAATAATGTCATAAAAGCATTCTGATGTACTCATAATAGAATTGTGACCTCTTAATATCATTCTGTTCTCAAAATTCAATTCAATTGTTATGTCATACCACATGTCATAATACAATTATGATGTCTTAATAGCATAGTGATATCATAATACAATTGTGATATCATAATATCATTTTAATGTCATAATAGCATTGTGAAGTCATAACAACATTGTGATAAATAATAGAATTGTGACGTCATTATAGCATTCTGTTAACATACCATTGTGATGAAATAATTCCTTTTAGATGTCCTCATAACATTGAGATTTCCTAATATCATTGTAAAGTCATACCATTGTGAAGTCATGATAGCAATATAATGTAATAATTCCATTGTGAAGTCATACCACATTCATCTCGAAATGGAATATGATGTCATAATAAAATAGTGATGTCGTAATAGCATTGCTATGTCATAATAGCATATTGATCTTATGAACCCATTGTGATGTCATAATAGCCTATTGATGTAATAATGTTATTTTGATGTCATAAAACCATTGGGATGTCATCAAAGCATTGGGATGTCTTGATAAATTTCAATGTCATGATGCCATTCTGATGTCAAAAAACACTGTGAAGTCATCGTAGTAATCTGATGCCATCATGCTATTGTGATAACACCATTGTAATTTCATAATAGGATTGTGATGTCATAATAGCATTGTGAGGTCATATCTTCGTGTTGTCATAATAGCATTGTACTTTCATAATAGCATTGTGATATTTTAATGGCATTGTGATTATATAATAGCATTGTGATGTCATTTTCTTAGGTGAATCATAGTCTGTTATGGAAATATTCCACATTTTCCCCAAAGGAGATTGTTAGTCCTGTTCTTTAGTCTTTTGAATTTGCTGGGGCTTTAACCACTGTATTGAATGACAACCTTTTATCTTAGAAATCCCTCCATCTTCTTCCACTTCATGATGATTTGAATTGCAATGTCCCCTTGAAACTTATATATTTACATGTTTAATCCCCAGTGTGGAAAAGTCTGGGAAGTGTTAGGAGGTATGACCTTCTTAGATAATATAATTCCTATTGGAGTTATATTTTAGAAAGTTGTACTGTGAAGTTGATATGCCAATGAAAGTGACCAAACAGAATGGAGTCTTTGTCTCTTGGTCTCTGTCATTTTACATCTTTGTTTCTGTTGGTCTTAGTCTCTCTATTTCTGAATCTGTCTCTATAGCTCTTTCTCTCTCTGTTTCTCTCTGTTTCCCTCTCTCTGACTGCTGCTTGTGGTTCAGTATGAAAAGCTCTCAGTTCTGCTGAAGGCTACAAGAAGATGACTGCTTGTTGACATGACATTGACATGGATGTTCTTTTTGAAAATATAGGCAAGGTCCCAGTTAAATGATCATTGTTCAAGGATTTGCCTTGGTAGGGAGCATTTTCACAGTAAGTAATTCACTGGGTTAGGACATACCTGTGCATTAAACAAATGATAATGGAATCTGTGAAAGTCAAATGTCAAGGACACATGAATTTATTCACAACCACTTGAAACAAATATGTGACATTAACTGAACTAAGAGACATGGACACAGGAACTGACATCGATGCATTGTGTGCTTTCAGCTTCCCATATTTAGGCATGTAGGGCTGCTCAGCCTTTCTCTCAAGCAGACTATCCTCTTGCTCCTTTTAATAACTGGCTCTAAATCACTTAGTGGCTTTCACCTGTTTCTTGATATCATTCTCCACTCAGTCAATCAGCACCTGAGAGAATCTTGAGATTTCCAACGAGATGAGTAAACAAACTTTCCTCAATGTCCAGTATCGTGGACCCTATACACTACTGAATTTTTTCTTGTGAAACATAACTGGTCTTTATCTCAACCCTTTATCCAGATCACACACCTTTACTCCCATTTAACTCTGTGACAATGTCAGGTATGAAATGAAACTTTAATGTTTATTTAATTGGACAGCTTTCTAATTAGGGAAGCTTCAAAATGATGAAGTGATGCAGGATTAAGGGAAATGTACCAAATGACAAAGTGGTCTCATACTGTGGTTTTGGATCTGAAATTTCATAGGTTGTGGCTTTGATCAGAGTAGTTACTTGGGTCCTCACTAAATATACCCTCACATTCTTATTAATATAAAAGGCTGCATTGTCTAGGGATTCCTGTGGTATTGAGACTTTAAGAGCAGGTAAAAAAGAAGGAAACCAGACAATTAATGGGCCTTGTTTGGCTGAAACAGAGAAATATTGGCATATATAAATGGAGAACAGAAAGGCAATAAAATATTTGACAGCTGGTGCTGTTTCACTCTACTGTTGCCAAACTTCTATGAGCAGGGTTGCCTAGGCTGACCTGGCTGGATTGGCAGGTATGTCCTACTGAGTGGTCATTGAGAAACCCTGCTTGTCCTAGGGTTTACAGTTAAACCTGGGTATTTTGGAGAGAGAAATTATTGCATGTTACATGCCTAGGGCACAAGAGTAGCTGTGTTTCCTACCTGTCCTCCAGACAAACCCTCTAAACATATTTTTAATGCCAGGACTGTTTGTTCAGAGGTGTAACCTGAGCTCATAGGTCTGAGACAGCTGTGTAAGCACTAGTTCATGGCTAGGATTCTCTGCTACATAATGAGTTCCTGGAAAGAATGCCTTACAATGTCAAAACTCTGTCCTACTTTAGCGGAATCTTTCTTCCATGTTTAAAGTCACTGTAAAATGGTCAACATATTATTTTTTTGATTATGTGGGGATTTCATATAATATACATTACCCTCCTTTTACATTGCTCCCAGATTCCAATTCATAACTATCTGTCACTCAATTTCTTTTTTGTTGGTTTGTTTAAAATAAACCAATTAAAGAATGTGTTATTCACATATAGTCATTGGAACACAATCAGTCTCAATGTCAAGTCCCTTAAAGGAAACTGAGTTCAGCATTATGCAGCCTGACACCACCTCCAAGAATAGCCATCAAGTCCTGAAGAGCTCTGTAGCTCATCACCTTGATAATATTTTTCTTATGTATTTATTTATTACAGTTTCTTCACTTTGTATTCTCTCTGGTGACCCCTCCCTCTTCTCATTCCATTCCCACTCACCCTCCTTATAACCCTATGCCCTTTCTATACTTCCCTGATAGGGGAGTTCCTTCTCCCCCTTCAATCTGATCCTAGCTTATCAGGACTCATCAAGGCTGGCTGCATCTTCTTCCTTGGTGCCCTGATTCTCAGGGTATTGTTATCCTTGTGTCCTCAATTCCCTCTGCTTATGGTACTCTTCCTGTCTCCACCCATCCAGGGTTCCAGAGCTTTGATAGGAGGGAAAATTTCATAGGGAAATCCCATTTAGAGATGTGGGTTTTAAGGTCTCTCTGTGCATAATATTGGACTGTGGGTCTCTGTATGCAATCCCATCTCTGTGGCTCAAAGAAAATGGCACTGATCTATCCTTTCAGAGCACAGAGCAACATATTTTAATAACAACAGCCCAGCTGGCTTGAAATTTTCCATAGGATCCCCTGACCCAACAACTCAATTATCTGCCACCCAGTACCGTTTGGAAGACTGGTTTGGTCACAATAGATGGACTATTGGAACTTTAGCCCCCACTATTAGGAGACCTCCTAATAAGTGAATACATACCATATTTCTCTTTCTATATTTTAGTTATTTAACCCAGGATGATTTTTCCTGGTTTCACCCATTTGCCTGAAAATAGCATGATGTCATTTTCTTAGCTGAATAATACTTTGTTACGGTAATAGTTCACATTTTCCATAAAGGAGATTGTCCGTCCTGTTCTTTAGAACATGAAAGTTGCTGGGACTTTAATCATTGTACTGAATGCCAAACTATCAGGATAACTATGTACTCTTAGACTTAAGTCTCTCCATCTTCTACCACTTTCTGGTAATTTGAATTGCAATGTCACCTTGAAGCTCATGTATTTACATGTTTACTCCCCAATAAAAAAAATTCAGGGAAGTGTTATAAGGTTTGGCCTTGTTAGATAATATATTTCCTTATTGGAGTTATATTATAAAAGGGTGTGCTGTGAGGTTGATTGCCAATGAAAGTGACCAGACAGAATGGTGTCTCTGTCTCTCAGTCTCTTTCACTTTCTTTGTTTCTGTTGGTCTTGGTCTATTTCTGAATCTGTCTCTCTAGCTCTTTCTCTCTGTCTCACTCTCTCTGCATACCATCTGTGGTTCTGTATAAACCTTCAGTTCTGCTAAAGGTCTACAAGAAGACTGCTTGCTGACTTGACGTCATGGATGGTATTTGTAAAATTATAAGAAAGGTCCCATTTAAACGATTTTTGTGCAAAGATTTGTCTTATTCAGGAAACATTTTCCTAGTAAGTAATTCACTGACTGAGGACATATCTGTGCATTTAACAAACAATAATGTATTCTGTGATAGTGTGAAAGTCATAGTCTTTCACTAATGTTGACTTTATTATTAATAAATTTGACTTTATTAATGACCTCTTTAAAGAAATATGTGACTCTTAGTTGTGTGCTTTCAGCTACCCAGATTATGGCATGTAGGGCTGCTCAGCCTTTCTCTCAGGTAGACTGTCCACTTGACACTTTTAATAACTGGTTCCTGAAACTCTTACTGGATTTCCCTAGTTTCATGACATCAGACTGCCTCTGAGGCAATCAGCACCTGATTGAATCTTGAGGTTTCCATGGAAGTGAGTAAACAAACTATCCTCAGAGTCCAGTATATCTGATTCTATGCACTAATGACATTTTCATGTGAAACCCAATGAGCCTTCATCCAGGAGCCACATCTTTACTCCTGTTTACCTAGTGACAATGTCAGGTAGAAAATGAAACTTTTGTGTTTATTTATTTGGACAGCTTTGGAAGTACAGAAGCTTCATAGTGATGTGGGATTATAGGAATGTACCAAATAACAGAGTGGTCTCCAACTGTGGTACTGGATCTGAAATTTCCTAAGTTGTGACTTTGAACTTAGCAGTTATTTGTGTACTCACTAAATGTACCTTCACATTCTTTTCTTTTGACATTTGCTCAGCTATGTTCACAGCAGCTTTATTTGTTTTTTGTTTGTTTGTTTGTTTTTACAATTTTATTTTATTTTTATTTTATTATTTTCTTTATCAGTTACATTTTATTAACTCTGTATCACAGCAGTGTCCCGATCCCTCATTCCCTCCCAGGCCCTCACTCCCTCCCTCATCTCCACTGGGGGAGATACCATGATCACATTCTTATTGATAAAATAGGCAGCCGGGGATATTGAGTCTTTAAGAGGCAGGAAAAGAGAAGGAAACCTAAAAATTCCAGAGACTGTTTTGCAAAAACAGAGAAATATCAGTGAGTGTAAAATGGAGAACTGAAGGGCAATAAATTACTTGACAGCTGTTGCTGTTCAAAACTAGAGTTGAGAAAACTCAGTGAGCATGTTAGCTTTGGCTGACCTGGCTGGACAGGCAGGTATGTCCTACCCAGTGGTCAGTGAGGAACCCTCCTACTTCTGTGATTTACAGTTAAAAATGTACCAGTGACACAAGAGAAGCTGTGTTCTCTTCTCTTGTGAGTGTGCCAAGACTGCTTGTTCAGAAGTGCCCCTGAGAACATGTGGTCTGAGGATAACAACTAGTTCATGGCTAGGGTCCTCTGCTACATAATGAGTTCCTGGAAAGCATGCCTTATAAAGTCATACACTGCCCTCAATTAGCAGAATATTTTCTCCATGTTAAAGTCATTGTAAAAGTTATCAGCATACTAGTTTTATTGATTATGTGGTAATATCAGATAATATACATTTCACTTCATTTCTCCCAGGTTCAAATTCCTACCAATGTGACACTCTAAATCTTTTTTTTTTCTTGAAAATACATCAATTGAAGTATGTGTTGTTCATATACTCATTGGAACAACATCAGAGTCTCAGTGCCAAATCCCTTAAGGAAAACTGAGTTCATCCTTGCTGCATGCTGTTACCACCCTCAAGAGGAAGCTATCAGTCCTGAAGAGCTCTATACTTCATCCCCATGATCATAGTTTTTCTTATGTATTAATTTATTACAATTTGTTCACTTTGTATCTCCTCTACTGCTCCCTCCCAATTTTTCTTCCAGTCCCAACCTCCCTCCTTCTTTTACCATTATGCCCTTTCTTTAGTTACCTGACAGAGGAGGTCCTCTTCCCCCTTCTATCTGAACCTCACTTATCAGGTCTTATCAAGACTGGCTGCATCTTCTTCCTCTGTGGCCTGAATCTCAGGGCATTGTTCTCCTGTGTCCTCAATTACCTCTACTTGTGACACTCTTCCTACCTCCAAACCTGCAGGTTTCCCAGGGCTCTGATGGAGGGGGAATTTCATAGGGAAATCCCATTTAGAAATGTGGGTTTTAAGGTCTTTCTGTACAGAATATCAGACTGTGTTTATCTATATGCAATCCCATTTGATGCAGAAGGAAGCAAATCTGTGGATACAAGAACATAGCACTGATCTATCAGATGAGGGCAGACTGCAACATATTTTAATAACAACAGCCTAGTTTGCTTGACAATTTCCATAGAATGACCTGGCCCAACAACCCAATTAACTGCCATCCAATCCCCCTAGTGGAAGAGTGATTTTTTCACAATAGATGACCTATTGGAACTTAATCCCCCACTATTTGGAGACCTCCTCATAGTGAATAATTACCATAGTTGTCTTTCTATATTTTTGGGACTTCACCCAGGATAATTTTTCTTGGTCCTTTCCTTTTGCTTGAAGATATCTTGTTCTTGTTTTCTTAGGTGAATAGTACTCCATTATGAAAATATTCCATGTTTTCACAGGAGATTTTCAGCCTTATTCTTTAGTCTTTGGAAGTTCCTGGGACATTAATGACTTTACTGAATGAAAAACTTTCAGGATAACCATGTACTTTCCGTCTAGAATTTCCTCCATCTTCTTCTACTTCCTGGTGATTTGAATTGAAATGTACAATCAAAGCCTATCTATTTACATGTGAAGTCCCCAGTGAGAAAATGTCTGGTTAGGGTTAGGAGGTATGGCCTTGTTAGATAATATAATTGCTTTTGTTTCTCTAATTTCTTTTTCAGGTCTTTTCTATACTTGAGAGCTACTAATTTTTTTGAGTTAATTTAGTATCCCCCCACTTTGCTGAAGGTGTTTATCAGCAGTAGGAATTCTCTATTAGAAATTTTTTTGTCACCCAGGTATACTATCATATCATCTGCAAAGAGTGATACTTTGATTTCTTCCTTTGTGGTTTGTATCCCTTTGATCTCCTTCAATTGTCTTACTGCTCTAGCAAGGACTTCCAGAACTGTGTTGAAGAGACATGGAGAAGAATGGGTAGCCTTGCCTTGTCCCTGATTTCAGTGGGATTGCTTTAAGTTACTCTCCATTTAGTTTGATGTTTGCTATAAGCTTCCTGTATATTGCCTTTACAATATTTAGATATGCTCCTTAAATCCTTGATCTGTCCAATACTTGAAACATGAATGGAGGTTGGTTTTTGCCCAATGCTTTTTTAACATATAAGGAAATAATCATGTGGTCTTTTTTTTCTTTCTTTTTTTTTAATGTGGTGAATCACATTGATGGATTTCTATATATTGAACCACTCCTGAATACCTGGGATGAAGCCTACTTGGTCATATTGGATGATATCTCTGATGTGTTCTTGTATTTGGTCAAAGACATAAAGTACCTTGGTAGGATCCTAAACAAGTAAGTCAAAGATTTGCATGAAAAAATGTTCAAGTCTCTCAAGAAATAATTAGAAGATATCAGAAGATGGAAAGACCTCCCATGCTCATGGCTTGGTATGCTTAACATAGTAAAAATGGGCATCTTACCAAAAGCAATGTACAGATTCAATGCAATTCCCATCAAATTACCAACACAATTCTTTACATTTTTCTTGAAAGAAAAAAATCTCAACTTCATATGGAAAAACAAGAAACCCAGAATTGCTAAAACAATCCTCTACAATAAAAGATCTTCTGGAGGTATCTCCATCCCTTATCTCAAGTTGTAGTAAAATTAACAGCAACAGTAATAATAACTGCATGGTACTGTCATAGAAACAGAATGGTGGATCAATGGAACTTTTTAGCAGACCCAGAAATAAAACCACACACTTAAAAAAACCTGAGTTTGACAAAGATGCCAAAACCACACAATGGAAAAAAATGGTCCTGATCTAGCTGGAGGTCTACATTTAGAAAAATGCAAATAGATCTATACTTATCAACCTGCACAAAACTAAAGTCTAAGTATATCAAAGACCTCAACGTAAAACCAGACACATTAAATCAGTTAGAAGAAAAAGTGGGGAAGATCTTTGAACTCATTGACACAGGAGACAACTTCCTGAACAGAACACCAACCAATAGCACAGGCTCTAAGAGCAACAATCAGTAAATGGAACCTCATGAAACTCAAATCCTTCTGTAAAGCAAAGGACATTGTCATCAAGACAAAATGAATACCTACAAATTAGGAAAGAATCTTCACCAAGACTCTAGGTGACATAGGACAAATATCCAGAATATATAAAGAACTAAACAAATTGAAAAGCAACAAATAAAGTAATCTAATTAAAAATGGGGAACAGATCATGAGACGGGGTTTCTCTGCCAGGGGCCGGAGGGCCGCTGGTGCTAGAACTTGATGCTAGACCTTATTGTGCTGGACCTGGGAGAGTCTCAGGACGTGTTGAATGACCACAGTTTGCTGGTATAATGTTCTTTTAAAATGCATATGCCTTACCCTTGTTAATTCAAATGCTGATTTCTCCACCCCCAAATCTCTGGTTTCAATCTGGATATTGCATTGTGATACTCACTATAAGCATCCTGTCTCAACTCTTGTGTAACAGGACACAAATAAAGCAACTAGATACAAGGTTGTGCAATGGGAGGAGCCAGAGGACAGGAAAGAGGGGAGGAGCTAGAGAACAGGAAGGGGTGAGAAGGAGGAGGAGCACAGGGAGGGGAGAGCAGGTGGAGAGCAGACCTGGAGGAGAGATCTTGGAAGACGTGGAGCATGAACCAGAACTAAGATTTCACAAAAAGCAAGTATAATGTGGGAAACTGAGGGCTTGGAGGTTTAGGAGGGAGTAAATATTGCCCAGCATTGTGTTCTAGGTTAACTAAAAACCCAGTCTTTGTGTGGTGATTTGGTTATACAGCTGCTGAGGATTAACAGTAGCGTTACAAGAAGATAAAACAATAGTAAATATCAATAACTCCTACAACAAATGGCGCCCAACTAATCTAAGAATCCACACCTTTTAAATCATATTTAAATATAATTTGGAGGGGGGAATATAAGCTCCCAGTGATAAAACCTAAACTTAAAATCTAAAAACTCCCAGGTCAGTTACTGTCTCTTTAAGAGAGGCTCCTTAACAGGCCCAGGAGCAAAAGAGAGCCTCCTGTGGGCAGACCTGAGACTGGCTGCTGCTGCAGTCTAACTGAGGGGTAAACAAGCATGACTCTTTTATACTGTGGCTGGCTCAGCTGGTTCAGCTCCACAGCCATGTCAGGAAAGAAAGGAACTGGAGGCATTCAAACCTCTAGACAGAGTTTGGCCTAAACTGTATGTAAAATAAAGAATTGCCATGGCAGACGGTGTTTTAATCCCTTTTGGCTTCATATTGGCTGTCATATTATGGATTTGGTTGCAATATGTTTAATGGTGTTGGTTCTTCCCCATGCCTTCTCCAAGAAAGTTCAAGGACAAAATGGGGAAAAAGCCAAGGATTGGGGTACTAAGTTACAGACAATAGTACTCATCCAAATAGTTAGGCTAATAATGGCTAAAATTCAAAGCTCTCTGGCTGCAAGGTATTTGTCAGCTCTTTCTGGTAAGGGTCCACCAGTTTATTGAAACATCAACTAAAATAACCAATTGTTACTGCGTAAATTGGCACAACCGACCCCACACTTAAAATTTTCTTTTCTCTTTGCTGATTTTCATTTAAAGGCTTTGAGTTACAAATATACTGATTTGAAACTGGATATATCTGAACAAGTTGGTGAAGGCACAAGCCTTTCTTCCCAACACAAAGTAAAAACAAACAGGCAGATCTCTGAGTTCTGGATCAAGCTTATTTACATAATAAAAGCCAGGATGACAACTCCTGCTGTTTAGCCACTTACGAAGATAGTCTAAGATTCAAAATGACAAAATTTTCCTTAAGGTTACCATGTAAATTCTTTTTTCTTAGTAATAGATGTTATATCCTTACTGGTCTAAAGGTTGGATTCACATGATTTTTAGGTTTATGCTCTGGAAACTGCCTTATCCTTTTAAATGTGAGACATTTTCACTGGGGAAAAATGTTGGTCATGCTTAATGTAAAAAAGACACAAGACTTGGGGAGTGGCATGCATGCAGAGGGAGGAGGAAGGGTGGGATTGGGAGGGGAGGAGGGAGCGGCTTATGGGGGGATGCAGAATGAATAAAGTGTAATTGATGAAAAATTAAAAGAAAAAAAGAAAAAAAAAGAAAAAAGAGGATTAAAGATGGCAAAGTACATGCCAACCTAGTTTAGTCCTAAAAACTCAAAAATTATATTCATATGTTTAAAAAACAAAACTGCCCATCTCATATTAAAAAGAGGGCAAGCCAAAGAATAGCCACTATCATTGTAAAGTCCAGGTACAAGATTCCTAGGATATACTTAACGCTAAGGTTAAGAGAGTTTATATGCTAATACTAAGAGAATTTATATATAAAGTTCGGCTATAAAGGCATAGCTGTCCAGTCTGCATAAAAAAGGGGCAAGCCAAAACATAGTCACTATCAATGTAAAGCCCAGGTACAAGATTCCAAGGGTATGCTAAAATGCTAGAGGTAAGAGGGAGTTTAAATACAAAGTTTCTCTATAAAGTCATAACTGCCCAACCTGTATAAATAAGGGACAAGCCAAAAAATAGCCAAAAAATGTGAAACCCAGGTAAAAGATGCTTAGGGTATGGTTATAACTGTTAAGCCCAGGTACAAGATGCCTAGGGTATGCTTAAATGCTAAAGGTAAGAGGGAGATTAATTAAAGTTTAGCTATAAAGGCATAACTGCCCATTCTACATAAACAAGGGGATAGGACAAATAGCTAAAACATTTCTAAAAATCTAGGACTAAACCTCAGAACAGGTACAAGATACATACGGTATGCTTATATTCTAAATTAAAAAGGAGTTTATACAAATTTTATTTAAAACAAGTTTTCTATTGCTCAAGGCAACCAGCTTATCTCTCTAATGGGAGGCTTCTCTAGGAAAATAGGTATGAACTTGGCCTAATACAACAGGCAAGCAAGAGCCTGAACAGATATTTTAATCTATCTAACCTTGTTTTGATGATAATGATTGTATGTTCAATAATATGGTACCTTATATTGCTGATCCCTTTACATGGGAACAACTCTGAAACAGACTAGAGATAAAAATGTGTCTCCAGCCAAAACTACCAACAATACTTGGCCAATAAATCCTTGGCTATAATATCCTAAACATGTATTATGCTAACCTTTTAATTGATATGGATTAAATTGGCTTACAGTTTAGTTTCATCCTGCACATCTCATACATTTATAATTTTAGAACTCTATATAGTGCTTGTGAGAAATTATATGTTTGCAGAACAAAAGAACTGGACACCGGAGTTGCTGGATCAAACCTAACAGAATCATTCTTCAGCATGCTGAGACATTGACACATCTGTTCCAGCTTCTTGCATGTTCCAGCATTCTGCTTGCACCTGCCTCAACTTCTTCAACTCCTGTTTATCAACAAAGCCTGCTCCCAAAAGAACTTTGAAGAAAGCTACTAATTTTAACTGGTCCAGCATTTTAGACTGTTCCAAAAAGGACTTTTATTAAGCCTGAAATTTCTCAAAATTCAAATGTTATTGGACCACAAATGTTATTGCTTGCTTAATTAACCATTTTTATTTGGGCCCCCTACAGGATTTCTACCTGTCCACAATATCAGCTAGAAGAAACTCATGAGAACGGCATTCAATTTCCTTTAAAGGGGGTTGGGTATGTTTTTGGTTGTTTGCTATGGCTACAAAATTTTATTGTCATTGGGAGATGTTTATTATTAATGGTCTTATTCAAAGTGAAACAAAGAATATACAGGGATATTTTATAAAAATAGAAAAAAAGGGGTAGATTATTGAATCTACTCATCTTAAGGTTTTATTTGTTATTACCAAATAAGGTTAATTTTAACTCTGGCATAGGATTTTGCATATTGATGCAAAAATAAGTATTTTTAATACATTGGTATAAGCTTTACTATATTGATAGAAAGTCAAGGTTACTTCCAATACTTTTAAACTACTATTAATAGGTGGTTAGGATATTAGGTATGCAAGTTGTTAGTTATTCAACTCATAGTCATTTCAGACACTAGTCTAATTTATCACAGGAGTATACATTATAGGTTTAACAGATAGATATGATTTTGTTTATAAAGTGATTACCTAAAGATAGGTAGTCTTCAAAAACTTCAGAGACCTACAGAATATGGCATTTAAAATGTTCTTATCATTTTAAGGATTCTTTGACAATGAGACAAGTCATATCCTGACAGCACCCCACCTACCTGAAAGAAGGTAATGAGCATCAAAGAACCTCCATATGGAGATGGCTTCAAATGTGGCAAACAAGCCACTCAGTTAAAGAAAATACCCTCACTTCACAACAGAGAAATTCTGCCTAAAATGGGCAAGCTTAAATGCAGAACAAGTTGACTGCCAAACTCTGCCAAGACAGGGTAAGCAAGTCCTAAATAGTTCCTGCTTCATGTATATGTCTGTCAAAATATTCTGAGCCAGAAGGCTGATGATGATGCTCCAACTTTATAGAGAGTTATGGGTGACTGTTGAGCAGCAAACTGTCTCTGTCACTTTTTATTTTTTGGAAGCTGCTAACATGCACTTCCTATTTACTCTCATAACTGATTTTATTCCTTCTCAAGTCTCTGATGGGGTTGAAGACCAAATAGTTACAGTACCACATTTAAGATTAAATTGTTTAGAAGTTAAGAAATCTTTTTTTATAGGTAATATCAATAAGGATAAAAGTTAATTTAGGTATAGAACTTTAAAATTGTCAAGATAGATAGGATAATCAGACTCTTTCTCCTAAGATACCCTCTCCATGTGCTGAATAAACATGGACTAGACATTGCACATGTAGATCTTACTTAACAGTTTTCATAATTTCATAATTATTATTGCATTGAAAGAAAATGAGCCTTTTATTGGACTTAAAGGGAGAAATGTTGGTATAATATTCTTTTAAAATGTATATGCCTTACCCTTGATAATTCAAATGCTGATTTCCCCACCCCCAAATCTCTGGTTTCAATCTGGATAGTGCATTGTGATACTCACTATAAGCATCCTGTCTCAACTCTTGTGTAAAGAGGAGACAAATAAAGCAACTAGATACAATGTTGTGCAATGGGAGGAGCCAGAGGACAGGAAAGAGGGGAGGAACTAGAGAACAGGAAGGGGCAAGAAGGAGGAGGAGCTCGAGGAGGGGAGAGCACATAGAGAGCAGAGCTGGAGGAGAGATATAGGAGGATGTAGAACATGAACCAGAACTATGATTTTGTAAGACCTGGGGTCTCACAGCTCAGGAGTTCAAAATCGCGCCCTTCCCAGAAATTCCCTCAGACCAAGACTCATTGCAAAAGCAAGAGGTTTATTAACCATTGCACAACGGGGTCACCCCTGCCTGTCAGCAAAGAGTGGCACTGGGAGACAAAGTCCTTTAGGTTTTTAAAAGAAAAATTGTGGGAAATTTGAAGTTGCAGTTTTGGCAACTTAGGATTGGATGAGGAAGCTATAAAGTAAGATAATTGGTTAGTCTTAGGTGCTCAAGCTTGGCCAATCCTGTCAAGTGTGGATGCAGCTGCAATTTATGGTGGGGGTGGTTAGCTCATCCTTGAAGATTAGGGGCTACAAACTTTTGGCTGGAGGTCAAAAGCTACTCAGAAGAAGTCTAGGTTCGTTGCTAGAAACACTATCTCAAGGACAAGGGTCTGGTCCTTCTTTTGCTGAGTGAAGGTCATTGCTTGCTTGCCCTTTTTTATATCTGTCCTCACTGATAGGGTCACATTCCTTTACTCTCTGGAAAGGTACTAAGAGGCTTTAGCTTAACCTGGACCTAAAACTCAAAACTATAGGCTTTAGAAGACATATAGATTACAACGTTAGCCTAACCCTTTCAATTTCACAAAAAGCAAGTATAATGTGGGAAATCTAAATGTTAGGAAACTGAGGGCTTGGAGGTTTAGGAGGGAGTAAATATTGCCCAGCATTTTGTTCTAGGTTAACTAAAAACCCAGTCTCTGTGTGGTGATTTGGTTATACAACTGCTGAGGATTAACAGCAGCGTTACAAGAAGATAAAACAATAGTAAATATCAATAACTCTTTACAACAAGAGTCCCATATCATGAGCTGAAGTTTGTTTGCTAGTAGCAGCCAGCAGCACTGGGGTCTGGGCACTGCGAAGCCGCTGTGCGCCTCTCTATCCTTTAGCTCCACTGGGGCAGGGTTATGGTGGTGTTCTTGTTCTTGGGGGAGTGCCCAAAAGGATTGGGATTTCTCAGCCCCAAATCCCCCTTCTTTTTGTGGGAGCTGCAGCTTTCACTGGGGCTGTGGTACAGACAGTGTTGTCTGTGGCAGATTCTGCTGGATGCCTCCTGCCTCTTCCAAGAGGGAGGAGGGAGTTGGGTGTTGGGAAGTGCCTGGAGATCACCTCTTGGGGTGTCTCTTCCTGTAGGAGTCTGCCATGACCTGATTCTGGATGGATTCAGATCATGGTTAGTCTCTTTCTTCTTGGAAGTCTAGATAACTCTGTTCTGGGTTGATCAGCCCCTTCACTCACCAATTTCCACATTGCAGGTTCTCTCCCCTTCAGCTAAGCTGCACACTAGTCACTGCCATCTTCTGAGCCTCCCTGTTGACAACTTTTAACAAGGAGAAAAGATTCCACTAAAGGAGGGTGGAGTTTATCATGCAATACAATGATTATGTTCCAGCAACTTCCAATTTCTAAAGAACAGGAGTGACAATCTCCTTTGCGGAAAATGTGGAATATTTCCATAAAAGAGAATTATTTACCTAAGAAAGTGACTTTATAATGCATGTTTTCCAGAAAATCAATATGTAGCAGAGAATCCCAGACATGAACTAGTGTTTATCCAGGTGCCTAAGACCCCATGAGCTCGATGGCACTGTGAAAAAGCATTTCTTCTTTCCTAGACATATAACATGGAAGAATTATTCTTTCCTGAAGGTCCAGTTTTAACTGTAAACCCCAGGACCAGGAGGATTGCTCACTGACCATAGAGAAGGACACAACTGCTGGACAAGTCAGTCAAGGCAACCCTCTCATACAGGGTTGAAAACCCTATTGTGGAACAGGCCTGCCTTCAGTTCTCCATTTCCACTGACACATCTTTCTCTATTTCAGCCCAACCAGTCCCAGGAATTGTCTGGTCTCCTACTGATTTCGATGCTCTTAAAGACTCGGTTAAACAGAGAACCTTAGATCCTTACAACCAATAATATCAATGTGAAGGTATATTTAGTGAGTACACCAGTAACTGATGAGTTTTAAGTCACAACTTAGGAAATTTCAGATCCATGACCACAGTAGTAGATCACCTTGTCATTCGGTAAATTCCACTTAATCTCACATCACTTTGATGCTTCCCTACATAGGAAGCTGTCCAATTAAGTAAACATTAAAGATTAATTTCCTACCTGACATTGTCACAGAGGCAAATAGGAGGAAAGTTGTGGTATCTGGCAAAAGGGATGCAATAAAGGCTTGTTGGATTTCAAAAAATAAATGTCACGTGCACAGGACCAGAGATACTGTGCACTGAGGAATTTTTGTCTACTCATTTTGATGGAAACCTCAAGATTCTCTCAGGTGCTGATTGGCTGAAATGGAGAATGATGTCATGAAACAGGTGAAAGCCAGTAAGAGTTTCACAAGCCAGTTATTAAAAGGGCCAAGTGGACACTGTGCTTGATAGAAAGGCTGAACAGCCCTACATGCCTCAAACTGGGCTGCTGAAAGCACCCAACCCAGAGATGTTAGTTCCTGTGTCCAAGACTCTTAGTTCAGGAAAAGTGTCACATATTTCTGTCGAGTGATCATTAATAAAGTCATGTGTCTTTCACATTATGACAGATTCCATTATTATTTGTTAAATGCACAGGCATGTCTTCAGTCAGTGAATTACTTACTGTGAAAATACTACTTGAAAAAGGCAAATCTTTGAACAAAAAGTGTTAAATTATGACCTTGCTTATATTTTTACAGATACCATCCAGGATGTCATGTCAGCAAGCTTTCATCTTGTTGTTGTTCTTTAGAAAAACTAAGAGCTTTTCATATTGATCTTCAAGTGGCAGAAAGCATGAGGGAGACTGAGAGAGAAAGTGCTAGAGAGACAAATTCAGAAATAGAGAAAAGAAGAGCAACAGAATCAAATATATAAAGTGACAGAGACTGAGAGACAGAGACTCCATTCTGTCTGGTCATTTTCATTGGTATATCAACATCAGAGCACACCATCCTATAGTATTACTCTTAAAGGAATTATATTATCTAACAAGGCCGTACCATCTAATTCTTCCCAGACATTTCTTCCTTGGGGACTAAACATGTTAAGTAGGTAAGCTTACAGGGAACATTGCATTTAAAATCACCAGGAAGTAGAAGAAGATGGAGAGAATTCTAGGCTAAAAGGACATAGTTATCCTGATAGTTTGCATTTAATACGATGTTTAAAGATCCAATTACTTTCAAGTTCTAAAGAATAATACTGACAACCTCCTTTGAGGAAAATGTGGAATATTTCCATAAGGAAACATTATTCAGCTAAGAAAATGACATCATTATGTTTTCAGGTAAATGGATGGAACCAAGATAAACCATTCTGTGTGAAGTAACTAAAATGAAGAAAGAAATTTGGTATGTATTCAATTATTAGGTGGTATCCTATTATTAGGGGATAAAGTTCCATTTGGCCATCGTTTAGGACCACACTACTCTTTCACTAGGGGTATTGGGTGGCAATTAATTGTTTTTTTTTTGGGGGGGGGACAGGCCATCCTCCAGAAATTTTAAAACAACCCAGGCTGTTATTAAAATATGTTGCTCTCTGTCCTCAACTGATAGATCAGTGTCATATGTTGAATCCACTGAGAGGCATCCTTATGCATTAAATGGAATTGCATACAGAGACATACAGTCCAGTATTATACAGAGAGATATCTTAAAATACCCCGCTCTAAATGGGATTTACTTATGAAAATCCCAGCCTTTCAGAGCTTTGGGAATGTTGCAAGAAAAGAGGCTGGAAGTGTGTCATAAGGAGAGAGAGTTGAAAACACAAGGAGAAAAATGCCCTGAGAATCAGGCCTCAGAAAAAGAAGATACAGCCAGGCTTGTTGAGATGCAATAAGGTAGGGTAAGTTATAAGGGGGAGGAGGACCTTGCCAATCGGGGAAATAGAGAAAGGGCATAAGGGCTGAAGAAGGATGGTTGGTGACACTGGAAAGTTAAGACGGAGGGGGCAGCAGCAGGGATACAAAGTGACCAAATCGTAATAAATAAATACATAAGAAAAACTGTCATAAGGTGACTAAGTTTAAAGCTCTTCAGGATTGATTGCTTCTTCTTGAGGGTGGTGCCACAGCAGGGCAAGGATGAACTCAGTTTTCTTTAAGGGACTTGGAACTGAAATTCTGATCATGTTCCAATGAGTATATGAGCAACACATATTAGAATTGATGTATTTTAAAGAAAAAAAAAACTAGTGTGTATCATGGATAGGAATTTGAACTTGGGAGCAATGTAAAAGCAGTTTAACATATATTACATGAAATTCCCACATAATCAAAAAAAAGTAATATGTTGACAACTTTTACAATGAATTTTAACAAGGAGAAAAGATTCCACTAAACGACAGCAGAGTTTGAATATGCAAGGCATGCTTTCCAGGAACTCATTATGTAGTTGAGAATCCTAGGCATGAACTAGTTTTTACACATGAGCTCAGGTGGCACTACTGAACAAGCAGTTCTGGGACTAACATTATGTTTGGATGGTTTGTCTGAAGGACAACATCAAGAAAAACTTCTGCTCTTGTGTCCTAGGCATATAACATGGACACATTTCTCTTTCCTAAATGATTAGTTTTAATTGTAAACCCCAGGATCTTGAGGATTTCTCAATGACCACTGAGTAGGACACAGTTTACAATGCAGCCAGTCAGCCAAGATATCACTGCTCATAGAGGGTTGCCAACACTAGTGTAGAAAAGCACAAGCTGTCAAAGTGTTTATTTTCCCTCAGTTCTCCTTTTACATATACAGATCTTTCTCTGTTTCACTCAAACCAGTCCCATAAATTGTCTGGTTTCCTTTTCTTTTCCCTGCTCCTAAAGTCTCAATAATCCAGGGAACCTAGAACCTGCAAGCCTATTATTTCAATAAGCATGTGAAGGTCTATTTAGTCAGCACACCAGTTACTGCTCAGTTCAAAGTCAAAACCTAGGAAATTTCAGATCCAATACCACAGTAGGACACCACCTTTTCATTAGGTACATTTCCCTTAATCCCACATCACTTTGAATCTTCCCTACTTAGGAAGCTGTCCAACTAAGTAAATATTAACGTTTCATTTCCTCCCTGACATTGTCACAGAGGTGAACAGGAATAAAGGTATGCGATCTGGATGAATGGGTAAGCAAAAGGCTGTTTGGGTTTCACAAGAAAATGTCACATGTGCAAAGTTTTTTTTTTTTTTTTTTTTTTTTTTTTTTAACTTATGTCCATGGAAACTTCAAGATTCTCTTAGGAGCTGATTGGCTGAGAGGGAGAATGATGACATCAAACAGTTTAAATTCAGTAAGTGTTTCAGGAGCCAGTTATTAAAAGGGCCAAGTGGACAGTGTGCTTGAGAGAAAGGCTGAGCAGCCCTACATGCCTTAATCTGGGCAGCTGAAAGCACACAACTCAGATATGACACTTAAGATTCTTAGTTCAGGAATGCTGTCAAATATTTCTTTCAATGGCCATTTTTAAAGTCACATGACCTTGACATGCGTGTTTTACATCATCACAGATTCTGTTATTTGTTAAATGCACAGATATGTCCTAAGTTATTGAATTAGCAGTAGAATGCTCCCTGACAAAGGCAAAACATTTTTTGTTTTAAGTGTTTAATTGGGACCTTGCACATATTTTTAAAGAGCACATCTAGGTACACATCTGCAAGCAGTCATCTTGTTGTAGTACTTCAGGAGAAATGAAAGCTTTCCATACTGTACCACAAGCAGCAGACAGAGAGAGGTAGACAGAGAGAGAAAGAAAGAGTATGAAGACAGATTAAGATAGACTGAGACCAACAGAATAAATATATAAAGTGAATGAGACTGAGAGACTGGTCACTTATATTGGCATATCAACCTCAAACCGCACCCTCCTATATTATAACTCCAACAGGAATTTTATTATCTAACAAGGCCATACCTCTGAACACTTCCCAGACATTTCTTCCCTGGGGACTCCACATCTAAATAGATGAGCTTCAAGGGGACATTGCAATTCAAATCACAAACAAGTGGAAGAAGATGGAAGAACTTCTAGTCTAAAAGAACATATTTTTCCTGATAGTTTGTCATTCAATACAATGATTAAAGTCCCAGCAACTTCCAAGGAGTAAAGAACAGAACTGACAATCTCCTTTGGGGAAAATGTGGAATATTTCCATAATGGAGTATTATTCAGCTAACAGAATGACATCATGGTATTTTCAGGCAGATGGATGGAACCAGGAAAAAATCATCCTTGTTGAAGTAACTATAATACAGAAAGACAAATATGGCATGTATTCACTTATTAGGAGGTCTCCTAAGAGTGGGTGATAAAGTTCCAATAGGCCATCAATTGTGATCAAACCAGTGTTCTACTATGGCAGTTGGGTGGTAGTTAATTGATTTGTTGGGCCAAGCCATCCTACAGAAATTTTCAAGCGACCCAGTCTGTTGTTATTAAAAAAATGTTGCTCTCAGCCCTCAAATGATAGAACAGCATCATATCTTGCATCTACAAAGATGCATCCTTCTGCATCAAATGGAATTGCATATAGAGACCCACAGTCTGAAATTCTGTAGAGAGACAGACCTTAAAACACCCAGCTCTAAATGGGATTTCCCTATGAAATTGTCCCTTCTTGCAGATCTCTGGTAAGTCTGCAGGAATAGAGGCAGGAAGAGTGTCATAAACAGAAGAAATTGCAGACAGTTTGAGGAAAATGCCATGATTTAGGCCACAGAGGAAGGCCATGCAGGTAGCCTTGATAAGACCTGATATTTTAGGGTAGGGGAACCTATACTCACTGAGATCTATTCAAAGTGCAGGAGGGTAGAAGAAGGAGGGTGGGTGGAACAGGGAGGAGAAAAGGGAGGGAGCAGCTCATGAGAAAGAAAGTGAACAAATCATAATAAATAAATACATAAGAAAAACTGTCATCAAGGCAAATATAGAGCTCTTCAGGACTAATGGCTTCTTCTTAGGGGTAGTGCCAGGGTATGACAAGAATGAACTCAGGTTTCTTCAAGGGACTTAGCACTTAGAATCTGATCATGTTCTAATGAGTAAATGAACAACACATACTTCAATTGATGTATTTTAAAGAAAAAAATGTTTATTTTGACACATGAGCAGGAATTTGACTATGGGATCAATGGAAGAACATTGTAATGTATAGTATATGAAATTCCCAAATATTTAATAAAAATAGTATGTTGACAACTTTTACAATGATTTTTAACATGGAGAAAAGATTCCCCAAAGGAGGACAGAGTTTTACTTTGTAAGGCTTGCTTTCCAGGATCTCATTATGTAGCAGAGAATCCTAGCCATGAACTAGTGGTTGCCCAGCTATTTCAGACCCCTTGAGCCCATGTTGAACCTCTGAACAATCACTCCTAGCACTAACACTACACGTAAAGAGTTTGTATGGAGCACCACTAAATAAAACACAACTGCTTTTTTATCCTAGGCACATAGCATGGATCCATTTCTCTGTCCGGAAGGCCCCAGAACCAGGTGGGTTCCTCACTGAACACTGAGTAGAACATAGCTCCCGATCCATCCAGATGAACCAAGCCAATCCTGCTCAAAGAAGGTTAGCAACAATAGTGTAGAAGAGCACCAGCTGTCAAATAATTAATTGCCTTTCAGTTCTTTTTTTACATACACTCATTCTTTTACAGTTTCAGCCAAACAAGTTCCAGGAATTGTCTCATTTCATTCTCTTTTTCCCTGTTCTTACAGACTCAATACCCCAGAAAACCCTAGAACATGCCAGCCTATTATATCAATAAGAATGTGAACGTACATTTAGTGATTACACAAGTAAATGCTCAGTTCAAAGTCACAATCTAGGCAATTTCAGATCCAAGAAATTTGAAGTCACAGTAGGAGACCACTTTGTCATTCGGTACATTCCCTTTAAAGGCATATCACATTGAAGCATCCCTACTTAGTAATCTCTCCAGTTAAATAAACATTAAAGTTTCTTGTTCCACCTGACATTGTCACAGAGGTAAACAGGAGTAATGGTGTGGGATCTGGATTAAGGGATAGAAAAAGGCTGTTTGGGTTTCACAAGACAAAATTCACTGTTCACAGGATCAGAGATACTGGACACTGAGGAAAGTTTGCTTATTCATCTCCATGGAAACTTCAAGATTCTCTCAGGTACTGATTGTCTGAGAGGCAGAATGATGTCATGAAATAGGTGAAATCCAGTAAAATTTTCAGGAGCCAGTTATGAAAAGGGCCAAATGGACAGCCTGTATGAGAGAAGAGCTGAACTGACATACATGCCTCCATCTGGGTAGCTGAAAGCACACAACTTAGAAAGGACTTCCTGGGTCCAAGACTCTTAGTTCAGGAAAAGTGTCACATATTTCTTTCAAGTTGGCATATCAACCTCAAAACACACTCCCATAATATAACTCCAATAGGAATTATATTACCCAACAAGGCCATAACTCCTAACCCTTCCCTGATTTTCCTCACCAGGAATTAAACTTGTAAATAGATAAGTGTCAAGAGAACATTGCAATTCAAGTCACCAGGAAGTGGAAGAAAATGGAGGGACTTCTAGGCTAAATGAACATAGTTTGTCATTTAATACAATAATTAAAGTCCCAGAAACTTCCAAGTTCTTAAGAACAGCACTGACACTCTCCTTTTGGGAAAATGTGGAATATTTCCATAACAGAGTATTTTTCAGCTAAGAAAATGACATCATATTACTTTCAGGCAAATGGACGGTATCAGGAAAAATCATCCTGGGTGAAGTAAGTGAAATGCAGAAAGACAAATATGGTATGTCTTCACTTATTGGGAGGTCTCCTAATATTGGGGATAAAGTTCCAATAGGCTATCTATGGTAAACAAACAAGTCTTAAACTAGGGGCATTGGTTGGCAGTTAATTGAGTTGTGGAGCAGGGCATCCTATGGAAATTTTCAAGCAAACCCAGCTTTTGTTATTAAGATATGGTGCTCTTTGCCCTCGTCTCATAGATCAGTGTCATGTTCTTGTATCCACAGAGATGCTTACTTCTGCATCAAATGGGATTGCATATAGAGACACACAGTCCAATATTATAGACAGAGAGACCTTAAAACACCCAATTCAAAATATGATTTTCCTATGAAATTCTCCCTCCCCTCAGAGCTTTGAAAAGCCTGCAGGAGAGGATGCAGTATGAGTGTCATATGTTGAGGGATTTGAGGACATAAGGAGAACAATGCTCTCAGAATCAGGTGCTGATTGGCTGAGAGAGAGAATGATGTCATGAAATAGGTTAAAGCCAGAAAGAGGGTCAGGCTTTAACTGAAATTTCAATGGGGTAATCACCTCAAAATGCTATTATGACATTACATAGATATTATGACAACATAATGCTACCATGACATCTCAATGAAATTATGATATCACAATTGTATTAAAAGTCCAAGTAGACAGCCTACTTGAGAGAAATGCTGAGCAGCTCTACATGCCTCGATGTGGGGAGCTGAAAGCACACAACTTAGAAATGACAGGTCCTGCATCCAAGACTCTCAGCTCAGGAAGAATGTCACATATTTCTTTCAGGAGGTCATTAATAAATGAGCTGGTATGATAGCAAAATGGAATTTTGATGTCACAGTGGTATTATCATAATGCTACAATGATATCAAACTGATATTATGACATCACAATGCTAGGATGATATCACAATGTTATTATGATCTCTTATGACATGATATCATAATGGAAATATAACATCACAATAATAATATAACATAATGCAATTTTGATACTACAAAGCTATCATGACATCATGTTATTGTTATCATATCACAATCATATTATGATATCACAATGCTATTACAACATCATTATTGTTGGACATCACAATGGAATTTTTAATTCATAGTGGCTTTATGACCGCAAGTACTATTATATCATTACAATGTATTTATGGCATCACAATGATATCATGATATCACAATGGTTTTATGACATCACAACATCACAATGCTATAATGACCTCCCAATGGTATTAGAACATCACCATGGTATGATGACATAACAGTTTTGTCATGATACCCCAATGGTATTAGGACATCCCAATGTTATTATAATATCCCAATGTTATTATGACAAAATAATGTTATTATGGCATCACAATGCTATTATGACATCACAATGCTATTATATATTTTCTCAATGTTATGACATCACAATGGTGTAATGATGTCACAATTGTATAATGGCTTCACCATGGTATGTTGTAGGTGATGATTAATATTTACTATTGGTTCATCTTTTATTATTGCTTGCTGTTAATCCTAAACAGCTGTATAACCATTTTACCACAGAGAGAGTGGATTTGGTTAACTTAGAAAACAATGCTGGTCAATAGTTACTGCCTCCTTAACCTTCAAGCCCTCATAGTTTCCTAATATTTAGATTTTACCCAATATTTTTTGTGAAGTGTTAGGTCTGGTTTATTCTCTCCATTCTGTTCTAACATCTCTCCTCCAGCTCTGCTCTTCAAGCTCTGCTCCCTCACCCTCTCTCCTCGCATTCATTTCCTGCTCTCTGGCTTCTCCCACTCTTTTCTTGCCCCCTGTCTCCTCCCATTGCTCAATATTGTTGCTTGTAGTTTATTCTGGTGTGTTTACACAATGTTGAGACAAGATACTTACACTAAGTATCACAATGCAATATCCGGATTGAAACTAGAGAGTGGAGGGTAGAAATCAGCATTGGAATGAACAAGGGTAAGATCTATACTTTTTAAAAGAACATCATGCCAATAATGGTATGAGAACATCACAATGCTATGATGATATCACAATTCTATTATGAAATTTCAATGGGGTAATCACCTCAAAATGCTATTATGGCATCACATAGATATTATGACATCATAATGCTACCATGACATCTCAATGAAATTATGATATCACAATAGTATTATGACATTACAGCTTTATTATTACATATCAGTTATATCATGTCATCACAATTGTGTCATGACATCTCAGTGCTATTATGACATCACAATGGTATTATGACATAACAATGGTGTCATGATATTCCAGTGCTATTATGATATCACACTTCTATTATGAACTCCTATTCTCATTATGATATCACAGTGGAATTTTGACATCACCATTTCATTAAGACCTCAAAATGTTATTATGATATCACAATAGTATTTTGACATCACAATGATAGTATGACATCACAGTTGTATTATGACATCACAATGCTGTTATATGATTGTTCAGTGACATCAAAATGGAACTTTAATATCACAATGGCATTATGACCTGAAAAATGCTATCATGACATCACAAAGCTATAATGACATCACAATGATAGTACATAAGAAAGGTATTATTTCACAATGGTATTATGGCGTCATAATGCTCATGTGACATCTTAAAGTGAGAATGACATCACAATAATATAATGACAGGACAATGGTATGATATCACCAAGGTATAATTTCACAGTTTTATTATGACATCACAATGGTATTATAAGTTCACGATTCTATAATGGCATCACAATGTTATTACAACATAACAATGCTATTAGACATCACAATAGTATTACATCAAAATGCTCTTCTGACATGATTGTGGTATGACATCACAATGGCACTAAACTCAAAATGCTATTATGATGTCACAATGACATTATAACATCCCAATGCTATTACAACACGATTGTTGTATGACATCACAATGGTTTTATGACTTCACAATTGTCTTATGTCTTCACAATGGTATGACATACCAATGGTATTATGATTTCACAATGCGATTATGACATCACAATGATATCCTGACAGCACATGAGTATTGTCATATCATAATGGTATTATGACATTACAAAGCTGTTTTCAAATCACATTCACATTATAATATCAGAGTTGTATCATGACATTAAAACCCTATAATGACATCACATTGGTATGTCACCTCAGTGCTATTATGACATCACAATGTTATGATATTATAATGGTTTTATAACTTCACAATGATAGGACATCCCAATGCTATTGTGACATCAAATGGAATTATGACATAAAAATGGTACTGTGGCATCAAAAATGTTATAATTATATCACAAGGATATGACATCACAAAGCTATTATATCAAAATTATATTATGACATCAAAATGTTACTATGACATTAAAATGCTATTACAACATGATTGTGGTATCATATCACAATGCCGTTTTGACAATAATCAATGGAAATATGACCTGAAATGCTATTATGACATCACAGTAGCATTTTGACATCAGAATGAAATCAAGACATCACAATACTATTAGAACATCACAATGTTATTTTGACATCACAATGATATGACATTACAATGGTGATATGACATCACAATGCTATGTCAGCATCAGAATGCAAAAGGCTATTTTGACATTACAACGGTATTATGACATCATGATTTTATTATGACATCACAATGCTATTATGACTTCATAACTGTATCAGTTCACAATGGTATAAGGACATCAGAATGATATGATATCACAATGCAATGATGACAATAGAATGCTGTTATGGCATCACAAATGTATTATGACATCACAATACATTCATGTCTTAATAATTAGATGATATCACAATGGTATTATGACATCACAATGCTAGTTTATCACAGTTATATCTCATCCCAATAGTTCATTCTCCACATAGTTTCTTGTTCCACTCTTAGCTTGAGACTCTCCTAGCTCTGCCCTAACCCTTTTTTCCTCCCACTCATTTCCTGCACTTTGGCTCCTCCCTTCTTTCCTGCACTCTGGCTCCTTCCTTCTTTCCTGTCTTTTGGCTCCTCCCCTCTCCTTGCTCAATATTGTGGCTAGTTGCTTTATTTCAGCCTGTTTATACAAAGTTGAGACAGGATGCATAGAATAAGTATCAAAATTCAATATCTGTATTGAAACCAGGGAGTGGGGGATAGAAATCTGCATTTGAATGAATAAGGGTAAGGTATATACATTTCAAAAGAACATTTTACCAACATTTCCCCATTTAAGTCCAATAAAAGGCTCCTTTTCTTTCAATAAAATAATAATTATGAAAACTTTTAGGTAAATTCTTCATGTGTAATGTCCAGTCCATGTGTAGCAACTTAAGAGAAAGTATCTGAGTATACTATCTATCTTGGTACGTTTAGAGTTCTATACCTAAACTAACTTTTATCCTTATTGATATTACCTATATGAAAACAATTCTTAAATTCTAAATAACTTAAGCTTAATTGTGGCAGAATAAATATTTGGTCTTCAATCCCATCAGAGACTTGAGAAGGAATAAAATTAGTTACTAGAGAAAAAAGGAAGTGCATGTTAGCAGCTTCCAAAATATAAGAAAATGACAGAAAAAATTTGTTCCTTGAACAGTCACCTGTAACTCTGTCACATTGGGGCAGACTCTTCAGCCTTCTGGCTCAGAATATTTGACAGACATATATGTGAAGGAAGAACTATTTGGGACTTGCTTAGTGTGTCTTGTTGTAGTCAAGCAAAGGTATGACATCTTAATGCTATGATGATACACCAATGTTATGACATCCCAAAGCTATTATGACATCATAATGTTATGGTGACATCACAATGTTAATATGTTATCACAGTGGTTTTATGACTTCACAAAGCTACTATGACATCACAATGTTAGTATGACTTCACAATAGTATTATGATATCACAATTCTATGAAGACATTATAATACTATTTTGACATCACAGTACAATTATGACTCACATAGACTTCACAATGGAATTTTTATATCACAATGGTATTATACTATCACAATGGTGGTATGACTTCACAGTGCTAGTTTGACATCACAATGCTATTATGACATCATAATGATATTTTATCACAATGCTATTATAATATCACAATGATATGATAACATCACAAAACTATAATGATTTCACAATGGCATTACGAAATCAAAATTCATCATGACATCCCAATGCTATTATGACAGCACAATGCTTGACATGATTGTGGTATGATATTACAATGGTAGTATGACATCACAATGGTATTATGAATTCACAATAGTATTATGACATCAAAGTGCAATTATTACATCACAAGAGTTAGGTGTTTTTTGGTTGTGTGGGAAAATAATTGAACAGGTGATAGCCAGCAAGAGTTTCAGGAGTGAGTTATTATAAGGGCCAGGTGGACAGCTTGAGAGAAATGCTGAGCAGCCCTACATGCCTCAATCTGGGCAGCTGAAAGCACACAAACCAGAGATGACTTAGTTAAGGAAAATAGTCACGTATTTCTTTCAACTGGTCATTAATAAACTCACTAGTCCTTGACATGTTTGTTTCACACTAACACAGATTCCATTATTATTTGTTAAATGCACAGATATGTCCTCAGTAAAAGTTTTCAACATATAACTTTTATTGATTATGTGGGTATTTCTAATAGCATGCATTACACTCTTTTTCCATTGCTCTCAGCTTCAAATTCCTACTAATGTGTAACATTAAATTTTTCTTTAAAATACATCAATTGAAGTATGCATTTTCATCTTCACATTAGATCATGATCAGAGTCTCAGTGCCAAAAACTTTAAAGAAAACTGAATTCATCCATGACCCACCCTGGCACCACCCCCTAAAAGAATCCATCAGTCCTGACAAGCTCTATGCTTCATCATCTTGACCACAGATTTTCTTGGTATTTACTTATTACGATTTGCTCCCTCCCTCTTTTCCTTCCAGTTTCACTCAGACTCCTTTCTCTATCCATTTGTTCTTCTCTAGTTCCTTGATAGGGGAGGTACTCCTCCCCCTTCTGTCTGTCCCTAGCTCATGAGGTATGAACAAGGCAGGCTCCATCATCTTTCTCTGCTGCCTGATTCTCAGGGCATTTTTCTCCTTTTGGCCTCAATTCCCTCAAGGTATAATACTCTTCCTGACTCCTATCCTATCCAGAGTTCTTTGGGTAGGGAGAATTTCATAGGGAAATCCTGTTTAGGGCTGGTGTTTTAAGGTCTCTCTCTATGTATAATATCAGACTGTGGGTCTCTGTAAGCAATCCCATTCGATGCAGAATGAAGCATCTCTGTGGATCCAAGAAAATGGCACTGATCTATCAGTTGAGGGCAGAGACAGCTTCCTAAGTAGGGAAGTTTCAAAGTGAAGTCAGATTAAAGGGAATGTACCAAATGACAAGGTAGTCTCCTATTTTGAACTTGGACCTGAAATTTCCTATGTTCTGACCTTAAACTGAGCATTTACTGGCATACTCACTAAATGTATCTTCACATTCTTATTGATATAATAAGCTTGCAGGGCTTTTGGTTCCCTGGACTATTGAGTCTTTAAGAGCAGAAAAAAGAGAGGAAACCATGTAATTCCTGGGACTGTTTTGGCTGAAACAGAAAGATTATTTAGTGTAAAAGGAGAACTGAGGGGACATAAACTACTTGGTATCTGGTTTTGTTCCACACTAATGTTGGCAACCTTCTAAGAGCAGGGTTCCTTTGGGTGATCTGAATACACTTGAAGCTGTGTCCTATTCAGTAGTCAGTGAAGAACCCTCCTGATTCTGAGGTTTACAGTTAAAACTGGGCTTTCAGGAAAGAGCAATTGGTCCTTGTTATATGACTAGGACACAAAAGCAGCTGTGTTTACTACTGTGGTCCTCCAGACAAAACCTATAAATTTTGTGTTAGTGCCAGGACTGCTTGTTCAGAGGTGCCACCTGAGTTCCTAGGGTCTGACATACCTGGGTTACCACTAGTTCATGGTAAGGATTCGCTGCTACATAATGAGTTCCTGGAAAGCATGCCTTACACAGTCAAACTCTGCCCTTCTTATACAGAATCTTTTCTCCATGTTAAAAGTCATTGTAAAAGTGGTCAACATATTATTTTTATTGCTTATGTGGGAATTTCATATAATATACATTACAGTCTTTTTCCAAGGATCCTACTAGGTTCAAATTCCTACCCATGTGCCACAATTTTTTTCTTTAGAATGCCACAATTGAATTATGTGTTGTTCATAAACTCTTTGGACCGTGATCAGAGTCTCACTGCCAAGTCCCTTAAAGAAAGGTGAGTTCATCCATGCCCCACCCTGGCACAACCCCCAAGAAGAAGTATCACTCCTTATGAGCTCTACATTTCATCACCTTGATTACAGTTTTTCTTATGTATTTATTTATTATATTTTGTTCAGTTTGTTTTCCCTATTCCGACCTCTCAATCTTTTCCTTTAAGTCCCACCAACCATTCTCCTTCTACCCTTATCCCCTTTTGTAGTTCCATGATTCAGTAGGACCTCTTCTCACTTCTATCTGACCTTAGTTTATCAGGTCTGATCAAGGGTGGCTGCAAGATCTTCCTCTGCACTGCGATTCTGAGGGTATTTTTCTTGTGTCCTCAAATCCCTCTGCTTATCACACTATTTCTGCCTCCTCTCCTGCAGATATCCCAGAGCTATGAAAGGAGGGTGAATTTTATAATGAAATCCCATTTAGAGCTGGGTGTTTTAAGGTCTCTCTCTGCATAATATCAGACTGTGGGTCTCTATGCATTCTTATTTGATGCAGAAGGAAGCAACTCTATGTGTACAAGAATATGGCACTGATCTATCAGTTGAGGGCAGAGAAAAACATATTTTAATAACAACAGCCTGGGGTGCTTGAAAATTTCTGTAGCATGCCCTGGTCCAACAACTCAATTAACTGACACCCAATGCCCATAGAGAAAGACTGGCTTTGTTATAGTAGATTTCCTATTGGAACTTTATTCCCCATTATTAGAAGACCTTCTAATAAGTAAATACATACCTTATTAGGCTTTCTACATTTTAGTTACTTCACCAAGAATAACTTTTTCTGGTTCCATCCATTTGCCAGGAAGTATCCTGATGTCATTTTCTTAGCTGAATAATACTCCGTTATGGGAATTATCCACATTTTCCCCAAAGGAGATTGACAGTCTCGTTCTTTAGAACTTCGAATTTGCTGGGACTTTAAATATTTTATTGAGTAACAAACTATCTGGATAACTATGTTCGTTTATCCTAGAAGTCCCTCCATCTTCTACTTCCTTTTGATTTGAATTGCAATGTCTCCCAGAAGCTCATCTATTTATAAGATTAGTCCTCAGTGAGGAATTGTCTGGTTAGATGGTTAAATGGTATGGCCTAGGTAGATAATGTAATTCCTATTGGAGTTATATTATAGGATGCAGGGCTTTGAGGTTGATATGCCAAAAAAGTGACCAGATAGAATGGAGTCTTTATCTCTTGCTCTCTGTCACTTTATATATCTTTTATTTCTGTTAGTATCGGTCTCCCTATTTCTGAATCTCTCTCTCTAGCTATTTCTCTCTCTGCCTGCCATTTTTGTTCAGTACAAAATGCTTTCAGTTCTGCTGAAAGACTAAAACAAGATAACTGCTCGCTGACATAACAATATGGATGGTCTCAGTCAAAATACAAGTCCAACTTAAAAGCTTTTTGTACAAAGAATTGCTTGGTCAGGGTGCATTTTCACAGAAAGTTGTTCACTGACTGAGGACATATCTGTGCATTTAAACAATTAATAATGGAACCTGTAATAATGTGAATGTCACATGTCAAGGACACATGACTTTATTAATGACCTCTTGAAACATATGTGACATTTTTCCTGAACTAAAAATATTAAACACAGGAAATGTCATCTCTTGGTTGTGTGCTTTTGGCTGCCCATATTGAGGCGTGTAGGACTCACCACCTCTTAACTCCAGGAGGCTGTTCACTTGGCCCTTTTAATAACTGGCTCATGAGACTGTTATTGGTTTGCACCTGTTTCATGACATCATTCTCCCTCTCACCCAATCAACACGTGAGAGAATCTTGAGGCTTCCATGGGGATGAGAAAACAAACATTCCTCAGTGTCCTGTAGCTCTGATCCTGTGCAAATGTGACTTTTACTGTGAAAACCAGCAAATCTTTATTTAATCCTTTTATCCAGATCCCTCACCTTTACTCCTGTTTACCTCTGTGACAATGTCAGGTAGGAAATGAAAATTTATTGTTTAATTTGACAGCTTCCTAAGTAGGGAACATAAAACGAATTGGTATTATGGGGAATGTAGCCAATGACAATGTGGTCTCCTACTGTGATTTTGAATCTGAAATTTCCTAGGTTGTGATTTTGACCTTTAGCAATTACTGGCATACTCACTAAATATACCTTCACATTCTTATTGATATAATAGATTGGCAGGGCTTTGGGTTTCCTGGGCTATTGAGTCTTTAAGAGCAGGGAAAAGAGAAGGAGACCAAACAATACATGGGACTGGTTTGGCTGAAAAAGAGAAAGATTGTTGAGTGTAAAAGGAGAACTGAGGGGCAATAAACTATTTGAGAGCTAATGATGTTCCTCACTACTGATGCCAAATCTTTATAAGCAGTGATGCCTTTGCTGACTTTTCAGGATCAGCAGCTGTATCCAATTGAATGATCAATGAGGAACCCTCCTAATCCTGGGGTTTACAGTTAAAACTGTGACTTCAGGACAGAGAAATGTGTGTATTTTATATGCCTAAGACACAAGAGTAGCTGTGTTTCCTGCTGTGGTCCTCCATACAAACCCTCTAATTATAGTAGTACTGCTTGTTCAGACCTGACACATGAACTCCTTGGGTCTGAGGTAGCTGGGTAACCACTAGTTGATGGTTAGAGTTCTCTTGTACATAATGAGTTCTTGGAAAGCATGCCTTAGAAAGTCAAACTCTGCCCTCGTTTGGGGATCTTTTCTCCATGTTAAAACTCTTTCTAAATTTGTGAACATATTATTTTTTTATTTTTATTACTTATGTGGAAATTTCATATAATACACATTACACTCCTTTTCCATTGCTCCCATGTTCAAATTCCTATGCATATGTCAAACAAACAAACCAAAAAAAAAAAAAAAAACTGTTTTAAAATACGTCAGTTCAATTATGTGTTGTTCATACACTCATTGGAACACAATGAGAAACCCAGTGAAAAGTCCCTCAGAGTAAACTGAGCTAACCCTTGCCTTACTCTGAAACCAATCCCAAGAAGAAGCTATCAGTCCTTAACAGCTCTATACTTCATACTTGCTCACAGTTTTTGTTATGAATTTATTAATTACTATTTGTTCACTTTGTGTCCCCTCTGCTGCCCCCTCCCTCTTCTTCTTCCATTCCCACTCACCCTCCTTCATCTACCACTATGCCCTTTCTCTAGTTCCCTGACAGGGGAGGTCCTTCTCCCTTCTATCTGACCCTAGCTTATCAGGTCTCGTCAAGGCTGGTTGTATCATCTTCCTCTGCAAGCTGATTTTCAGGGCATTGTTATCCTTATGACACTCTCCTTCCTTCCTCTCCTGGAGGCTCCCAAGAGCTCTGAGGGGAGGGAGAATATCAAAGAAAAATCCCATTTAGAGCTGGGTATTTTAAGGCTTCTCTCTGCATAATGTCAGACTGTGGGTCTCTGTATGCAATCTTATTTGATGAAAAGGAAGCATCTCTGTGGATCCAAGAACATGGCACTGATCTATCAGTTAAGGGCAGAGAGCAACATATTTTAATAAGAACAGCATGGGTTGCTTGAAAACTTCCAACAATTAAATTAACTGCCACCCAATCCCCCTTGTGAAAGACTAGTTTGGTCACAATAGATTGCCTATTGCAACTTTATCCTCCATTAGGAGACCTCCTAACATGGGAATACATACCATATTTGTCTTTCTGCATTTTAGTTACTTCACCCAGGACAATTTTTCCTGGTTCTATCCACTTAGCTGAAATTATCATGATGTCATTTTCTTAGCTGAATAATACTCAGTAATAGAATTATTGCACATTTTCCCCAATGGAGATTGTCAGTCCTGATAGTTATACCTTGGAAGTTGCTAGGACTTTAATCATTGTATTGAATGACAAACTATCAGGATAACTATGTTTTTTTTTTGTTGTTGTTGTTTTTGTTTTTGTTTTTGTTTTTGTTTTTTTGGTCTAGAAGTCAATCCATCTTCTACTTTCTGGTGATTTGAATTGCAATGTCCTCTTAAAGCTCATCTATTTACATGTTTAGTCCCCAGTGAGGAAATGTCTGGGAAGGGTTAGGAGGTCTGGCCTTGTTAGATAATATAATTCCTAATGGATTTATATTATAGGAGGGCGTGCTGTGAGGTTGACATGCCAATGAAAGTGTCTGTCTCTTGGTCTCTGCCATTTTATATCTTTGTTTCTTTTGTTCTCAGACTCTTTAGTTCTGAAACTGTCTCTCTAGCTCATTTTGTTTGTCTCTCTCTGTTTCCTTCTCTGACTGAAACATGTGACTTTTTTTGTAAAACCAAATAAGCCTTTATTTCATCCCTTTTTCTAAATCTCACACCTTTACTTTTCTTTACTGCTGTGACAATGTCAGGTAGGAAATGAAACATTAATGTTAATTTAATTTGACAGCTTCCTATATAGGGAAGTGTCAAAGTAATGTGGGATTAAGGGGAATATACTGAAAGACAAGGTTATCCCCTACTGTGGTCTTGGATGTGAAATTTCCCAGGATGTGACTTTGAACTGAGCAGTTACTGGTGTACTCACTAAATGGGCCTTAACATTCTTATTGATATAATAATAATAGACTGTCAGAGCCTTAGGTTCACTGGGCTATCGAGTCTTTAAAAGCAGGAAATAGAGAAAAATACCAGACAATAAGTGGGACTGGTTTGGCTTAAACAGAGAATGATCAGTGTATGTAAAAGGAGAACTGAGAAGCAATAAACTATTTGACAATTGGTGCTGATCCTTAATAGTGTTGCCAAACCCTATAAGAAGGGTTGACTTTGGCAGCCAGGGTGGATCAGCAGCTGTGTCCTACACAGTGGTCAGTGAGGAACCCTCCTCATCCTGGAGTGTACAGTTAAAACTGGGCTTTCAGGACAGAGAAATATGTCCATGCTATATGCCTAGGACATAAGAACAGCTATGTTTCTTGCTGTGGTCTGCAGACAAAACATCTAAAGTAGTATTAGTGCCAGAACTGCTTGTTTCTGAGCTCATGAAGATTGAGGTAGTTGGGAAACCACTAGTTCATGGCTAGGATTTGCTGTTAAATAGTGAATTCCTGGAAAACATGCCTTACATAGTCAAACTCTGCCCTTCTTTCGTGTAATCTTTTCTACAGGTTAACATTCATTGTAAAATTGTCAACATATCATTTTTATTGATAATGTGGGATATTAATATAATATAGATTACACTCCTTTTCCTTTGCTCTCAGGTTCAAATTCTCACCCACTAATTTTTTTTCACTTTAAAATAAATCAATTCAGTATGTATGTTCATATACTCATTGGAGCATGATCAGGGTATAAGTGCCAAGTCCCTTAAAGAAGATGAATTCATTCTTTCCACTCTCTGGCAACACACCTAAAAAGAAATCATTAGTCCTGACAAGCTCTATGCTTCAAGAACTTGATCAGTTTTTCTTGTGAAATTTATTTATTACAATTTGTTCACCTTGTATCCCCTCTGCTGCCCCTTCCCTCTTCTTCTCTTCCCACACAGCCCCCTTCTTCTACTTCTATGACTTTTCTCTAGTTCCCTTATAGGGGAGGTCCTCCTCCCCCTTCTATCTGACCCTAGCTTATCATGTCTTATCAAAGATGGCTGTGTGGTCTGATTCTCAGGGCATTGTTCTCCTTGTATCCTTAATTCCCTCTATCTATGGCAATGTTCCTGCCTCCCCTCCCACAGACTTAGCAGAGAGCTGAGGGAAGGTAGAACATAGGGATATCCCATTTAGATCTGGGTGTTTTAAGGTCTCTCTCTGCATAATATTGGACTCTGAGTCTCTTCATGTAGTCTGACTTGATGCAGAATGAAGCATCTTTGTGGATCCAAGAACATGGGACTGACCTACCAGTTGAGAGCAGAAAGCAACATATTTTAATAACACCCTGGGTTGCTTGAT
This sequence comes from Meriones unguiculatus, assembly GCF_030254825.1. Taxonomy (NCBI): domain Eukaryota; kingdom Metazoa; phylum Chordata; class Mammalia; order Rodentia; family Muridae; genus Meriones; species Meriones unguiculatus. The sequence goes on from NW_026843709.1 coordinate 20,102,159, forward strand.
AATTTCCATAGGATGCCCTGATGCAACAACTCAATTAACTGTGTTCCAATCCCCCTAGTGGAAAACTGGTTTGGTTAGAATAGATGGTTTATTGGAACTTAATGCCTCACTATTAGGAGACTTTCTAATAAGTGAGTACATACCATATTTGTCTTTATGCATATTAGTTACTTCACCCAGGATGATTTTTCCTGGTTCTATACATTTGCATGAAAATATTTTGTCATTTTGTCAGCTGAGTAATACTCCATTATGGAAATATTACACATTTTCCCCAAAGGAGATTGTCAGTCCTGATCTTTAGACCTTGGAATTTGCTGGAACTTTAATCATTGTATTGACTGACAAACTTTCAGGATAACAATGTTCTTTTAGTCTCGAATACCCTCCATCTTCTACTACTTCCTGTTGATTTGAATTGCAATGTCTCCTTGAAGCCCATCTATTTAAATATGGAGTCCCCAGTTAGGAAATGTCTGGTTAGGGTTAGGAGGTATGGTCTTGTTTGATAATATAATTCCCTTTGTATCATTAATTTTTCTCAGCCCTTATATTTTTTGTATACAGGAGGGCAACTGATTTTTTTGAGTTAATTTTGTTTCCAGTAACGTTGCCAAGGGTGTTTATCTGGTATAGCAGTTCCCTGATAAAATTTTTGGGGTCACTCAGTTATACTATCATATCATCTGCAAAGAGTGATACTGTGACTTCTTCGTTTCCCATTTGTATCACTTTGATCTTCTTTAATTGTTTTATTGCTCTAGGAAGGACTTCCGTAAGTATGTTGAAGAGATATGTAGAGAGTGTGCAGCCTTGCCTTGTCCCTGATTTCAGTGGGATTGCTTTAAGTTTTTCTCAGTTTAGTTTGATGTTGCATATAGGATTACAATATATTACCTTGACTACATTTAGATATGTGACTTTTATCCCTGATCTCTCCAATACTTTAAACAAGAATGGAGATTGGATTTTGTCAAATGCTTTCTCAGCATCTAAGGAATTACAGTGCCTTTTTTTTTCTTTCAGTTTGTTAATAGGGTGGATCACTCTGTCTCTCTGCCTGCCACTTGTGGTTCAGTATGAAAAGCTCTCACTTCTGCTGAAGGACTACAACAAGATGACTGCCTGCTGACATGGCACCCTGATGGTCTCTGCAAAAATATAAGCAAGTTCCTAATTAAATGTTTTTATTCAAAGATTAGCCAGTGTCAGTGAGTGTTTTCCCACTAAGTAATTCACTGACTGAGAACATATCTGTGCTTTCAACAAATAATAATGGAATCTGTGATAATGTGCAACTCATGTCAAAGACAAGTGACTTTATTAAAGACCACTTGAAAAAAATATGTGACACTTTTCCTGAACTAATACTCTTGGACCCAGAAACTGTCATCTCTGTGTTGTGTGCTTTCACCTGCCCATATTGAAGCATGTAGGATGCTCAGCCTTTCTCTCAAGCAGGCTGTCCACTGGCCCTTTTAATAACTGACTACTAAAACACTTAATGGCTTTAATCTGTTTCATGACATCATTCTGCCACTCAGCCAATCAACGTCTAAGAGAATCTTGAGGTTTCCATGGAGATGAGTAATAAAACTTTCCTCAGTGTCCAGTATCTCTGATCCTGTGCACACAGGAACTTTTTTTGTGTGTGTGTGAAAGCCTACAAGCCTTTATCTTATCCCTTTATACATATCACACACCTATACTCCTGCTTACCTCTGTAACAATGCCAGGTAGGAAAAGAGACTTGAATGTTAATTTAATTTGATAGCTTCCTAAAAAAGAAAGCTTCAAAGTGATATGCGATTAAGGGGAATGTACCCAATGACAAGGAGATCTCATACCATGGTCTTGAATGTAAAATTTCCTAGGTTTTGACTTTGAACTGAACAGTTACTCCTGAATTCACTAAAGGTACCTTCACATTCTTATTGATATATACTCTGGCAGGGTCTAGAGTTACCTAGGGTATTGAGATGTTAAGAGCAGGGAAAAGAGAAGGAAACCCAATAATTTCCTGGAAAGGTTTGAGTGAAACAGAGGAAGATCTGTGTTTGTAAAAGAAGAACTAAGGGGAAATAAACTCTTTTACAGCTGGTGATGTTCCACACTAATGTTGGCAACCCTCTATGAGCAGGGTTGCCTTGGCTGTCATGGCTTGATTGGCAGCTGTGTCCTAGTCAGTGGTCATTGAAAATCCTTGTGGTCCTGGGGTTTACAATTAAAGCTGGTCATTTAGTACAGAGAAGTGAGTTTGTGTTATATGCCTAGGACACAAGAGCAGAAGTGTTTTTTGACGTTGTCCTCCAGAAAAAAACATCTAAAAGTGGTGTTAGTGCCAGAACTGCTTGTTCAGAAGTGCCCTCTGAGCACATTGGGTCTGAAATAGCTGGGTAATGACTAGTTCATGGCTCGGATTCTCTACTACATGAGTTCCAAGAAAACTTGCCTTGCAAAAGTTTTTCCTATGCCCTCCTTTAGTGCAATATTTTCTCCATGTTAAAGGTCAGTGTAAAAGTTGTCAACATATTGAATTTACTGAGTTTGTGGGAATTTGTTATACAGTATACTCCTTTCCATTACTCCCAGGTTCAAATTCCTACCCATGTGTCACACTAAATATTTCTTTTTCTTTACAATACATCAACTGAAATATGTGTTGTTCATATACTCATTGGGACATGATCAGAGTCTCAGTGCCAAGTCCCTTAAAGAAAACTGAGTTCATCCTTGCTGTATTCAGGCACCACCCCCAGGAAGAAGCCATCAGTCCTGAAGAGATCTATCCTTAACCATCTTGATCACACTTTTTCTTCTATATTTATTTATTACTATTCTTTCACTTTGTATCCCCTCTGCTGCCCCCTCCTTCTTCTGCTTCCAGGCCCAACCACCCTCCATCTTCTAACCCTATGCCTTTTCCCTAATTCCCTGATAGTTGCGGTCCTCCTCCCCCTTCTATCTGTCCCTAGATTATCAGTATTCATCAAGGCTGGCTGCATCATCTTCTTCTGTGGTCTTATTCACAGGACATTGTTCTCCTTGTGTCATCAAGTCCCTGTACTTATGATACTACTCCTCCCTCTTCTCCTACAGGATCCCAGAGCTATGAGGGGAGAGAGAATTTCATAGGAAAATCCCAAATATGGCTGTGTGTTTTAAGGTCTGTTTCTCTGCCTAATATCAGAGTGTGGGTCTCTGTATGCAATACCATTTGATGCAGAAGGAAGCATTGCTGTGGATCCAAGAACATAGCATTAATCTATCAGTTGGTTGAAGAGAGCAACATATTTTAATAACAACAGCCTGGTTGGCTTGAAAATTTCTGCAGGATGCCCTTGCCCAAGAGCTCAATTCACTGCCATCCAAACAGTCTAGAAGAAGACTGGTTGTTCACAATAGATGGTGTATTGGAACTTTATTCCCCACTATAAGGAGACCTACTAATAAGTGATTACATACCATATTTGTCTTTCTGCATTTTATTTACTTCATCCCAAATGATTTTTTCCTGTTTCCATCCATTTGCTAAAAATATCATGTTGTCATTTTCTTATCTACATAATGCTCTGTTATGGAAATATTCCACATTTTCCCCAAAAGACATTGTCCAGTTCTTTAGATTTTCGAATTTGCTGGGACTTTAATCATTGTATTGAATGACAAACTATCAATAACTGTGTTCTTTTAGCCTAGATGTATCTCTATCTTCTTCCACTTCCTGGTCATTTGAATTGTAATGTTCCCTAGAAAATCAGCTATTAAGCTATGGAGTCCCCAGTAAGGAAATGCCTGGGAAGTGTTAGGAGGTATGGCCTTATTAGATACTATTAGATACTATAATTCTTTTTTTTTTTATTTGAGGGAATTTTCTTTTTTTTTTAATTTATTTATTTATTTTTATCAGTTACATTTTATTAACTCTGTATCCCAGCCATGTCCCGATCCCTCATTCCCTCCCAGTCCCTCCCTCCCTCCCTCATCTCCATCGTGCCCCTTTCCAAGTCCACTGATAGGGGGGACCTCCTCCCCATTCATCTGATCCTGTTTTATCAGGTATCTTCAGGACTGGCTGCAAAGCCCTCCTCTGTGGCCTAACAGGACTGCTCCTCCCTTCGGGGGTGGGGAGACCAAAGAACCAGTCATCGAGTTCCTGTTAGAAATAGTCCCTGTTCCCCTCACTTTGGGAAACCAATTGGTTACTGAGCTACCACAGGCTACATCTGAGTGGAGGTTCTAGGTTATATCCATACATGGTCCTTGGTTGAATGTCAGTCTCAGAAAAGACCCTGTGCCCAGATATATTTGGTCCTTGTGGAGCTCCTATCCTTTCCCCATCAGACTAACTCCCCTTCTTTCTTATGATTCCCTGTACTCTGCCAAAGGTTTGGTCATGAGTCTTTGCTTTGAAAACACTGCTAGTTAGAGTCTTTCAGATGCGCTCAGTAGACTCCTGTCATACGTTCAATGAACATCCCATCTGTCTTTCTAAATGAGGATTGATCATCTTACCCCATGTCCACTCAATTGATTATCTTTTTTAGGTGTATAGATTTCATTATGTTTATCATATCTTATAGATCTATATAAGTGAGTATATCCCATGTTTGTCTTTCTCCTTCTGGGATATTTCACTCAGAATGATCTTTTCTAGATCCCACCATTTGCCTGCAAATTTCATGATTTCCTCCTTTTTGATTGCTGAGTAGTATTCCATTGTATAAAAATACCACAATTTCTGTACCCATTCCAGCGTTGATGGACATCTGGGTTGTTTCCAGGTTCTGGCTATTACAAATAGAGCTGCTATAAACATGGTTGAGCAAGTGTCCTTTTTGTGTACTTGAACAAACTTTGGGTATATACCTAGTAGTGGTATAGCTGGGTCTGGAGGAAGCACTATTCCTATTTGTCTTAGAAAGCGCCAGATATCTTTCCAGAGTGGTTGTACCAGTTTACATTCCCACCAGCAGTGGAGAAGGGTTCCCCTTTCTCCACATCCTCTCCAGCATGTGTTATCGCTTGAGTTTTTCATCTTGGCCATTCTGATGGGTGTAAGGTGATATCTCAGGGTCGTTTTGATTTGCATTTCCCTGATGGCTAATGAGGATGAGCATTTCTTTAAGTGTTTTTCTGCCATTCGATATTCCTCTGTCGAGAATTCTCTGTTTAGCTCTGTTCCCCATTTTATAATTGGATTACTTGGTTTGCTGCTTTTCAGCTTCTTTAGTTCTTTGTATATACTGGATATTAGTCCTCTGTCAGATAAAGGGTTATTGAAGATTCTTTCCCAATCTGTAGGCAGTCGTTTTGTTTTGCTGATGGTATCCTTTGCTTTACAGAAACTTTTCAGTTTCATGAGGTCCCATTTATTGATTGTTGCTCTTAGAGCCTGTGCTGTTGGTGTTCTGTTCAGGAAGTTGTCTCCTGTGCCAATGAGTTCTAGGCTGTTCCCCACTTTTTTTTCCAATTGATTTAGGGTATCTGGTTTTATGTTGAGGTCCTTGATCCACTTTGACTTTAGTTTTGTGCAGGGTGATAAATATGGATCTATTTTCATTTTTCTGCATGTAGACATCCAGTTGGTCCAGCACCATTTGTTGAAGATGCTGTCTTTTTTCCATTGAATGGAATTGGCTTCTTTGTCGAATATCGAGTATTCATAGGTGTGTGGATTTAGTTCTGGGTCTTCTATGCGGTTCCATTGATCCTCCTTTCTGTTTCTATGCCAATACCATGCAGTTTTTATTACTGTTGCCCTGTAGTACAGCTTGAGATCAGGAATGGAGATACCTCCAGATGATCTGTTGTTGTACAGGATCGTTTTGGAGATTCTGGGTTTTTTGTTTCTCCATATGAAGCTGAGAATCTTTTTTTCAAGGTCTGTAAAGAATTGAGTTGGTATTTTGATGGGAATTGCATTGAATCTGTAGATTGCTTTTGGCAGTATGGCCATTTTCACAATGTTAATCCTACCAATCCATGAGCACGGGAGATCTTTCCATCTTCTGATATCTTCTTCGATTTCTTTCTTCAGAGACTTGAAGTTTTTCTCAAACAGGTCTTTCACTTGCTTGGTTAGAGTCACACCAAGGTACTTTATGTTATTAGTGGCTATTGTGAAGGGTGTTGTTTCCCTAATTTCTTTCTCAGCCTTTTTGTCTTTGGTATATAGGAGGGCTTCTGATTTTTTTGAGTTGATTTTGTATCCTGCCACTTTGCTGAAAGTGTTTATCAGCTGAAGGAGTTCTCTGGTTGAATTTTTGGGGTCGCTCATGTATACTATCATATCATCTGCAAATAGTGACACTTTGACCTCTTCCTTTCCGATTTGTATCCCCTTGATCTCCTTTAGTTGTCTTATTGCTCTGGCTAGGACTTCAAGTACTATGTTGAAGAGATATGGGGACAATCGACAGCCTTGTCTTGTCCCTGATTTCAGTGGGATTGATTTAAGTTTCTCTCCATTGAGTTTGATGTTAGCTATAGGCTTGCTATATATTGCCTTTACTATGTTTAGGTATGTGCCTTGTATCCCTCATCTCTCCAAGACTTTAAACATGAATGGGTGTTGGACTTTGTCAAATGCTTTTTCGGCGTCTAAGGAGATGATCATGTGGTTTTTCTCCTTCAGTTTGTTTATGTGGTGGATTACATTGATGGATTTCCGTATGTTGAACCACCCTTGCATGCCTGGGATGAAGCCTACTTGGTCATGGTGGATGATATCTTTGATGTGTTCTTGGATTCGGTTTGCAAGTATTTTATTAAGTATTTTTGCGTCAATGTTCATAAGAGAGATAGGCCTAAAGTTCTCTTTTTTTGTTGCGTCTTTGTGTGGTTTAGGTATTAAGGTGACTGTGGCTTCATAGAATGAGTTTGGTAAGGTTCCTTCTGTTTGTATTTTGTGGAATAGCTTGAGGAGAATTGGAGTTAGCACTTCTTTGAAGGTCTTGTAGAATTCTGTGCTGAAGCCATCTGGTCCAGGGCTTTTTTTGGAGGGGAGACTGTTAATAACTGCTTCGATTTCCTTGGGAGATATAGGGCTATTCAGTCTTTCTACCTGATCTTGACTTAGTTTTGGTAGATGGAATCTTTCAAGAAAATTATCCATTTCATTCAGATTCTCAAATTTTGTGGCATATAGGCTTTTGTAGTATGACCTAATAATTGTTTGGATTTCCTCAATGTCTGTGGTTATGTCCCCATTTTCATTTCTGATTTTGCTGATCTGGATAGTTTCTCTCTGCTTTTTAGTTAGTTTGGCTAAGGGTTTGTCTATCTTGTTGATTTTCTCAAAGAACCAGCTTTTTGTTTCATTGATTCTTTGGATAGTTTTATTTGTTTCTAGTTGATTGATTTCAGCCCTTAGTTTGATTATTTCCAGCCGTCTGCTCCTCTTGGGTGTATCTGCTTCTTTTTTTTCTAGGGTTTTCAGTTGGGCCATTAAGTTGTTTGTATGTGATGTTACGAATTTCTTCTTGCAGGCACTTAGTGCTATAAATTTTCCTCTGAGCACTGCTTTCAATGTGTACCATAAATTTGGGTATGTTGTGCCTTCCTTTTCATTGAATTATAGGAAGTCTTTAATTTCTTTCTTTATTTCTTCCTTAACCCAGCTGTCATTGAGTAGTAAGTTGTTCAGTTTCCATGTGCGTGTCGGCTTTTTGTTGTTTCTGTTGTTGTTGAGGTCGAGCTTTAGTCCATGGTGGTCAGATAGTATACAAGGGATTATTTCAATCCTTTTGTATCTGCTGAGGCTTGCTTTGTGGCCCACTATATGGTCTATTTTGGAAAAGGTTCCATGCGGTGCTGAAAAGAAGGTGTACTCTTTTGAGTTTGGGTGAAATGATCTGTAGACGTCTATTAGGTCCATTTGATTTAGGGATTCTGTGATTGCTTTTATTTCCCTATTTGGTGTCTGTCTAGTTGATCTTTCCCTTGGTGAGAGCGGAGTGTTGAAGTCTCCGACTATTAAGGTATTAGGATCAATGTATGATTTAAGCTTTAATAATGTTTCATTTACGAATGTCGGTGCTCTTGTATTTGGGGCATAGATATTCAAGATTGTGATGTCCTCTTGGTGGATTTTTCCTTTGATGAGAATATAGTGGCCCTCCTTATCTTTTTTTATTAACTTGGGTTGAAAGTCTATTTTATTAGATATTAGGATGGCTACTCCAGCTTGTTTTCTGGAACCGTTTGCTTGAAAAACAGTTTTCCAGCCCTTTACTCTGAGGTAGTGTTTGTCTTTGTTGCATAGGTGTGTTTCTTGGATGCAACAGAATGTTGGATCCTGTTTCCTTAACCATTCTGTTAGCCTGTGTCTTTTTATTGGTGAGTTGAGTCCATTGATATTGATAGATAATAGTGACCAATGCATGTTAGTTCCTTTTGTAATGGAGTCGATGATCTAACCCTGTTTCATTGCTTGTTTTCTTTTCATTTTTGTTGGGACATTATCTGTATGCCCTGTTTTCTTGGGTGAATTTGTTTTCATTGGATTGGAGTTTTCCTTCTAGTATCTTCTGTAGGGATGGTTTGCTGTGTAGATATTGTATAAATTTAGTTTTGTCATGGAATATTTTGTTTTCTCCATCTATGTTGATTGAAAGCTTTGCAGGCTATAGTAGTCTGGGTTGACATTTGTGATCTCTTAGAGTCTCCATGATACTTGCCCAGGCCCTTCTGGCTTTCATAGTTTCTGATGAGAAGTCCGGCGTGATTCTGATAGGTCTACCTTCATATGTTACTTGGCCTTTTTCCCTTGCTGCTTTTAATATCTTTTCTTTGTTCTGTAGATTTAGTGTTTTGACTATGATGTGACGTGATGTGTTTCTTTTCTGGTCTAGTCTATTTGGAGTTCTGTAGGCCTCTTGTATATTTATGGACATCTCTTTCTTTAAGTTGGGAAAATTTTCTTCTATGATTTTCTTGAAAATATTTTCTGGACCTTGGAGTCTGGAGTCTTCTTTTTCATGAATTCCTATTATTCTTAGATTTTGTCTTTTCAAAGCATCCTTGATTTCTTGGATATTTTGTGATTGGAACTTTTCTGATTTTACTTTTTCTTTGAGAGAAGTATCCATTTCTGCAAGTGTGTCTTCAGCTCCAGAGATTCTCTCTTCCATCTCTTGTATTCTGTTGGTGATGCTTACTTTTGTTGTTCCTGATCTTTTCTCCAAGTTCTCCAGCTCAAGGGTTTTCTCATTTTGTGTTTTCTTTATTGATTCTAATTCTGTTTTCATGCCTTGCACCATTTCTTTCATGTGTTTGAATTTGGATTCCTGTCTCTCTATGATGGCCTCTATTTCTTTTTTCATTTCCTTCTTATATGCCACTAATTTTTCCTCTACTTGTGTATCTATTTGTTTGGCTATGTTTGCCTGTGTTTCTTTAAGGATATTGTCTATTTCTTCTTTCTTTGCCTCCAATTGACTGGCCATCTCTTTGAAAGACTTGTTCATTTCCTCCTTATGAGCCTCAAATAATTGGGCAAGCATGGCTTTAAAATCATTTTCCTGTGCTTCTGCTGAATTGGTGTATCCACCGATTTTGGGGTTTGCTGGTGAAGTCATGATGTCCTGATTTATGTTGGAAGTGTTCTTTCGCCTACCTCTGGCCATTGGCTTATCTGAAACCTTCCCTGTTTGTTTTTGGATTCTGCAGATCAGACTGGTGCTGTCTCTCTCTGGTTTCTGGAGAGTTCTTCAGGAAGCTGAGCACTCTCAGTGTGTGCTGAGGACTAGCTCTACCTGTGGGAGGAAAGTACGCAGGCGCAAACGGGGCAAATGCAAGCGTGTGTGTGTGTGCGCACGCGCGTGCATGTCTGTGTGTGTAAGTGTGCGTGGATGAGTTTCTCGAGGGACAGAGTGATGGCTAATGTTGAACCCTTGAGTGTGTGGGAGGGGCTCTGCACTGTATATGTCGCAGGCGCTAATGATGATCGCAGCACAATTTCTGGCATTAACTGTCTTAGCTCCTCAATCAGGCCCACAGGGCAGGAACTTCAATGCCCCTAGTGCCCCTCTGTTTCCCAAAGTGGGTATGTGGGTGGGAGGGGGGTTCGATGCCTGGCTTCTGATTTAGAGGGACCCAGGATCTGGGGAACTGCAGATTCTCAAGGATGCACTCACTTACAGGCAGGTCTCTTGGCCGAGATCGTGGTATCCGGGGCTCTCTGCTCTCTGGTTTGGCCCTGCTTCTTTGATGTGTTCCACCAGTTCTGTGCTGCTGTCACTGCCAGGTTCTGAGGTCTTGCTGCAGCTGGAGATTTCAGGGTGGTCACTTCAGCAGGGATGGGGTAACCAGGCTCTCTTTTCTCTGGTTTGGCCCTGGTTATTCTTAATCTGGAGGGCTGTGGTGCCCTGCCAGTTCAGTGCTGCTCCGCCTCCACGTCCCCCTGTAACTGGAGACTGGGTTGCTAGTCCCAAAGCTTTCTGGGAAGTCCTGGGATCTCTTCGTTGTGCTCTCCAAGCTTGGGAGGCCCAGCGCCTGGTGTGTCCAGGTTGTATGACGTTTCTGCCTGGTTTTGGTGAGTATATAGCGTATTCTCTGTCACTGTGGGATTGGGCGGGCCGCACCATCAGTGATGGCGATCCTGTGGAGCTAGTATGGTGTCTAGCAGATTCGTGCCCTGGAAGGATGGTGCAGCCACTGCGCGAATCTGGGAGTCTGGGGCACGTACTGCTGGCTTTTGTCTGCCGCTAAAGTGCTTGGGGCTCCGTCTCAGTGGCTGTATACCCCAGGCAGTTAGGTCTGCGCTGAGAAAGATGAGTCAGCTGTGCCACTGTGCAGAGGAGGAAGGAGGTCTGGGGGAAGGGAGTGCAGCAAGAACAAAGGATCTTTTCTCTCCCTCCCCAAGCAAGTCTCCGGGTGACTGGAGGCCAAAGTTTTCACCTCCTGCGATGTTCTCTGGTGTTCAGAAAGCCTCGCTGTGGTTTTCCTGGGTTGGGGGTCCTTCCATTCTCCAACTCAGAAGATCAGGTATCCCACCGCTCAGAAACTGTGTGTGCTAGTCGCCATCTTGGCTCCGCCCCTCGATACTATAATTCTTATTGGAGTTATATTATAGAATGGTGTGCTTTGAGGTTGATATGCCAGTGATTGTGACGAGACAGAATTGAGTCTCTGTCTCTTGGTCTTGGTCATTTTATAACTATGTTTCTGTTGGTCTTGAGCTCTGTATTGCTGAATATGTTTCTCTGGCTCTCTCTCTATCTTTCTCTCTCTCTTTCTCTCTCTGTCTCCCTCTCCTGCTTGATGCATGTGGTTCAGTATGAAAGCTCTCAGTTTTGCTGGAGGACTACAAGAAGATGACCTCTTGTTGATATAACTACATGTATGGTCTCTGAAAAGATATAAGCAAGGTCCCAATTAAAAGGTTTGGTTCAAAGAATTGCCTTATGTCAGGGAGCATTTTCCCAGTCAGTAATTTACTGACTCAGGACATATCTGTGCATTTCACAAATAATAAGGGAATCTGTGATAATGTGAAAGTCACATTACTTTATTAATGACCACTTGAAAGAAATACGTGACAGTTTTCCTGAACTAAACATCTTGGAACCAGGAACTCTCATTGCTGGGTTGTGTGCTTTCAGCTGCCCATATTGAGGAATGTAAGGCTGTTCAGCCTTTCTCTCATGCAGTGTGTATACTTGGTGCTTTTAATAACTGGTTCCTGAAACAGTTACTGGTTTTCAACTGTTGCATGACAACAATCTCCCTCTCAACCAACCAGCACCTGAGAGAATCTTGAGGTTTCTATGGAGATGAGTATACAAACCTTCCTCAATGTGCAATATCTCTGATCCAGTGCACATGTGACATTTTCTTGTGAAACCCACCTAGCCCTTTCTAATCCCTTTATCCATTTCCCACACATTTAGGCCTCTTTACCTCTTTAACAATGTCAGGTAGGAACTGCAACTTTAATATTATTTTATTTAATTGGACAGCTTAATAATTAGGAAGCTTCAAAGTGATGTGGGATTAAGGGAAATGTACCAAATGAGGAGGTGGTCTCATACTATTGTCTTAGATCTGAAATTTCCATTTGAACTGAGCAATTACTCCTGTCCTCATTAAATGGACCTTCACATTCTTGTTGATACAATAGGATGGCAGGGTCTAGGGTTCCCTGGGTTATTGAGTCTTTAAGAGCAGGGAAAATAGAAGGAAACCCGACAATTCCTGGCACTGGTTTGGCTGAAACAGCAAAAGAGTAGTTCATATAAAAGGAGAACTGTGGGGCAATAAACTATTTGACAGATGGTGATTTTTCACACTAGTTTTGCCAATCCTCTATGAGCAGTGTTGTCTTGTCCAACCTGCCTGGATTGGCAGCATTGTCTTACTCATTAGCTATTGACAACTCCTCCTCTTCCTGGGGTTTAGAGATAAAAAAGGTCCTTTAGGATAGAGAAATGGGTCCATGCACACAAGAGCAGCTGTGTTTCCTGTTGTGGTCCTCCAGACAAACCCTCCAAATGTAGTGTTAGTCCCAGGACTGCTTTTTCAGAGGTGCCACCAGAGTTTAAGGCATCTGATGAAGCTGAGGAACCACTATTTCATGGCTAGTATTTTCAGCTATATAATGGGTTCCTGGAAAACATGCTTTACAAAGTCAAACTCTGCCCTCCATTAGCAGAATAACTTCTCCAAGTTAAAAGTCAGTGTAAAAGTTGTCAACATATTATTTTTATTGATTTTGTGGTAATTTCATATATCATACATTACACTCCTTTTCCACTGCTCCCAGGTTCAAATTCCTACCCATATGTCACAATAAATATATGTTTTTCTTTACAATACATCAATTGAAATATGTGCTGTTCATATACTCATTGGGACATGATCAGAGTCTCAGTGCCAAGTCCCTTAAAGAAAACTAAGTTCATCCTGTTGCACTCAGGCACCATCCCCAAGAAGAAGCCACCAGTCTTGAAGAGATCTATCCTTAATCACCTTTTTGTTCACTTTTATCCCCTCTGCTGCCCCCTCCTTCTTCAGCCCAACCACCATCCTTCTTCTACCCCTATGCCCTTTCTCTATTTCCTTGATAAGGGTGGTACTCCTTACCCTTCTATCTGACCCTAGCTTATCAGGTCTCATCAAGGCTGGCTGTATCATCTTCTTTTGTAGCCTGATTCTCAGGGCATTGTTCTCATTGTGTCCTCAATTTCAGCTAATTATGACACTCTTCCTGCCTCCTCTCTTTCATGCTTCCCATAGCTCTGAGTAGAGTGAGAATTTCACAGTCAAACCCTATTTAGAGTTGTGGGTCTCTGTATTCAATCCCATTTGATACAGAAGGAAGCATCTCTGTGGATCTAAGAACTTGGCACTGATCTATCAGTTGAGGGCAAAGAGGAACACATTTGAATAACAATAGCCTGGGTTGCTTTAAAATTAACTTAGGATGCCCTAGCCCAACAATTCAATTAACAACCAACAAATCATTCCAGTGGAAGACTGTTGAGTCACAACAGATGGCCTATTAAAACCTTATCCCCCACTACTAGGATACCTCCTAATAAGTAAATATATTCTATATTTGTCTTTCTGCATTTTGGTTACTTCACTCAATGTTTTTTTTTTTTTTTTCCTGGTCGGATTCATTTGCCTGAAAGTATCATGATGTCATTTTCTTAGGTGAATAATACACTGTTATGGAAATATTCCACATTTTCCCATAAAGAGATTAGCAGTCCTGTTTTGTAGTCCTTGGATGTTTCTGGGCCTTTAAGCATTGTATTTATTGATTAGAAGTTCCATGGTAGAATTTTTGGGGTCACTCAGGTATACTATCTTATCATCTGCAAATAGTAATACTTTGAATTCTTCCTTTCTGATTTCTATTCCCTTGATCTTCTTCAATTGTTTTATTGCCCTAGTAAGGACTTCCACAACTATGTTGAAGAGACAAGGAGAGAGTAGTTAGTCTTGTCTTATCCCTAATTTCAGTGGGATTGCTTTAAGTTTTTCTCAGTTTAATTTGATGTTGCCTATATGCTTTCTGCATATTGCCTTTACTATATTTAAATATGTACCTTCTATCCATGATCTCTCTAATACTTTAAACATGAATGGAGTTGGATTTTGTCAAATGCTTTCTCATCATCTAAGGAGATTATCATATTTTTTTCTTTCATTTTTTAATATGGTGTATCACATTGATGGATTTCCATATATTGAACCATCCCATCATAACAGCAATGAAGCCTACTTGGTCATAGTGGATGATATATTTGCTCTGTTCTTGCATTCATTCAAAGACATAAAGTACCTTGGTATGACCCTAAACGAGCAAGTCAAAGACTTGTATGAAAAAAAAAATCAAGTCTCTGAAGAAATAAAAAGAATATTACAGAAGATGGAAAGAACTCCCATGCTCATGGCATGGAAGGATTAACATAGTAAAAATGGCCATCTTACCAAAAGCAATCTTCAGATTCAATGCAATTCCCATCAAATTACTAACAAAATTCTTTACACACTTTGAAATAAATATTCTCAACTTCATATGGACAGACAAGAAATCCAGATTTGCTAAAACAGCCCTCTACAATGAAAGCTCTTCTGGAGGTATCTCCATCTCTGATCTCAAGCTGTACTATCAAGAAACAGTAATAAAAACTGCATGGTAACAGAAATGAAACAGAATGATGGATCAATGGAACCGAAGAGAAGACCCTCAAATAAACCAACACACTTATGGACAACTGAGTTTGACAAAGATACCAAAACCACACAATGGAAAATAGATAGCATTTTAACAAATGGTGCTGGTCTAACTGAATGACTACAAGTAGAAAATGATTTCACCCTGCATAAACCTAAAGTCCAAGTTGATCAAAGCCCTCAGCATAAAACCAGACACATTAAATCGGTTAGAAGAAAAAGAGCCTTGAACTTATTGGCATGGGAGACAACTTCATGAACAGGACACAATGAGCACAGGCTCCAAGAGCAGCAATCAGTAAATTGTCCTCATAAAACTGAAAGGCTTCTGTAAAGCAAAGGATACACTCATCAAAACAAAATGAATGTCTCCCTATTGGGAAAGAATCTTTATGAGCCTTCTATTTGACAGAAGCCTAATATCCAGTATATATAATGAACTGAAGGAGTTGAAAAGCAAAAAATCAAGTAATGCAATTAAAATGTGGGGAACAGAGTTAAACAGAATTCTCAATAGATGAATATTGAATAGCCGAGAAACACTTAAAAAAATGTTCAACCTCATTAAACATCAGAAAATTGCAAATCAAAATGACCCTGGGGTTTCACCTACATTCGTCAGAATGGCCAAGATTAAAAAATTCAGAATGGCCAAGATTAAAAACTTAAGTTATGCCTCTGACATAATCTGATTGGCCTGCTCTTTGATCACCTCCTCCTGAGCGGGGAGCAGCCTTACCAGGCCACAGAACATGACAATGCAGCCACTCCTGATGAGATCTGATAGACTAAGATCAGAAGGATGGAGAGGAGGACCTCTCTTATCAGTGGACTTGGGGAGGAGCTTGGTGAAGAAGGGGGAGGGAGTGTGGGACTGGGAGGGAAGGAGGAAGGGACTAATGGGGGATACGAAGTGAATAAAATTTAATTAATAAAGTAAAATTAAATTAAAAAAACTTAAGTTACAACACATGCTGGAAAGATTGTGGACAAAGGGTAATACTCCTCCACTGCTGATGGGAATGTAAGCATGTATAAAAACTCTGCTAATCAATCTGGTGCTTTCTAGCGCTTTCTCAAGATTCACCTATCCACTTCTAGGCATATATCCAAAAGAGGCTCATCAACCCAGAACCCCCCAACTGAAGAACGGATATGAAATTGTGGTACATCTACAATATTACTCAGCACTAAAAATCAAGGAAACTGGAAAATATAATCCTGAGTGAGCTATCCCAGAAGCAGAAAAACTCACAGGGAATATACTCACTTATATAAACATACAATATAAGATAAATCTACTAAAATCTGTACACCTAAAGAAAATAATCAAGAGGGAGGACTCTGGCTAAAATATTCAATCCCACCCCAAAAGACAGAGAAGATGTACATCAGAAGAAGGAGAAAACAAATTAGGAGCAAGCCACAGAGGGCCTCAGAAAGGCTCTGCCTGCAGACTATCAAAGCGGATGCCAAGACTTACGGCCAACTGTTGGGCAGAATGCATGGAATGTAATGAAAAAAGTGGGACATAATAAGAGGACAGGAGCTCTGCAAGGAGAGCAATAGAACCAAAAAAATCTGAGGACAGGTGTCTTTCCTGAGATTCATACTGCAAACAAGTACCATGCATGGAGATAACCTAGTACCCCTGCACAGATGTAGCCCTTTGAAGTTCAGTGTCCAAGGGACTTCATTAGTAATGGGAATAGGAATTGCCTCTCTTTCTGAGATGGACACTCAACCAAAGACCATGAGAGGATAAAACCTAGAACCTCTGCTCAGATATGACCCGTGATAGCTCAGTAATCAATTGGTTTCCCATAGTAAGGGGAACAAGTTCTATTTCTAACGGGAACTCAATGACTGGCTCTTTGACCTCCCCACCTCCCAAGGGAGGAGCAGTATTGTTAGGCCACAGAGGAGGACTTTGCAGCCAGTCTTGAAAATTCCTGACAAAACAGAGTAATATGAAAGGGGAGGAGGTCCTCCCCTATCAGTGGACTCGGAAAGGGGCAGGGAGGAGATGAGGGAGGGAGGGTGGGATTGGGGAGGAAATGAGGGATACAGCTGGGATACAGAATTAACAAAATATAACTAATGAGAAAAATAAAATTACAAAAAAGAAAAACATGTTAATAATATACATACTTGTTAGAATTATGTTCAGACAATACATTTGCCACATAACAAGTAGGAGAAAGTCAACCTAAAGTTATCAGCAGAAAGGACACTTTAAAAAAATGTATCTCGTTATTATTTTCTTTTCTTTCTACACCTTGGTTACTTTTCTTTCTAAGTTTCTTCACTGTTCAGCCTCTACCAAACATTGTCTGATTTATAGCTATAGTAGTCGGTTAAATTTTTATTTTTAGCAAGCCGCAATAAATATGAATTCACAACAACAACAACAAAGGAATTGCCTTTGACATGAACTAATTGGCCTGCTCTTTGATCACCTATACATTGATGGGGAAGAATCCTTACCAGGCCACAGATGACAATGTAGCCAATCTTATTGAGACCTGATAGACTAGGATCAGAAGGAATTAGAGGAAGACTTCTAGTATCAGTGGATTTGGGGAAGGGCAAGCATGGAAAAAAGGAAATTAAGGGGGAAAGGAAGAAGGGAGGGCTTTATAAAGGGACATAAAGTGAATAAAGTTTAATCAATAAAAATTAAAACATAAAAATACTAAAAAAATAATTCCTTTTGGAATTATATTTTAGGAACATATGTTTGGAGGTTGATATACAATAAAATTGACAAGACACAATGAAGTCTCTGTCTCTCTATCTCTATCAATTTATATCTTCTTTTCTGTCGTTCTCGGTCTCAATGTTTCTGAATCTGTCTCTAGGTATTTCTTATGCTTGCTCTTTCTCTATTTCTGTCTCTCTGTCTCTCTCTCTCTCTGCCTGCTGCTTGTGGTTCAGTATGAAAAGCTCTCAGTTTTGCTGAAGGACTACAAGATGAATGCTTGCTGACTTGACATCAGGGATGGATTCTAACAATATAAGCATGGTCCCAATTAAATGCTTTTTGTTCAAAGATGTGCCTTGGACAGGAGGGTTTTCACAGTAAGAAATTCACTGACTGAGGACATATCTGTGCATTTAACCAATAATAATGGAATCTCTGGTAAGGTGAAAATCTAATGTCCAGGACACATGACTTTATTAATGATGACTTGAAAGAAATATGTGACACTTTTCCTGAAATAAGATTTAGACACCGGAACTCTTACTGGATTTCACCTGTTGCATGGAATCATTCTCCCTCTCAATCAATCAGCACTGAGAAAATCTTGAGTTTTCCATGGAGATGAGTAAGCAAACTCATCCTCAGTGTCTAGTATATCTGATCCTCTGCACACGTGGAGTTTTATTGTGAAACCCAACAATCCTTTATCTCATTCATTTATGCAGATCCCACCCCTTTACTCCTGCTTACCTCTGTGACAATTTCAGGTAGGAAATGAAACTTTCATGTTAATTTAATTGGACAGCTTCCTCAGTAGGGAAACTTCAATGTGATGTATGATAAGGTGAATGTTCCGAATGACTAGGTGATCTCCTTCTGTAGTCTTGGATCTGAAATTTCCCAGATTGTGACTTTAAACTGAGAAGTTACACCTGTCCTTACTAAATGTACCTTCACATTCTTATTGATATAATATCCTGGAAGGGATAGAGTTCCTTGAGGTATTGAGTCTTTAAGAGCAGGGAAATGAGAAGGAAACCAGAAAATTCCTGGGACTTCTTTGTTGAAAAAATAAAAGATCACTGAGTGTTAAAGGAGAGCTGAAGGGCAAGATATTTTTGGACAGCTGGTGATGTTCCATACTAGTGTTGCCAACACTCTAAGAACAGGGGTGCCTTGGCTGATATGGCTTGATTGCAGTTGTTTTATACTCAGTGGTCTGAGAGGAAACCTCCTGGTCCTAGGGTTACAGTTACACCTGGGTGTTCAGGACAGTGAAATGGGTCCTTGTAGTATGCCTAAGACAGAAGAGCAGCAGTGTTTCCTGATGTGGTCCCTCCATACAAACCCTCTAATCATAGTGGTAGTACCAGAACTGTTTGTTCAAAGGAGCCACCTGTGCTCATGGGGTCTGAGGTAGCTGGATAAGTAACAGATCATGGATAAGATGCTCTTCTACATAATGAGTTCCTCAAAAGCATGCCTTACATATTCAAATATTGCTCTCCTTTAGCGGAATCTGTGTTAAAAGTCATTGTAAAATATGTCAACACATTAGTTTTATTGATTATGTGGGAATATCATATAATGTACATTACACCCCATTTCCATTGCTCCCAGGTTCAAATTCCTACCAATATGCCAGGCTAAATTGTTTTTTCTTTAAAATAAACCAACTGATGTGTGTGTTAATGAAATACTCAGTGAATCATGATTAGAGTCTCAGTGCTAACTCCCTTAAAGAAAACTGAGTTCATCATTGCCACAACCTGGCACACACCCCAAAACAAACCATCAGTCCTGAAAAGCACTATTCTTCATCATCTTGATCACAGTCATATATATATATATATATATATATATATATATATATATATATATATTGATTTGTTCACTCCATCTCCTCTGCTGCACCCTCCTTCTTCTAGTTGGGGCATTAGCCATTAGGGAAATGCAAATCAAAACAACCCTGAAATTTCACCTTACACCCATCAGAATGGCCAAGATCAAAAACTCAAGTGACAACACATGCTAGAGAGGTTGTGGAGAAAGGGGAACCCTTCTCCACTGATGGTGGGAATGTAAACTGGTACAACCACTCTGGAAATCAATCTGGCGCTTTCTCAGACAACTAGGAATAGCACTTCTCCAAGATCACTCCTGGGCATATATCCAAAAGAGGCTCAAGTACACAAAAAGGACATTTGCTCAACCATGTTTGTAGCAGCTTTATTTGTAATAGCCAGAAGCTGGAAACAGCCCAGATGCCTCTCAACTGAAGAATGGATGCAGAAATTTTGGTACATCTATACAATGGAGTATTACTCAGCAATGAAAAATAATGAAATCATGAAATTTGCAGGTAAATGGTGGGACCTGGAAAGAATCATCCTGAGTGAGTTGTCCCAGAAGCAAAAAGACACACACGGTATATACTCACTCATATAGACATACAACATAGGACAAACCCACTAAAATCTGTGCATCTAAAGAAACTAAGCAAGAGAGAGGACCCTAACTAAAATGGTCAATCCCCATCCTGAAAGGCAAAGAGGATGGACATCAGAAGAAGAAGAAAACAGGAAACAACCTAGTATCCTTCTACAGAGGGCTTCTGAAAGCCAGAAGAAGAAAACAGGAAACAAACTAGGAACCTAACACAGAGGGCCTCTGAAAGCCTCTGCCCTATAGACTATCAAAGCAGATGCTGAGCCGGATGGGCAACTGTTGGGCAGAGTGAATGGAATTTTATGTAAGAAGTGGGAAATAGTATGATCTGGAGAGGACAGGGTCTCAACAAGGACAGCAACAGAACAAGAAAATTTGAACACAGGGAACTTCCCAGAGACTCATACTCTAGCCAAGCACTATTAATGGAGATAACCTAGAACCCCTGCACATATGTAGCCCATGGCAGTTCAGTGTCCAAGTAGGTTACATAGTAATGGGAAGAGGTACTGCCTCTGACATAATCTGATTGGCCTGCTCTTTGATCACCTCCCCATGAAGGGGTAGCAGCCCTACCAGGCCACAATAGAGGACAATGCAGCCACTTTTGATGTGAGCTGATAGACTAAGATCAGAAAGGAGAGGAGAACCTCCCCTATCAGTGGACTTGGGGAGTGGCATGCATGCAGAAAGGGGAGGGAGGGTGGGATCAGGAGGGGAGAAGAGAGGGCCTTGTGGGGGGATACAAAATGAAAAAGTGTAATTAATAAAAAAATGTAATAAGTAATAAAAAATAAAAACAACAACAACAAAACAAGAAATTAGGGAAATGAAAGTGATTATATTATCTATCAAGGCCATACCTCCTAACCCTTCCCAGACATTTCCTCACTGGGAATTAAACATGTAAATTGAGGAGCTTCAAGGGGAATTGCAATTCAAATCACCAGGAAGTAGAATAAAATCGAGGGCCTTCTAGGCTAAAATAACATAGTTATCGTGACAGTTTGTCATTCAATATAATGATTAAAGTCCCAACAACTTCGAAGTACTAAAGAACAGGACTGACCTTTTCTTTGGGGGAAAATGTGTAATATTTCCACAAGGGAGTATTTTTCAGCTATGAAAATGACATCATGATATTTTCAGGCAAATGGTTGGATGTAGAAATAATCATCCTGTGTGATGTTACTAAAATGCAAAAAGACAAATATGGTATATATTCACTTATTAGATTCTCTCCTAACAGTGTGGGGAAAAGTTAAAAAAGGCCATTGAATAAATCAATGTTCCACTAAAGAGATTAGGTGGCAGTTAATTGAGTTGTTGGGACAGGGTATCCTATGCAAATTTTCAAGCAACCCAGGCTGTTGTTTTTAAAATATGTTACTCTCTGCCCTCAACTGATAGATTATTGTCATGCCCTTGTATCCACACAGATGATTCCTTCTTCATCAAATGGAATTCCATACAAGGCCCACAGTCTTTTAATATGCAGAGAGAGAGAGAGATACCTTAAAACATGCAGCTTTAAATGGGATTGCCCTATGTAATTCTCCCTCCCCTCAGACCTCTCTGAAGCCTGCAGGAAAGAATGCTGCAAGACTGTCATAATTAGAGGGAATTGAGGAGAACATGCCCTGAGGATCAAGCCTCAGAGAATGATGATGCAGCCAGCCTTGCTGAGACCTGATGAGCTAGGGTCAGATAGAAGAAGGAGTAGGACCTACCTTATCAGGGAAGTAGAGAAAGGGCATTACAGTAGAAGAAGTATGGTGGGTGGGATTCTTCGAAGAAGGGGAGGGTGCAACAGAGGGGATACAAATTGAACAAATCATAATAAATAAATACAAAAAAAAAAAACTGTGATCAAGGCCCTTCAGGACTTATGGCTTCTTCTTGGGAGTGGTGTCAGTATGGTAAGGATAAACTTAGTTTAGTTTAAGAGATGTGGCTCTGGGATTTTCTTCGTGTTCCAATGAGTATATGAACAAAGCATAGTTGAATTGAAGTAAAATTATTATTATTATTATTATTATTATTATTATTATTATTATTATTATTTAGTGTGCCATATGGGTAGGAATTTGAACCTCGGAGTAACGGAAAAGGAGTGTAATATGTATTAAATGAAATTACCACATAAACAATGAAAATATCATGTTCACAACATTTACAAAGACTTTTAACATGGATAAAAATTTCCTTTAAAGGAGGGCAGAGTTTGACTTTATAAGGCATGCTTTCCAGGAACTCATTATGTACCAGAGAATCCTAACCATGAACAAGTGGTTACCCAGCTACCTCAAACCCCATGAGTTCAGGTGTCATATCCCAACAAGGAGTTCTGGCACTAACACAATGTTTAGAGGGTTTGTATGGAGGACCACTGAAAGAAACACAGCTCCTCTTTTATCCTAGGCATATAACATGGACTCATGTCTCTGTCCTGAAGGCCCAGTTTTAACTGTAAACCCCAGGACCAGGAGGATTTCTCACTGACCACTAAGTAGGACACAGCTCTCAATCCAACCAGGTACTCTTTGGAAACCCTGCTTATAGAGGTTTGACATCAGTAGTGTGGAACATCATTAGCAGTTAAATACTTTATTGCTGCTCAGTTATCCTTTTACATTCACACATCTTTCTCTTTTTGAGCCAAACAAAGCCCAGGAACTGTCTGGTTTTGTTCTCTTTTCCCTGCTCTTGAATAATCAATACCCCACAGAACCCTAGACCCAGCCATCCTATTATATCAATAAGAATGTGAAAGTACATTTAGTGACTATGCAAGGAACAGCTCAGTTCAAAGTCACAACCTAGGAAATTTCAGATCCAAGACCCCAGTAGGAGACCACATTGTCATTCTGTACATTCCCCTTAATTCCAAATCACTTTGAAGCTTTCCTACTTAGAAAGCTGTCTAATTAAATATTAAATTTTGATTTCCTACATGATATTGTCACAGAAGTAAACAGGAATAAATGTGTGGGATCTGGATAAAGTGATGAGATAAAGGCTCATTGGGTTTCACAAGAAAAAAGCAAAGGTGCACAGGATCAGAGATACTGGAAACTAAGTAAAATTTGTTTACTCATCTCCATGGAAAAGTCAAGATACTTTCAGGTATTGATTGGATGAGAGAAAGAATGATGTCTTCAAACAGGTGATAGCCAGTAAGAGTTCAGAGTCCAATTGGGTTACATAGTAATGTGAAGAGGGACTGCCTCTGACATAATCTGATTGGCCTGCTCTTTGATCACCTCCCTCTGGGGGGGGAGCAGCCTTACCAGGCCATAGTAGATGACAATGCAGCCACTTTTGATGTGAACTGACAGACTAAGATCAGAAAGGAGAGGAGAACCTCCCCTATCAGTGGACTTGGGGAGTGGCATGCAAGCAGAGGGAGAAGGGAGGGTGGGATTGGGAGGGGAGGAGGGAGGGGCTTATGGGGGGATGCAGAATGAATAAAGTGTAATTGAAAAAAAAAAGAGTTTCAGGAGCCAGGTATTAAAATTGTCAAGTGGACAGCATGCTTGAGAGAAAGGCAGAGCATGCCTATATGCCTCAATCTGGTCAGCTGAAAGCACACAATGCAGAGATAACAATTGTGAATAGACTCTTAGTTCAGGAAAAATGTTACATATTTCTTTTAAGTGGACATTAATAAAGTCATGTGTCCTTGACATGTGACTTTCACATTATCACTGATTTATTAATTGTTAAATGCACAAATATGTCCTAAGTCAATGAAATACTCACTGGGAAAATGCTCTCTGACCAAGGTGACCAAGGCAACTCTTTGAACAAAAAACATTTAATTGGGACTCTGCTTAAAATTGTTTACAGAGACTATCCAGGATATCATGTCAGCCAGCCATCATCCTGTTGTAGTCCTTCAGCAGAACTGAGAGATTTTCATCCTGGACCACAAGAGGCAGGCACAGAGAGGAAGACTGAAAGAAACAGAGAAAAACTAGAGAGACAGATTCAGAAATAGAGACTTTGACTGAAAGAAACAAGGATATACACTGACAGAGACCTAGAGTGAGAGACTTTGTTCTGTCTAGTCACTTTAATTGGCATATCAATTTCAAAGCACAACTTCTTACAATATAACTGCAATAGGAATTATATTATCTAAAAAAGCCATTCTTCCTATCCCTCACCAGACATTTCCTCACTTGGGACTAAACAAATAAATAGATGAGCTTCAAGTGGACAGTGTAATTCAAATCACCAGGAAGTGGAAGAAGATAGAATGACTTCTAGGCTAAAAGAACACAAGTATCCTGATACTTTCTCATTCAATACAATGATTAAAGTCCCAGCAACTTCCAAGTTCTAAAGACAGGACAGACAATCTCCTTTGGGGAAAATGTGAATATTTTCAATAACAGGTATTATTCAGCTAAGAAAATGATATTATGTTATTTTCAGACAAATGGATGGTACCAGGAAATATCATTCTGTGTGAAGTAAATAAAATGCAGAAAGACAAATAGGGTATGTATTCACTTATTAGGAGGTCTACTAACAGTGGTAGATAACATTCCAATAGGCCACCTATTGTGACTAAACCAATCTTCCACTAGAGAGATTTTGTGGCACTGATTTAAGTTGTTGGGCCAGCACATCCTACAAAAATTTTCAGGCAACCCAGGCTGTTGCTAATAAAATATGTTGCTCTCTGCCCTCAACTGATAGATCAGTGCCATGTTTGTGTATCCACAAAGATGGTTCCTTCTGCCTCAAATGGGATTCCTTTCAGAAACGCATTTGTATGTAACTGTATTAATATTTACTATTGATTTATCTTCTGGTAATGCTTCTGTTAGTCATAAAAGCTGCATACCAAAATCATCACACGGAGACTGGGTTAATTAGTTAACCTAGAACACAATGCTTGGCAATCCTAAACATCCAAGGCTTCATAGTTTACTAACCTTTAGATTTCAACACATTATACTTGCTTTTAGTGATATATTAGGTCCAATCCTTCTCTCCATGTGGCCATTCCAAGACCTTTCCTACAGCTCTCTCTTCTAGCTCTCTCTCACCCCTTCTCCTCCCACTCATTTTCTTCCCTCCAGCTCCTCCTCTCTTTCCTGTCCTCTGGCTCCTCCCTTTGCACAATATTGTGGCTAGTTGCTTTATTTGGGCCTGTTTACACACAGTTGAGACAGGATTCTTAGAATAAGTTTCAAAATGAAATTTCCAGATTGACAGCAGAGAGTTGGGGGAGAAATCAGCATTTGAATGATCAAGGATAATGTGTATATATTTCAAAAGAACATTATACCAACATTTCCTCCTTTAAGTGCAATAACAGGCTCCTTTCTTTTAATACAATAATAGTTATGAAATTATGAAAACTTTTAGGTAAAATCTGCATGTGCAATGTCTAGTCCATTCGTATTTAGCAACTTAGAAGAATTATCTTATCTCTCTTGACATGTTAAAAATTCTACACCTAAATTCACTTTTATCCTTATTGGTATTATCTATAAGAAAGGATTTCTTAACTTCTAAACAACTTGTTTATTTGTGACACTATATCTATTTGGTCTTCAATCCCATCAGAGAGTTGAGAAGGAATAAAATTTTTTATTAGAGTAAATAGGAATTGCATGTTAGCAGCCTCCAAAAAATAAAAATAATGACAGAAACTGTTTGCTGCCTGAACAGTCACCCATAACTCTGTATGACTTGGACCAACATCTTCAGCCTCTGGCTCAGAATATTTGACAGACATATATGTGAGGGAAGAACTATTTAGGACTTGCTTACCCTGTCTTAGCAGAACACAGCAGATGACTTGTCCTGCATTTAAGCTTGTCCATTTTTGGCAGAATTTTTCTGTTGTGAAGGAAGGGTATTTTCTTTAGCCAACTGGTTTGTTTGCCACATTTGTTGACATCTACATATGGAGGTTCTTCAATGCTCAGGATGCTGCCTACCTCAAAGACAATGACTTTTCACATTTTCAAAGAATCCTTAAAATAATAAAGACCCTTTAAAATGCCATATTCTGTAGGTCTCTGAAGTTTTGAAGACTACCTATCTTTATATTATTGGTCTGTCTACAAAATCATATCTATTTGTTACCCCTAGGATGTATACTCCTGTGATAAATTAAACTAGTGTCTGGCATGAGTATGAGTTGAATAACTAGCAATCAACTTGCATACCTAATATCCTAACCA
The DNA here is from genome assembly GCF_030254825.1 of Meriones unguiculatus. Classification (NCBI taxonomy): domain Eukaryota; kingdom Metazoa; phylum Chordata; class Mammalia; order Rodentia; family Muridae; genus Meriones; species Meriones unguiculatus. The sequence continues at coordinate 20,128,205 of NW_026843709.1, forward strand.
TTTTTAATAGCAGTTTAAAAGTATTGGAAGTAACCTTGACTTCTACCAATATACTAAAGCTTATAACAATGTATCAAGAATACTTATTTTGTATCAATACACAAATCCTATACCAGAGTTAAAATTAACCTTGATAATAACAAATAAAACCCTAAATTGTGTAGATTCAATAATCTACCTTTTTTTCTATTCCTAAAATATATCCCTGTATTTTCCATGTTTCACTTTCAATAAACACATTAATAACAAACTTCTCCCAATTACAATAAAATTTCATAGTCATAGCAAACAACCAAAAACATACCCAACCCCCTTTAAGGAAAATTGCAGGATTTCTTCTAGCTGACATTTTGGACATATAGAAATCTTGCAGAGGCCGAAATAAAATTGGAATAAATGGTTCATTAAGCAAGCAATAGCATTTGTGGTCAAGTCTTTGAATGTTGAGATATTTTAGGCTTAATAAAAGTCTTCTTTGGAACAATCTGAAATGCTGGACTTATTAAGATTAGTAGCTTCTTTCAAAGATCTTTTGGGAGCAAGCTTTGATGAGAAACAGCAATTGAAGCAGTTGAGGCAGGAACAGGAAGAATGCTGGAATATGCAAGATGCTGGAACAGATGTATCATTGTCTCAGCATACTGAAGAATGATTCTGCTAGTTTTGATGCAGCATCTCTGCTGTCCAGTTCTTTTGTTCTGCAAACATATAATTTCTCACAAGCATTATAGTCTTCTAAAATTATGAATGTATGAGATATGCAGGATGAACCTAAACTTTAAGCCAATTTTATCTACGCAATTAAAAGATTAACATAATACATTTTGAGGATATTATAGCCAAGGATTATTGGCCAAAATTGTTGGGATTCTGGAGACATATTTCATGTCTCAGTCAGTTTTAGAGTTGTTCCCATGTAAAAGGATCAGAACAATATAAATTACTATTTTTATAGAAAATACAATCATTTTCATCTTGAAATCAAAACAAGGTTGAATAGATTTGGGTTCTTATGTGCCTGTTGTATTAAGCCAAGCTGCTACCTATTTACCTAGAGAAACCTCCCACTACAGAGAAAAGCTGGTTGCCTTGAGCAACACGTTTTAAATAACTTTACATAAACTCCTTTTTAATTTAGAGTATAAACATACTGTAGGTATCTTATACCTGTTTAGAAGTTTAGCCCCAGATATTTATATATATTGTAGCTATTTGTCCTATCCCCCCCTTTTTTTTATAGAATGGGCAGTTATGCCTTTTTAGCCAAACTTTATTTCAATTCCCTTTTACATTTAGCATTTAAAAATTCCCTAGGCATCTTCTACCTGGGCTTTATATAGAGAGTGGCTGTTTTTCGGCTTGTGCCTTTTTTTAGACAGGATGAGCAGTTATGCCTTTATAGCTGAACTTTATATAAACTCTCTTAGCATTAGCATTTAAGTATATCCCTGAGCATTTTGTATCTTGGTTTTTACATTGGTTTTGGCTATCTTTGCCTTGCCTCCTTTTTGATATGGGATAGACAGTTTTGTTTATCAAACATATGAATATAATTTTTGAGTTTTTAGGACTAAACTAGGTTGACATGTACTTTGCTATCTTTAAGCCTCTTGTGTCTTTTTTACATATGCATGACCAACATTTTTCCCCTGTGAAAATGTTTCACATTTAAAAGAATAGGGCAGTTTTCAGAGCAGTTTGACGACATCTCTTTACATAAACCTAAAAACTATGTGAATCCAGCATTTAGACCAGTAAGGATATAATATCTATTATTAAGAAAAAAGAATGTACATGGTAACTTTAAGTTTACCATTTGAGTCTTAGACTATCTCCGTAAGTGGTTAAACAGCAGGACTTAACATCCTGGCTTTTATTATGTAAATTACCTTGATGCTGAACTCAGATACATGCTTGTTTCTTTTTACTTTGTGTTGGAAAGAAAGGCATATGCCTTCACTCACTTGTTCATATACGTATATATATATATATATATATATATATATATATATATATATATGACCATATATATGTATATACGTATATATATTTATATATATATACATATATATACTTTTTTTCAAATCTGTATCAGTGTAACTCAAAGCCTTTAAATGAAAATCAATCAAAGAGACAAGAAAATTTTAAGTTTGGGGTCTGTTGTGCCAATTTATGCTGTTACAAACAAAGCACAGTTGATTATTTTAGTTGATGTTTCATTAAATTGGAGTACCCTTACTAGAAAGAGCTGACAAATATATTGCAGCCAGAGAGCTTTGAATTTTAGCTGTTATTAATTTAATTCCTAAAATGAGTGCCCTTTTTCTAGTCTGTAACTCAGTATTCCAAACCTTGCTTTTTCTTCTTCATTTTCTCCTTCTACTTTCTTGGAGAAGGCATGGAGAAGAACCAAGACCATTAAATATATTGCAAACAGATCTGTTACTGTGACAGCCAAATGAAGCCAAAAGGGATTAAAATAACACCTGCCATGGCGATTTTTTATTTTATTTTATTTTAGATGTAGTTTAGGCCAAACTCTGACTAGAGGGTTGTCTGCTTCCAGTTCCTTTCTTTCCTGCCATGGCTGTGGAGCTCAGTCAGTTGAGCCAGCCTCAGTATGAAGGAGACATGCTTGTTTACCCCTTAGTTAGCCTGCAGCTGCAGCCAGTTTTGTTAAGTCTCAGGTCTGCACACAGAAGGCTGTCTTTTGATCCTGGACTGGTTTAAGAGTCTCTCTTAAAGACACAGTAATTGATCTGGGAGTTTTTAGGTTTTATCACTGGGAGCTTATTCCCCTACCAAATTATGAAATAGTATGATTAAAGGAGTGTGGATACTTAGATTAGTTGGGTGCCATTTGTTGTAGATGATGATTAATATTTACAATTTATTTTTAATATTAACAATTATATTTTAGTAATGCTGATGTTAATCCTAAACAGCTGTATACCCAAATCATCACACAGATACTGGGTTTATATAGTTAACCAAGAACAAAATGCTGAGCAATAGTTACTCCATCCTAAAAGTTCAAGTCCTCAGAGTTTCCTAACATTTAGTTTTCACCACATTATACTTCCTTTAGGTTCAGTCCATCCGTCCATGTGGCCATTCCAAGACCTTTCCTCCAGCTCTCTCTCCTAGCTCTCTTCTCATCCCTTCCCCCCAGTCATTTCCTTCCCTCTGTCTACTCCCCTCTTTCCTGTTCTCTGGCTCCTCCCTTTGCACAAAATTGTGGCTAGTTGTTTTATTTTGGCCTGTTTACACATATAGTTAAGACAGGATGCTTAGAATAAATATCAAAATGCAATATCCAGATTGAAACCAGAGACTGTGGGGGAGGAGAATTCAACATTTGAATGAATAAGGGTAAGTTGTATACATTTCAAAAGATTATGCCAAAAACAACCACAGTCCAATATTACACAGACAGAGATCTTAAAAAACCCAGCTCTAAATGGGATTTCCTTGGGTTTCATAAGAAAATGTCACAAGTGCAAAAGAGATACTGGACAGTGAGGAAATATTTTTTACTCACCTTCACGGAAATCTCAATATTCTCTAGTTGCTAGTTGTCTGAGAGGCAGAATGATGCCATGAAACAGTTGAAAGCTAGTAAGAATTTCAGAAACAGTTATTAAAAGGGACAAAAGGACAGCCTGCTTGAGAAAATTCTGAGCAGTCTTACATGCCTCAAACTGGGCAGCTAAAAGCACACATCTCAGAGATGACAGTTCTTGTGTCCAAGACTCTTAGTTCAGGAAAAGTGTCACTTGTGATTAATAAAGTCACTTGTCCTGATATGTGACATTCACATTATCACAGATTCCATTATTATTTTTTAAATGTACAGATATGTCCTCAGTTGCTGAATTACTTACCAAAAAAATGCTCCCTGACCAAACAAATCTTTGAACAAAAAACATTTAATTGGGTCTTTGCTTTAGTTTTACAGAGACCATCCAGGATGTCACATCAGCAATAATCATCTTGTCGTAGACCTTCAGCAGAACTGAGAGCTTTTTATACAACAAGCAGCAGGCAGAGAGATGTAGACAGAAATAGAAAGAGCTAGAGAGACAGATTCAGAGAAGTACAGACAGAGACCAAAAGGATCAAAGATAAAAAGTGACAGAGACTGAGAGACTGAAACTCCACTCTCTCTGGTCACTTTCATTGCATATCAATCTCAATGAACACCCTCCTATAACATAACTCCAATAGGAATTGTATTATTTAACAAGGCCATACATTATAACCCTTTCCTGACATTTGCTTACTGGGGACCTAACATGTAAATAGATGATTTTGGGGGACATTGCAATTTAAAACATAGGAAGTGGAAGAACATGGAGGGACTTCTAGGCTAAAAGAACATAGTTATCAAGATAGTTTTCATTCAATAAAATGATTAAAGTTTCAGCAACTTTCAAGGTATAGAGATGGGACTGACAATCTTTGGGGAAAATGTGGAATATTTACTGAATTCTTAACTGAATAAAGAAGCATCATTCAGTTAAGAAAATGACATCATGATATTTTCAGGGAAATGGATGGAACCAGAAAAAAAAAATCCTGGTTGAAGTCCCTAAAATGCAGAAAGGCAAATATGGTTATTTATTCACTTATTATGAAGTCTCCTAATTGTGGGCGATAAATTTCCAATAGGCCATCTATTGTGACCAAACAAGTGTTTCAATATCAGAATTTAATTCTTTGGCCAGAGTATAATACAGAAATTTTCAAGCAACCCAGGCTGTTGTTATTTAAATATACTGCTCTCTGCCATCAACGGATAGATCAGTGCCATAATCTTGGATCCACAGAGATGGGATTTCATACGGAGACCACAGTCCGATATTGTGCAGAGAGAGACCTTAAAACACCCAGCTCTAAATGGAATTTCCCTATGAAATTCTCCCTCCTCTCAGAGCTCTGGGAAGCCTGCAGGGGAGGAGGTAGTAAAAGTGTCACAAGTAGAGGGAATTGAGGACACAAGGAGAACAATGTCCTGAGAATCAGGCTGTAGAGTTAGATGATGCAGCCAGTCCTGGTGAAACCTGAAAAGCTAGGGTCAGATAGAAGGGGAAGGAGGAACTTCCCTATCAGGGAACTAGAGAGAGGGCAAAGGGTTAGAAGAAGGTGGTTGTGTGGGTCTGGAAGGAGAAGAGTGAGGGGCAGCACAGGTGATACATAGTGAACAAGTCATAATAAATATATATGAAAGAAAAGCTGTCATCAAGGGGATGAAGTATAGACCTCTTAAGGACTGATGATTTCCTCTTGGAGGTGGTTGCAGGGTATAGCAAGGATGAACTCTGTTTTCTTTAAGGGACTTGGACTGAGATTCTGATCATGTTCCAATGAGTAGATGAACAACACATAATTGAATTGGTGTATTTTAAACAACAACAACAAAAATTAGTGTGACACATGCTTGTGAATTTGAAACTGGGAGCAATTGAAAAGGAGTGTATTGTATATTTTATGATATTCCCACATAATCAGTAAAATTATATGTTGACAACTTATAGAATGACTATGAAAATGGAGAAAATATTCCGCTGAACAACCAGTGTTAGCATTAACACTACATTTAGAGGGTTTGTTTGGAGCACCACTAAAGGAAACACAGATGCTCTTCTTTCATAGGTACATATTGTGGACCCATTTCTCTGTTGAAGGCCCAGGTGTAACTGCAAACCCCAGGACCAGGAGAATTGATCAATGACCACTGAGTAGGACATAGCTTGCTGGAGAGAAAGCATGATCAGCTCTACATACCTCAATCTGGGCAGCTTATAACACACTACACAGTGTTGATAGTTCCTGTCCAAGACTCTTAGTTCAGGAATAGTGTCACATATTTCTTTTAAGAGGTCAGTAATAAAATTGCCTGGAATGACAGCAAAATGGAATTTTGACATCATAATGCTATCATGACCTCACAATGCTAGTATGACATCTCAATGGGGTTATGGTCTCAATATGCTATTATAACATCACATTGATAGTTTGACATCACAATGCTATTATGATATCACAATGGTGTTATGACCTCATATGGTATGATATCACAGAGAAATTATAACATCACTATAATAATACAAACATAGCAATGTACTTATGACATCACAATGCTATCATGGAATCACATTTTGTTATATCAAAATCATGACATCACAGTGCTATTAGACTTCATCTTGGTATGACATCATGCTGAGATTTTCACTTCACAGTGGCATTATGACCTCAAAATACTTTTACATCATCACAATGCTTTTATGACTTCACAATGATATCATGATATCAGAATGCTAAAATGAAATCACAATGTTATTTTGACATCACAATGCTAATATGACATCACAATGTTATTATATCTTCAGAATGACATGAGAACACAATTGTGTTATGACATAAAAATAGTATAATGGCTTCACAATGGTATTATGTTGTAGGTGATTATTAATATTTACAATTGGTTTATCTCTTTTTTAATGCTTGCTGTTAATTCTAAATAGTTATATAACCAATTCACCACAGAGAGACTGGGCTTATTTAATTAACTTAGAACACATGCTGGTCAATATTTACTCCCTGCTAAATCTTCAAGCCCTCATAGTTTCCTAACATTTAGATTTTACCCATTGTATTTGCTTTTTGTGAAGTCTTAGGTCTGGTTCATTCTCTCCATGTTGTTCCAAGATTCTTCCTCCCACTCTGCTCTACAAGCTCTGCTCCCTTGCCATCTCTCCTCCCTACTCCCTATCATTTCTTGCCATCTGATTCTTCCCTTCACTCAACATTGTAGCTAGTTGCTTTATTCTGGCCTGTTTACACAAAATTGAGAAAGGATGCATAGAATAAGTAACACAATGCAATATCCCTATAGAAACCAGAGAGTGAGCAGTATAAATCAGCATTTGAATGAACAAGGTTAAGATGTATACATTTCAAAAGAACATTATACCTGCAATGTTAAGACAAATCACAAGGCTATGATGACATCACAATAGTATTATGACATCACAATTGGGTTTATGACATCAATATGCTTTTATGACATCACACGGATATTAAGACGTCACAATGCTATTATGACATAAATTTATTATGACATCTCAGTGGTATTATATCATCACAATGGTGTCATGGTATCTCAAAGGTATTATGACATCATCAGTCTATTACGGCTTCATACTGTCATTATGACATCACAATGGAATTGTGAAATCACAAATACATTATGATCTCAAAATGCTATTATGATATCATAGTGACATTTTGACATCATAACGATAGTATGACTTCACAATTGTATTATGATATCACAATGCTATTCCAATATCATTGTGGAGTGACATCACAATCGAACATTTGACAGCACAATGGCAGTATGACCTGAAAAATAGTATTATGACATCACACTGCTCATATGAAATCACAACAGTATTATTTTTTCACAATGGTATTACGACATCACAATGCTCATTTGACATCTCGATGCTATTATGAAATCACAATGATATAATGACATGACAATGGTACAACATCACAAAGGTATTATTTCACAGTGCTATTATGACATCACAATGGAATTTCGACTTCACAATGCTATTATGATATCCCAATGTTATTATGACATCACAATAGTACAACATCAAAACACTATTACAACATGATTGTGGTATGACATCACAATGGAATTTTGACATCACAATGGCATGATGACATTAAAATGTTATTACAACATGATTGTGGTATGTAAATCATAATTCTATTATGACTTCACAATTTTTCAAAAATCTCAAAGGTATTATCACAACACAATTGTATGACATCACAAAGCTATTATGATATTACAATGCTAATATGAAATCACCATGGTATTATGACATCACAATGGTATTATATCATCACAATGTCATTATGACATCACAATTCTTTTGTGACATTTCAATGCTATTATGACTTCACAATGGAATGATATTTCAATAGTATGACAACACAATAAGATGACATCACTATACTTTTATTTCATTCATCTCAATTATTTTATGCTATCAAAATTGTATTATGACATAATAATTTTTATGACATCATAATGTTATACCCAGTTTGAGAGCCCCCAAAAGATCTCCAGGAATCAACTCTGTTGCAAAACACATGAGGGTTTTTTTATTGTTAATTACAAGCTGCAGCTTGGGCCTACACCCCCTCCCCCACCGAAGCAGTGGGAGCTGAGCGCCCTACCCCCAGGTTAGTTGGGTGATATATAGATTCTGGTCCATCCCAGCATGCCCAAGACGGGGGCAATTCCTGCCTGGCAAGCATCTATTGGTCAAGATGCTACATTTTGAATCGATTGGCTATAGGAAGGTTCCCAGACCATAATGACCAGGTGTCCCTCCCTAGGAGGAGGGTACAGTTTCCTAGCAACTGTATCTCTACTGGGTGGAGAAAGAAAGCAGCGAGGTGGTCCTTCCCATCAGGGCATTACTAGACTTCTCCACCCACATAGTTCAGGCCTTAATAATAGCTGCTAATTTTTATCTTTTTGGTCTCTCATTTCCCTCTTTCCCATGATCATTTGAAGACCCAATCTTGGGTCTTCCAGCTATGACCCCTTATATCTTATAGATTTATTTTTTATAATGGTATCTGGGGTCCCTTCAGGGTGGATATAGGGGTAGTAAGCCAAGGAGAACTATTATAGGGTCTCTCTAGGCTTTTAGCCCAGTTGCTGCAATATTAGTGTCCATTTCAGCTAAGCAGATGCCCAAGATAATAGTTAATGCCAGGGAGCCCCTTTTGACTTAGCATTTCAGCCTGCTGGGGGGTATTGGGCGTAGATCTGTCTTCTGGAGCTTCTTCGATGCTGACCGTTGGATCGTAGGCATCAGGGGCTAGGGAGGCTGAAATGCCAGTCAAAGGCTGGGCAATGGGGAAGTCCCAATCATCTGGTTCGTTGATCCACCCGCAGAGGCAGGGAGCAATCATGTCAGTTTCCAGGAAGTCCAGATTTCAGCTTGCAGTCCACAGCTGATCCCGGAACAGAGTTAAACAGGTGGAAATCTGCTGAGACAAATTTAGACTGGAGACAGAAGTTAAAATTTGTCTATTAAATGGGAAAGACCAGGGAAAATCTCATCTGTGATCCTTTTGAGCTATGCCAGATCCAGGTCACATCCTGAAACTCATATGAATTTTTTTAGTACACAAAAGGAAATATACATAATTTTAAATACTCAGAAAAGTAACATATCAGCAAATCAAACATTTTAAGAGTAAAAGGTAAAACTGCATCCCACTGATTGAGTATCAGTTAGCTGTTTGTTTTATAACCTTTATACACAACTTAAGTTTGTCCACAGTAACATTTCTTCTATAGGCATAGCTGTTGGTAATTAGTCATGAATGGAGCTTGGCGATTTTTATACACTCAGCATCTACTTTTAGCTCCCACTTTTATATTTACACTGGAAAGTTAGGCAGAAATACATTACTGGCTTTAGTAATAAAGCCTGGATGCTTGGACCTTTTTTTTAAACAAAGCCACTAGAAGGAATAGGCTTAAGATATTTCTGTGTCAAAATCTACCCCAGAAATGGCAGATATTAAGAATATGAAAGACGATACTAAAAGCTATGACTTTTGGGTCAGAGATACACATTAAACAGATGTTTTTAAACTAATGAGAAGCACCTTTAAGTCTATTTCCAGAAGCCAACCAAAGGAAATTAAAATCTCAACCTGGTAACTGAATAATAAGCAGTTATTGCTCCATCAACTTATCAGAACTCTATTGATCAATGCCAAAACTCTGAACTTCTGAAATCTTAAAAGCACAACAGTAGCAAAGAGAGGGGGGAGATCTAAAGTATCTCCCATTTTTAATCTGCTTTAAAATATTTTTATCTCTTTATAACTCATAATTATATATCTAAAAAAATCCTACCTAGACTCTCTAATTTTTTTTCATCTATCAACCCTGAAACATTTTTTAGACCAAATAACACTCTCTAGATTTTTACAACCTAAATTCCTGTATGCTCAGACCCTACATAGGCTCCATTTATTTATCTTAAGACACAAGCAACTAACATGAGTTCTGTGAGAAAGGCAAACCTGTTTTTCTTCTAAATAAGAGATCTAGTACCCTGTAGTTCTAGCTAATGAACTGATCAATGAGCTAACAGTCTATCTAATTGTCTTTTCTTTAGCTGCAAAGCTACCGTAAGCTTAGCATAGCCATCAAGGAGTTCAGAGACCTGAGAAGGATAAATTATAAGCTAAATAAATATACCAATTCATGTGTCAATCAAAATGACAGGGATGACTGGTTAGTCAATTACCTAGGCAGTGTCCCTGGCTCCTGTGTCTCATGGCATCCTGAACAGAGGCAGTTCTGCCAGGCAAATAAGATGAGAGACTGTTTCTGTGGAGAAAGAAACGAGAGAATGGCCTCACCTCGCCCTGAGCAACGTGAAACATTGAATCCAGGTGTCCACAGTTTTGGCTGGGCCTTAGCAGTGGTCCAGTTGAAGCAGTATTGCCCAGTGGTTAGCATACCACAATCCAGAGTAGCAGTCATCTGTCGTTGTGCCCAAATCTTCTCGGAGACCTTGGGGGAGCTACTGCCAGGATTTCAGGACTTCCTGTCACAATAAGCTTACACATGATAAGATGCCATATTCAGATCTCTGACAAGCTTGAAGGCCAGCATGTCTGAGTTACTCTGTTTTTATCATCTGCTCTAAACTGTGTCCTAAAAAACAGAATGTTATTATCTCTAATTCTAGCATATTTCCAAGGTGCATGTTTTAGAAGTATATATTTTAAGACAAATAGACAAGAGACTAGGTAAGGCTCAACTGTAGTATTTAGCATGACTTTAAATCTGCTCTTTCTGCACTAAAATCAAAGCAAACCTTTTAATCAGATACAGTTCATAGAGAGACTAGCAAATCTTGCTGCTCCTACCACTTGCATTAAAATTGAACAGTAAAAAGCTTTGCATTTAGCACTAACATGACTGAACATAACTGAGATACCTAACCAAAATGGTGGCAAACTCATAGCTCCACCCTCTTTATCTCCGGAACAGCATGGCGGCTGGCCACGTGTAACTGAACTCAGCTGGAATCCCTAAACAAATATGGCAGCCAAACTACAGCTTCATGCGCTCTCTATTGCTGAACCATCATGGTGGCTGGCCATGCGCTAGCACAGCCTGCAACTGACAACACCAAGCACAGACACTAGGTGCTGCTGATGATACAGCAAACACTGTGGAGCATCCATAATTCCCCACAACCAAAAGTTTCCAGTGATCAAACAAGCTTTAGAACCAAATGCACAACAGAACAATTTTAAATGGTAAGAATTATTTTAGTCATACCAAACCTATCAGCTAGATTTTTTTTTTCCCTTAAAAGAGCATAAAAAACATTTTGCAATGAGGAATCACCAGCCCTTTAAATGAATTATAACATATTTAAATACAGTTCTTTTTTTAAATCATATTAACTCGCTGGCTTTTTATAACACATCTACTAACCTTTTCCAACATTCTATATACCTTCAGGTTTCTAGCTTTTCTTTTCTGGCTTAACCAGACATTTTTACTTTTTGCTCTCTTTCTTGCTTTTCAGAAAACATAAAAACTCTCATTAAAATCCTTTTTATTCTGACCTGATTGTGCTGGAGCCCAGCGTATACGATTTGCTTTATATAGGCAAAGCAAAAACAAGTTACATTACTATAAAGAGGAGTTCTGAAACTGCCAAATTCTTTTAAAATAACTTTCCTGTAGCAGATAAGATGGTCACAAAGCAGCTTAACAAACAAACAGCTCTCCATAAGATCCATTCTAAAAACTGCAATTCTCTTAATTAGCACAGACAATATGGCAGGGTTTTATTTAGTAAGGTTGATAAAATACCCAAGATCATTGTCATACCCAAATGCCTGATAAACTTTAAACATTTTTACAACCTTAAATATTTAAACATTTTTTAAAACCCGTTTTTGCAATATCAAAATAAAGTACCCCTTTTGTAGGAGAGAAGTCACAAGGCATAAACATAATCTTTAAAATCGAAACCAGATTTTAAAACCAGAATTTACCAGTGCAAGCAATTTAATTTTTAAAACCAATACCAATTTAAAATATCTCATACTTTTAACCTAGAAGGAAATGAGAATTATTTGACCAAGGTTCCCTTTTTTTTTATCCATACCAAGATGGCGGTCACATTATAAAATCATATGGTGAAGTCAAGATGGCGGCGAGACAGAGGCACTTTATACCACGTGGCAACCTATATATATGCGTTTACGGATCTAATAAAACACATAGGCACACATTTTAAATAAGTTTCGTGAGGCCTTTCAGAACAGAAAACAAAAGGTAGACACAGATACTGCACAGAGACATTGAGACAGAAAAACACCCACCAGCTGGCCAAAGTTTCCGAGACAAAAACTGACTGACTCTTACAGAAATTCTTCCAGGATGGGCACAAGTCCCTTCCTGGGTAAAGTACTGTAAAAACAGACCTTCGGATTTCCACTCTGGCTCCTCTGCCACAAAAGCCTCAGAGTGGTGGGGGGCTCTAGACCACCTCCAGATACTGATGAAGTGGGGGGACATCTCTCCCAACTTCAGTGACTGTGATTGTCTGACACGTCTGTCCAAATCACATTAGTCACTCATACAGATGCCTCGAGGCAGAACAGAATTCAGAAGATAAGCGCCAACGAGAACACTGCTCACTGCACAAAGCACAAAGAGACAAAGACAGATGGAGACTGAGACACAGACACAACACTTACCAGCTGGTATGAGACCCTCTGGATCAGTCCTGAGGTCTTGGGGGGCCCTGGAATATCGGCGGGACCTCCAAATGTTATACCCAGTTCGTGAGCCCCCAAAAGATCTCCAAGAATCGAGTCCATTGCAAAACACATGAGGGTCTTTTTATTGTTAATTACAAGCTACAGCTTGTGCCTACACAGCCCTCCCCCCCCCCCCCCCGCTGAAGCGGTGGGAGCTGAGCATGCCTCGCCCAGGTTAGTGGGGTCATATATAGATTCTGGTCCATCCCAGCATGTCCAAGGCAGGGGCAATTCCTGCCTGGCAAGCATCTATTGGTCAAGGTGCTACATTTTGAATCGATTGGCTATAGGAAGGTTCCCAGACCATAATGACCAGGTGTCCCTCCCTAGGGGGAGGGTACAGTTTCCTAGCAACTGAATCTCTATTGGGTGGGGACTGTTGTTGGCCCATTATCTGAAAGGAATGTGGTCTTGTGATTCTGTCTTAGCCTTTGGGCTAGCCCTCTGCTCTGAAAGGAATGTGGGACTCTGCCCTAGCCTCTGGGCTAGCCATCTGATCTGAAAGGAATGTGGTCTTGTGATTCTGCCTCAGCCCCAGGAATTAACTCTAGTCTTTCATCCCCCCCCCTTTTTCAAGAGGATAATTTCTCGAATCTTCGAGATGTGAGTTATTTAGCTATATGTTGAGGGAGCATCTTAGCTGCCAGGTGGGATCAGGGACCGAGGGTCTCATCTTCTGTATCTGCTTCAATGCTGACCACGGGGCCGTTGACAACAAAGGGGCAGTCAAGTGTGGTCCGCAGCTCCAGGTATCAATCTGGGATGAGTCCTATTGAGTTCTTTTTGTAGGGTGGTGCCTTCAAGGATAAACCTGTGAGACTAGACACAGACTAGGAAAAGAGTTATTATTTGGGAGTAAGGGAGGATTTATAAGTTGGCATTTTTTTCAGTCGTGGTCAGGTGTGGGTGCTGTGAGTGGAGCACCATTAATTGGATAGTCCCCAGTCTCTGCCTGACGTAGGCCATTAACCTATTCAACAAACATGGCCCAACAGTAAGTAACAACATTAGAACGGTGAAAGGGCCTAAGAGAGTAGATATCAAAGTTGTTAACCATGAAGAAGTGTTGAACCAAGATCCAAACCATTCAGGCTTGTCCTCTCTCTCCTTATGCCTCAGTTTTAAACTTTCCCTGACTTTTGCCAGAGACTCTATTATCACACCTGACTTATTGAATTATGTCAATAAGTCCTTGAGTGCAGCACATAACCCTCATGTTGCAGAAACACCAAGTCAAGTCTTCTCCTATTCTGGAGGACAACCTCTGCCAAGGAATCAACACTCTGTTCAAGGTCCGCAATAGATCCCTCCAATCTTTGGATGTTTATGTCTATAGATTGCCTCAGCTGTCCATAATGCTTATTCTGGAGGGCCAAGGAAGTAATACCTATTAGCAAACTCCTCACAACCCCATTTTGCACAGTATATGTCAGCTGAAGTTCCACAATTTTCCTGCCACCATGGAGAATCAGCAGGGGAGGGACACATATAAAAGTGTACTTTTACTTCCTGAGAGAAGTACCTTGCACAGGATCCTGAAGGCATGGCGAGTGCCAGGTTGAAACTCAGTTCCAGAAACCATGTCTTGGGAGGAGCTGCCCGAGATGCTGTGACTAAGACATTACCATATTCATTCCACAAGACCCAGGTATTGTTTACAGGGACATGTGGGTTCCAGGCAATAGTACATACTGTTAGCAGACCTAAGATGATGATGAGGCTTTGGATAGCTTGAAAATGTAGGGGGTTCTCTGGGTTGTGGTGTGCTTTCTATTCTTGGGCAGCAGGAGTCAGGTAGTCTTCTTGGGTTGAAAAAGGGTTGGCAGGTCTGGCATGCGAGTAGTGAATCCCATCTGCAATTCTGTCGACTTTGATGGCAGTCGGGGTACTCAGTAGGAAGATGTATGGTCCTTTCCATCTGGGCTCCAGTGTGCTTTGTTGAAACCACTTCACGTAGACCCAGTCTCCAGGCTGGAACTCGTGGGGTTCTGGGACTGGGCCTGCCTCCTAGAGAGCATGCAGTTTAGGCCAAACATGTTTATGAGCCCATTGGTTAGCTCTGATGCAGGAGATCAAGTCTTCCTCATCTATCTCAGCAATGGCATTAGGCTTAAGATTAGGTACAATGGGGGCTGGCATTCAATACATAATCTCAAAAGGAGTCAGCCCCAATTGATAAAGATAATTCCTAACTCTATACAGGGCAAAGGGTAGAAGCATCACCCAGTCACTGCCAGTCTCCAAGGTCAATTTGGTTAAGGTCTCTTTTAATATTCTATTCATTCTCTCTACCTGACCTGAACTTTGGGGTCTGTAAGCACAATGTAACTTCCAATCTGCCCCAATACATTTTGCTATACTCTGACTTACCCTAGACACAAGAGCTGGTCAATTATCTGACCCTATCAGATGGGGGAAGCCATACCTGGGTAAAATGTCTTCCAACAATTTCTTGGCTACTACCTGAGCAGTCTCATCCTTGGTGGGGAAGGCCTCAGTCCATCCCGAAAAGGCGTCCACAAACACTAGTAGATATTTGTACCCATATCTTCCAGGCTTGACCTCTGTAAAATCTACCTCCCAGTAGGCTCCTGGTCTCTTACCTCTAAGGCATGATCCAGGGTGTTGTGATCTGTTCGTGGCATTGGTCAGCTGGTAGGCTTTACAATTAGCAACAATATCATCAATGGTCTTCCACAACTTTTTAAAAGTTACTTTGGATTGTCTCACAGCACCTGCCATTCTTTTGGATCCCATGTGAGTGACTGAATTTTTCTGAGAATAACTCTAGCTAAGGAGTTGGGTAAGATTAACTTGCCTTCCGCTGAGTGCCACCAACCATTTAAATATTGAGTCATGGGTTGATCTTTGGCCCATTTTATTTCTTCTTCAGTGTACTGGGGTTCCTCTGGCAAATTTGGGTTAGGCAGCTCTGGCAACACCATTGCTAATATGGTGGCTTCTGATTCTTGCAGTGCAATTTCCTTGGCTGTCTTATCAGCCAGATTGTTGCCTCTGGCTATTCTGTTGGTGCCTTTTTGGTGTCCAGGACAATGAATAATAGCCAGCTTCTTGGGAAGCCATAGGACTTCTAGGAGTTGTAAAATTTCTTCTTTATTTTTCATAGCTTTTCCTTCAGCTGTCAAGAGCCCTCTTTCTTGGTATATGGCTCCATGCACATGGGCAGTGGCAAATGCATACCTACTGTCCGTGTAAATATTGACAGCTAGTCCTTTGCCCAGAGTAAGGGCTTGGGTTAAGGCGATTAATTCAGCCTTTTGAGCAGCAGTCCCTGGGGGGAGAGATTGAGCCCAAATCACCTCAGCCTCAGTGGTCACTGCCACACCTGCTCTCCTCTGACCCTCATGGATGAAGCTGCTCCCGTCTGTGAACCAAGTGTGCTCAGCATTTGCCAATGGGACATCCTTTAAGTCAGGTCGGGTGCTGTGTATCTGAGTCAAGATCTCTCCACAGTGATGCAAGAGGGTCCGGCAAGAGGGTGGCTGGATTCAAGGAGGCAGAGGGCTGAAAAACAACTCGGCCAGGATTAATTAATAGGGTCTGATAGTGAGTCATTCGGGCATTGCTCAGCCATCGATCAGGTGGCTGTTTGAGTATCCCCTCAATGGCATGGGGAGTGGTCACCATCAGATTCTGGCCCAATGTCAGCTTATCAGTGTCCTTGACAAGTAGTGTCATTGCTGCAATAATGCGCAAGCAAGGGGGCCACCCAGCTGCAACTGGGTCCAACTTTTTGGACAGGTATGCCACCGGATATCTCCAAGACCCCAATGTCTGAGTCAGGACTCCCTTGGCAACCCCTTTCTGTTCATCCACGAACAGGTGAAAGGGCTTAGTGATATCTGGTAACCCCAAAGCTCTTGCTGACAGTAGCACCTGCTTTAACTGGTCAAAAGCCTGTTGCTGTTCTCAAGTCCAATTAAAATTTTCAGTCTCTTTTGTGGCTTTATAAAGGGGCTTAGCTATTTCTGCAAAACCTGGAATCCAGATTCTGCAGAATCCTGCTGACCCTAGAACTCTCTTACCTGGCAGCGACTGTTCGGGATTGGAATGCTGAGAATAGTCTCTTTTCTGGCTTTTGAGAGCCAGCATTGTCCTCCTTTCAGGATATAGCCAAGGTAGGTTACTTCAGTTCTGCAGAGCTGTGCCTTCTTGGCTGAGGCCTGGTATCCTAGGTCTCCCAGGACTTGTAGAAGCTTCCAGGTACCTTCCAGGCAGCTTGCCTGGTCCTTGGCTGCCACCAGGAGGTCATCTACATACTGGATAAGGGTAACATCTGTGTTGTTAACCCGATACTCACCCAGGTCCTCATGCAGAGCCTTGTCAAAGATGGTGGGTGAATTTTTAAATCCTTGAGGTAGGCGGGTCCAAATCAACTGCCCATTGATGCCTACCTCCGGGTCATGCCATTCAAAAGCAAAGTATTCTTGGCTTTTGGGTGCCAAGGGGAGGCTAAAGAGAGCGGCCTTCAGGTCTAGGACAATGTACCAGTCTCTTTCAGGTGGTAGAGAACTCAGCAATGTGTAAAGGTTAGGTAGAGTAGGGTGAATATCTATCACCGCCGATTGACTTCCCTTAGATCTTGGACCGGCCAATAATCATTCGAGTTAGGCTTTTTGACAGGCAGTAGGGGAGTATTCCATGCAGATTGGCAAGGCCTGAGAATACGGAGACTGAGTAGTTTACAGATATGAGGAGTTATTCCCCTCCTTGCCTCCAGGGACATTGGGTATTGTCTTACCCGGGCAGGGCCTGCCCCTGACTAGAGTTCGACAAACACAGGTGGCAGGTGTTTTGCTAGTCCCATTCCCCCTGTTTCCACCCAAGCCTGAGGAAATTCCTCCAGCCAAAGATCCAGATTTTCCTCATAAACAAGGGGCTGTTCATACAATTTATATTCACATTCTGAGGCCAGGTTGACTGTTAGGACTTGGATAGGCTTTCCTTTATCATCTAGTAATTGGGCTCCTTCTGACCCAAAATGTATCTGGGCTCTCATTTTGGTCAATAGGTCCCTCCCCAAAAGTGGGTAAGGGCATTCTGGGATGACCATGAATGAATAGGTTACCCATCCCTTTCCCAAGTCCACAGTTCTTCGGGTAGTCCATGAATATTGTTTAATGCCAGTGGCCCCTTGAACCCATGATTTCTTTGAAGATAGTGGTCCCTCGGCCTTCAGGAGCACTGAATGTTGGGCTCCAGTATCTACCATAAAGTCCAAGGGTCTCCCCTCCACCTTTAGGGTTACCCTGGGCTCTGGGAGGGGATCCGAACCCTGACTCCCTCAGTCCTCCTCCTACACGAACATAACCTTAGTTTGCAGCTATTTCTTGGGGCAATTTTTTATCCATTGTCCCTCTTCTTTACAATAGGCACATTGGTTCTTACCTAATGATGGTTTGTAGTGTCCCTCTGGCTCCCTTCTTCCTGCTACTCGCTGAAGTTGTCTTCTCTCTCTTGGATCGGAGGCAGTGACTGCCAGGAGTACTTCAGCTAAGTCCCTATTTTGCCTTTTCTCAGCCCTAATTTGCTTTGCTTCTGGGCTTTCCCTATTGTTATACCCCTTTTCTGCAATCTCTACTAAGTCCCGTAGCGACTTTTCTCCTAATCTCTCCTATTTCTGTAACTTTTTCTTAATATCTGGTGCTGCCTGATTAATGAGAGCCAGAGCTACAGACGACTTCTGATCAGAATGCTCAGGGTCATAAGGTGTATATCGTCTATAAGCTTCCATAATCCTCTCTAGAAAGGCTGCTGGGCTTTCATTTTCTCCCTGTCTAACATCATAGACCTTGGCCAAATTAGTGCGCCGTCTTGCAGCCGCTTTGAGACCTGACAACAGAGTCTGGCGGTAAGGAAGGAGGTGCCTCTTACCTTCAGCTGTATTAAAATCCCAGGTAGGTCAGGTAAGAGGAAATCCAGCATCAATATCAGCTGGGTTCTGAGTTGGAACCCCAGTATTTCCCAGAACGTTTTTCCGGGCTTCTAGGAGGATACGCTCCCTTTCTTCTGTGGTGAAAAGAACCTGCAAAAGCTGTTGGCAGTCATCCCAAGTGGGCTGATGAGTAAAGAGCACAGTTTCAAAGAGGTCAATTAGGTCCCTCGGATTCTCAGAAAATTTAGCATTTTGGGTTCTCCAATTGTAAAGGTCGGCAGTGGCAAAGGGCCAATAATGATGAGGCTGGTTCCCCTGTCCATCTGTGGGCCCAGTGGCACGTAGAGGCAGAACTGTGGAATCTGCCTCTGGTTCCTTAATTGGGGAAGCCGCCCGCCGGCTCCGGGTGCCCTGCACAGGTCCATCTGATAAGTCCGGGGCGGGCTGCAGAGGGGATGCAGGTTCCGGTGCCTGTGGTGGATCTGGGGCTGGTGCTGGCAATCCCCGGGATGGAGGAATAGACCTATAAGGTGGGGGTGTAAACCTCTCGTGTGCTATCCTGTAAGACAGGGTAGAGGGGCGCAGAAGACTTAGGAGGGGACTTGGCCTCTGTGACCAATGTAGTGGTGGGACCTGGATATGCATCTGTAGTCGACGAAGCTTCTGTAAAAGGAGGATTGTTAGCAGGGGGAAGAAAAGCTTTGATCCAGGGTGGGGGATTCATCACCAAATCCTTCCATACTACCATATAAGGAACCTAGTCCGGGTGTCCCTGCGCCTTTTGAAATACTTTATCCTCTACGGCCAGAATGGTTGGGAGATGAAAAGTCCCTTCTGGTGGCGATTCAAAATTGAAGGTCGGCCACTCCGAACTGCAGTAAGTAATCATTTTCCGCTTTTTTTACATATACAGAGAGATTGCAAGCTCTTGCCTTAACCTCTTTGAAGTGGATAAGAATCAAGTCAAGGGGGTGGGAAGTCGTCTGTCCCATAATGTCCGTCACAGTCCAATAAACAAAGACTCAGAAGACTCACAAATGCAAGAAACACAACCGAAAAACGAAAACAGACTCTGCTGGCGCTAAAGGCAAAAACAGGATGAGGAGTCAAGGACCTGTCTTGCTTCCTCTGTCAGAAATTTCTCTAGTGGGTTGGGACTGTTGTTGGCCCATTATCTGAAAGGAATGTGGTCTTGTGATTCTGCCTCAGCCCCAGGAATTAACTCTAGCCTTTCAGTCTCTCTATTTCTGAATATCTCTCTAGCTTTTTGTATCTTTCTTTCTGTGTCCTCTCTTTGTGCTGCTTGTGGTTCAGTATGAAAAGCTCTCAGTGCTACCAAAGGACTACAACAAGATCACTGCTTGCTGACTTGACATCCTGAATGGTCTCTATAAAAATATAAGCAAGGTCCCAATTAAATGCTTTTGTTCAAAGAGTTGCTTGGTCAGGGAGCATTTTCACAGGAAGTAATTCGCTGAAGATATATCTATGCATTTAACAAATAATAATGTAATCTGTGATAATGTGAAACTCACATGTCAAGGACACCTGACTTTATTAATGACCAATTGAAAGAATTTTGGGAAAAATATTCCAGAATTAACAGTCTTGGACACAGGAACTGCCATGTATGTGTTGTGTGTGTGTGTGTGTTTTAATTTAATTTAATTTAATTTAATTTTTAGTAATTACACTTTATTAATTTTGTATCCCCCCCATAAGCCTCTCCCTCCTCCCCTCCCGATCCCACCCTCCCTCCCATTTCTGCATGCATGCCCCTCCCCAAGTCCACTGATAGGGGAGGTTCTCCTCTGCTTTCTGATCTTAGTCTATAAGTTCTCGTCAAAAGTGGCTGCATTGTCCTCTTCCTTGGCCTGGTAGGGCTGCTCCCCCTTCAGGGGGAAGTGAACAAAGAGCAGGCCAATCAGATTATGTCAGAGGCAGTCTCTCTTCCCATTACTAGGTAACCCACCTGGACACCACCTGACATGGGCTACATCTGCACAGGGGTTCCAGGTCATCTCTATGAAATTTCCTATGTTCAAATTTTCTTGTTCTGTTGCTCACTTTGTGGAGACCCCATCCTCTCCAGCTCCCATTATTTCCCACTACCTACACAAAATTCCATTCACTCTGCCTGAGAGTTGGCCATCAGGCTCAGCATCTGCTTTGATAGTATGCAGGGCACAGGCTTTCAGAGACCCTCTGTGATATGTTCCTAGTTTGTTTCCTGATTTCTTCTTCTGGATTTCAGAGGCCCTCTGTAGCAGGTTTCTATGTTGTATCCTATTTTCATCCTCCTCTGATGTCCATCCTCCCTACCCCTTGGGATGGGGATCAAAAACTCTAGCCAGGGTACTCTATCCTGCTCTGCCTCTCTAGATGCACAGATTCCGGTGAGTCCGTCCTACGTTGCAGGTCTATATGAGTGAGCATATACCATGTGTGTCTTTTTGCTTCTGGGACAACTCAGGATGATCCTTTCCAGGTCCCACCATTTACCTGCAAATTTCATGATTTCCTTGTTTTTCATTGCTGAGTAGTATTCCATTGTATAGATGTACCACAATTTCTGCATCCATTCTTCAGTTGAGGGGCATCTGGGTTGTTTCCAACTTCTGGCTATTACAAATAAAGCTGCTACAAACATGGTTGAGCAAATTTCCTTTTTGTGTACTTGAGCCTCTTTTGGATATATGCCTAGCAGTGGTATGGCTGGGTCTTGGGGAAGCACTATTCCTAGTTGTCTGAGAAAGCACCAGATTGCTTCCCAGAGTGGTTGTACAAGTTTACATTCCCACCAGCAGTGGAGAAGAGTTCCCCTTTCTCCACAACCTCTTCAGCATGTGTTGTCACTTGAGGTTTTGATCTTGGCCATTCTCATGGATGTAAGGTGAAATCTCAGGGTTGTTTTGATTTGTATTTCCCTAATGGCTAATGAGGTAGAGTTTTTGATCTTGGCCATTCTCATGGGTGTAAGGTGAAATCTTAGGGTTGTTTTGATTTGTATTTCCCTAATGGCTAATGAGGTTGAACATTTCTTTAAGTGCTTCTCTGCCATTCGATATTCCTCTACAGAGAATTCTCTGTTTAGCTCTGTTCCCCAATTTTTAAGTGGATTACCTGGTTTGCTGCTTTTCAGCTTGTTTAGTTCTTTATATATACTGGATATGAGTCCTCAGTCAGATAAAGGGTTGGTGAAGATTCTTTCGCAATCTGTAAGCAGTCATTTTGTTTTGATTACAGTGTCCTTTGCTTTACAGAAGCTTTTCAGTTTCATGAGGTCCCATTTATTGATTGTTTCTCTTAGACCCTGTGCTAATGGTGTTCTGTTCAGGAACTTTTCTCCTGTAACAATGAGTTCCCCACTTTTTTTTCTAGTGGATTTAATGTGTCTGGTTTTATGTTGAGATCTTTGATCCACTTGGACTTCAGTTTTGTGCAGGGTGATAAGTATGGGTCTATTTTCATTTTTTTACATGTAGACATCCAGTTGAACCAACACCATTTGTTGAAGATACTATCTTTTTTTTCATTGAATGGTTTTGGCATCTTTGTCAAAGATTAGGTGTCCATAAGTGTGTGGGTATATTTCTGGGACCTCTGTTCGGTTCCATTGATCCACTATTCTGTTTCTATGCCAGTAATGCAGTTTTTAAAACTGTTGCTCTATATTACAACTTAAGATCAGGGATAGAGATACCTCCAGAAGATCTTTTATTGTAGAGGATTGTTTTAGCAATTCTGGGTTTCTTGTTATTCCATGTGAAGTTGAGGATTTTTCTTTCCAGGTCTGTAAAGAATTGTGTTAGTAATTTGATGGGAATTGCATTAAATCTGTAGATGGCTTTTGGTAAGATGGCCATTTTTGCAATGTTAATCCTGTCAAGCCATGAGCATGGGACATCTTTCCATCTTCTCATATCTTCTTCTAATTCTTTCTTCAGAGTCTTGAAATTTTTTTCATACAAGTCTTTGACTTGCTTGGTTAGGATTACTCCGAGGTACCTTATGTCATTTGTGGCTATTGTGAAGGGTGTTGTTTCCCTAATTTCTTTCTCAGCCCTTTTTTCTTTTGTATACAGGAGTGCTACTGATTTTTTTGAGTTAATTTTGTATCTGACCACATTGTTGAAGGTGTTTAGCAGCTGTAGGAGTTCCCTGGTGGAGTTTTTGGGGTCACCCATGTATACTGTCATATCATCTGCAAATAGTGATAATTTGACTTCTTCTTTTCCAATCTGTATCCCCTTGATCTCCTTCAACTATCTTATTGCTCTAGTGAGGACTTCCAGAACTATGTTGAAGAGATATGGGGACAGGGGGCAGCCTTGCCTTCTCCCTTTATTTTAGTGGTATTGCTTTAAGTTTCTCTCCATTTAGTTTGATGTTGTCTATAGGGTTGCTGTATATTGCCTTTACTATGTTTAGATATGTGCCTTGTATCCCTGATCTCTCCAATACTTTAAACATGAATGGATGTTGGATTTTGTCAAATGCTTTTTCAGCATCTAGGGAGATTATCACATATGTTTTTTTTTTTTTCTTTCAGTTGGTTAACATGGTGGTTCACATTGATGGATTTCCATATATTGAACCACCCCTGCATACCTGGGATGAACCCTACTTGGTCATAATGGATAATATCTTTGATGTGTTCTTGAATTCGGTTTACAAGTATTTTGTTAAGTATATTTGCTTCAATGTTCATAAGGGAGATTGGCCTGAAATTCTCTTTCTTTGTTGAGTCTTTGTGAGGTTTAGGTACCAAGGTGACTGTGGCTTCATAGAATGAGTTTGGTAATGTTCCTTCTGTTTTTTTTTTTTTTTTTGTGGAATAGTTTGAAGAGAATTGGTGTTAGCTCTTGTTTGAAGGTCTGGTAGAATTCTGCTCTGAAGCCATCTGGTCCTGGGCTTTGTTTGGATGGGAGACTTTTGATGACTGCTTCTATTTCTTTGGGGGATATAGGACTATTTAGTTGATTTACCTCTTCCTGGTTCAGCTTTGGTAAGTGGAATTGATCAAGAAAATAGACCATTTCTTTTATATTTTCAAATTTTGTGGCATATAGATTTTTTTTTCAATTCAGTTTATTCAGGAACCTTGAACAATAATCTGACCCTGGGGAAAACCAGCCCACAGCTTAAATAGCCTCTGGGTAGCCAACCCCAGCATGCCACGTGGGCAATGCAGATAGGTCCACATACACGGAAGCAAACCAGATCCTCACCCTTAGCCAAATGTGGAGTTGTTTGTGACAGAGCACTCACCATCGGGAAGGTGGAAGGTGGAAACCAGCTCTATCTTTAAGGCGCAGCATTATGCAGCTCTCTACAGTTTCCCCTTTTGTTTTAGATGTATCAGGCAAGAGTAGAGGTTTGATCTCTGATATTAGAAATAAATTGGGACTTTGTATGAATGTTTATTTAGGTGTCATCCACCCAAAGAGCATCAGACCCGTCTGATACCTTTTTCTCAGAGGTGGGACCTGGGGCATCAACCCGCATGCAATCAGACATGCTCTTCTCTGGGTCCAAAGTGGCTAACCCTGAGTGCAGTGCTTACCTCACATCCTGAGCATAACATTTTAGCTCCCATGATTGGGGAGATTGTCCTGCTTCAATGGCTGTAAAGGCCTGAATGGTCATGGCTGCATTACGCTGTTGTGAGACACTAATCTTGCATATATACCACAGGCAAACCAAGGAGACCAACACCAGAAGGCCTGCTAATGCTCCCATGCCCTCCCATACCTTCAGATGATTCATGGCTGCAGCAATCCATGATGATAATCCTATGGCTAGTCCTGTGTCCACTCTGGTAGAATTTACTGTGACAATGGCCACTCTCAGCAGCTCCATCATAGTATCAAATTCTCCAGTCCAATTACCTAAAATATTGCTAGACAATTGTTTAAACAGATTTGCAACACAGGAAAAATTCTCATGTTGTATGCTAGTGACACAACCTCACAAAGACTCAACAAAAAAAGAGAACTTCAGGCCAATCTCCCTTATGAACATTGAAGCAAAAATACTTAACAAAATACTTGTAAACCGAATTCAAGAACACATCAAAGATATCATCCACCATGACCAAGTAGGCTTCATCCCAGGTATGCAGGGGTGGTTCAATATACTGAAATCCATCAATGTGATCCACCATATTAACAAACTGAAAGAAAAAAAAAAAAACACATGATAATCTCCTTACATGCTGAAAAAGCATTTGACAAAATCCAACATCCATTCATGTTTTAAATATTGGAGAGATCAGGCATACAAGGCACATATCTAAACATAGTAAAGGCAATATACAGCAAACCTTTAGCCAACATCAAACTGAACAGAGAGAAACTTAAAGCAATCCCACTGAAATCAGGGACAAGACAAGGCTGCCCACTCTCTCCATATCTCTTCAACATAGTTCTGAAAGTCCTTGCTAGAGCAATAAGACAGTTGAAGAAGATCAAGGGGATACAGCTTGGAAAGGAAGAAGTCAAATTATCACTATTTGCAGATGATATGATAGTATACATGAGTGACCCCAAAAACTCTACCAGGGAACTCCTACAGCTGCTAAACACCTTCAGCAAAGTGGCCAGATACAAAATTAACTCAAAAAAAAATATGTAGCCCTCCTGCATATAGACTTTTGAAGTAAGTCCTGATGATTGTTTGGATTTCCTCAGTATTTGTAGTTATGTCCCCCTTTTCATTTCTGATTTTATTGATTTGGGTAGTGTCTCTCTGCCTTTTAGTTAGCTTGGCTAAGGGTTTGTCGATCTTGTTGATTTTCTCAAAGAACCAGCTCTTGGTTTCATTGATTCTTTGAATTGTTTTATTTGTTTATAATTTATTGATTTCAGCCCTGAGTTTGATTATTTTCAGCCGTCTACTCCTTTTAGGTGTGTCTGCTTCTTCTTTTTCTAGGGTTTTTAAGTGAGCCATTAAGTTGCTTGCATGAGCTGTCTCAAATTTCTTCTTGAAGGCACTTAGTGCTATGAACTTTCCTCTTAGCACTGCTTTCATTGTGTCCCACAATTTTGGGTATGTTGTGTCTTCATTTTCATTGATTTCTAGAAAGACTTTAATTTCTTTCTTTATTTCTTCCCTGACCCAGCTGTCATTTAGTAACAAGTTGTTCACTTTCCATGTATGTGTAGGCTTTTTGCTATTTCTGTTATTGATGAGTTCCCGCTTTATTCCATGGTGATCACAGAAGATACAAGGGATTATTTCAATCATCTTGTATCTGTTGAGGCTTGCTTTGTGACCAACTATATGGTCTAATTTGGAGAAGGTTCCTTGAGGTGCTGAGAAAAAGGTAAATTTTTTTGTGTTTGGGTGTAAAGCTCTGTAAATGTCTGTTAGGTCCATTTGATTCATGACCTCTGCCAGAGACATTGTTTCTTTGTTTAATTTCTGTCTTGTTGACCTTTCCTTTGTTGAGAGTAGGGTGTTGAAATATCCCACTCTTAATATGTGAGGATCTATATGTCGTTTAAATTTTATCAATGTTTCTTTAACAAATTTGGGTGCTCTTGTATTTGGGGCATAGATTTTCAGGATTGTGATGTCTTCCTGGGGGAATTTTCCTTTGCTGAGTTTAGTGTCCTTCCCCATCTCTTTTGATTAATTTTGGTTGAAAGTCTATTTTATCAGATTTTAGAATGGCTATTCCTGCTTGCTTCTTGCATCCATTTCCTTGGAAAGCAATCTTCCAACCCTTTACCCTCAGGTAATGTCTATCTTTGTTTCTTAGGTGTGTTTCTTCTATGCAACAGATTGCTGGGTTTTGTTTATGTATCCATTCTGTTAATCTGTGTCTTTTTATTGGAGAGTTGAGTCCATTGATATTGAGAGAGATTAATGACCAGTGGCTGTTAGATCCCTTGATTTTGATGTTGGCTGTGTTCATATGTTTGTGTGCTTGGTTGCTTTTTGTTTTCCTGTAGTAAGGTTATTTATTTCCTGTGTTTTCTTGAAAGAAGCTATATTTTGAGGGGTTGTATTTTCCCTTCTAGTGTCTTCTGTAATGCTGGATTTGTTTGTAGATATTGTTGAAATTTGTTTTTGTCATTGAATATCTTGTTTTCTGCGTCTATGAGGACTGAGAGTTTTGCTGGGCCTAGTAGCCTGGGCTGACATCTGTGTTCTCTTAGGGTCTGCATGATATCCGTCCAGGCCCTTCTGGCTTTCATAGTCTCTGTTGAAAAGTCAGTTGTGATTCTAATGGGTTTGCCATTATATGTTACTTGGCCTTTTTCTCTTGCAGCTTTTAGTATTTTTTCTTTGTTCTGTATACTTTCTGTTTTGATTATTATGTGGCAGGAGGATTTTTTTTTTCTAGTCAAGTTTGTTGGGTGCTCTGTGGGCCTCATGTATTCTTATTGGCCTCTCCTTTAACTTGGAGAAATTTTCTTCAATGATTTTGTTGAAAACATTTTCTGGGCCTTGGAGAAGGGAGTCTTCTTTTTCCTCTATACCTATTATTTTTAGGTTATGTCTTTTCATATTGTCTTGGATTTCTTGGACAGTCTGTGTCAGGAATTTTTTGGATTTAACATTTTCTTTGACAGACACATCCATTTCTTCCATTGTATCTTCTACACCTGAGATTCTTTCTTCCATCTCTTGTAGTCTGGTGCTCAGCAACTCTTTGTGACTGTGTCTGGAGCACAGCTGAGTGATGAAGGCTTGGCCCCGCAGGTCTTTGCTAGACTTTTTCCAGGGAAGGATTGGTGATTTAAGTCAGTACAGTTTCCTTCCTTCCCTGTGGATTCTCTGGAGACAGGGACTCTCAGTCTCTCTTTTTTTTTTTTCCCTGGTTTGCACTGATCGGTCTCTGTCAGCTGGCTGGCCGCAGAAACTGCCTGTGTCTGGTGCACAGCTGAGTGATGGCAGCTCAGTCTCTGCTTTTCCAGTCTTTGGGAACCTGGGTGTTGACCTAAACTGGGTGATTTTCCCAAGTCTTTTTCGGGGTGGGGGTGTCGGCTGAGTGCTCTGAGATCAGACCAGCCGTTTCCCTCCCTGTGTGTTTGCACTGGACAGTGAAACTCATTCGCTGGTGCCCTGGTGCCCACAATTCTATCTCAGGCTGCGAATCAGGCACGCAGGCAGGCAGGGCTCTGTGCCAGAGCCTGGATCCCCGGCTCTGGCTCTGGGCTGGCTCCTGGGGTGCCCGTGGAACCCGAGTCTTTTTCAGGGGATGTCTGAGTGACCTAAGGTCAGTCCCAATCGTTTCCTGCACCGTGGGGTTATCTCTAGACTGAAAATTCCAGTCTCTGATATTGTGGTGTGCATGGTTCAGTCTGGGACAGTGACCAGACACACTGGCTTGTGGCTCTGGGCTGGAGCTTGGGCTGGCGTGCGGCAGCCAAGCATCTGGGAACCAGGATCTCTTCTGCAGTTTAGCCGGGTGAGTTAAAAGCTGATTGAATCCCCCACTATGGGATATCCTCTCACCTGGGAAACACAATGACTGTGTTTCATGGCCCCGAGTTCTGATTGCTGGTCACTGTGCTGATCCTGCTGCTGCTGCTCAGAATGAGAGTCCTCCTGGTGCCACCATCTTGCCCCTCCTTCCATGTTGTGTGTTTTCAGCTGCCCAGATTGAGGTTTGTAGGGCTGCCTCGTCTTTCTCATAAGCAAGTTGTCCAGTTGGCCTTTTTAATAAGTGGCTTTGAAACTCTCATTCTCTTTCATCTGTTTCATTACATCATTTTGCCTCTTAGCCAATCAGCACCTGAAAGAATCTTGAGGTTTCCATGGAGATGAGAAAACAAACTTTCCTCAGTGTCCAGTAACTCTTACACTGTGCACATCTGACATTTTCTTGTGAAACCCAACAAGCGTTTATCTCATCCCTTTATCCAGATCCCACACCTTTACTCCTATTTACCTCTTTGACAATGTCAGGTAGAAAATGGAAATTTAATGTTTATTTAATTGGACAGCTTCCTAATTAGGCAAGCTTCAAAGTGATGTGGGATTAAGGGTAAGGTACTCAATGACAAAGTCTCCTACTGTGGTCTTGGATCTGAAATATCCTTGGTTGTGACTTTGAACTGAGAAGTTACTCACATACTTACTAAATGGACCTTATATCCTTATTGATACAATAGGCTAGCAGGGTATAGCATTCCCTGGGCTATTTTAAGAGCAGGAAAAGAGAAGCAAACCAGAAAATTCCTGGCATGTGTTAGCTAAAACAGAGAAAGATCTGTGTATACAAAAGGAAAACTGAAAGGCAATAAATTCTTTGGCAGCTGGTGCTGTTCCACATTATTGTTGCCAACCCATTACCTTGCCTGACCTGGCTGGATTATCAGCTCTGTCCTACTCAGTAGTTAGTAAGCAATCCTCCTGATCCAGTTGGTTAAGTTGAAACTGGGCTTTCAGGACAGAGAAATGTGTCCGTGTTATATGCCTAAGACAAAAAAGCAGCTGTGTTACCTGCTCTGGTCCTCCAGACAAACCCTCTAAACATAGTATTAGAGCCAGGACTGCTTGATCCAAGGGGGCCCCTGAGCTTCTGGGGCCCCTTCTGAGAGAACTGGGTAACACTAGTTTATGGCTAGGATTCTCTGCTACATAATGAGTTCCTGGAAAGCGTGCCTTAAAAAGTCAAACTCTACACTCCTTGAGAGGAATCCTTTCTCCATGTTATAAGTCATTATAAAAATGATTAACCTACTATTTTTATTGCTTATGTAGAAATTCCATGTTATATACTATGTTTTCATTGTTCCCAGGTTCAAATTCCTACCCCTGGCACAACAACTCAATTAACTGCCACCCAATTCCACTAGGGGAAGTCTTGTTTGGTCACAAGAGATGCCTATTGGAATTTTATCCTCCAATATTAGGAGACATCCTAAGAAGTAAATACACACTATATTTCCATTTCTACATTTATTTACTTCATTAAGGATGAATTTTCCCGGTTCCATCTTTTTTGCCTGAAAATATCATGATGTCATTTTCTTAGCTGAATAATACTCTATCATGGAAAGATTCCAAGTTTTCCCAAAAGGATATTGTCGGTACTATTCTTTCATACTTGGAAGTTGCGGGGACTTTACTCATTACATTGAATGAGAAACTTTCAGGATAACTTTGATCACTTACCCTAGAAGTCCCTCCATCTTCTTCCACTTCTTGGTGATTTGAATTGCAATATCTGCTTAAGCTTATCTATTTACATGTTATTTACCCAGTGAGGCAATGTCTCTGAAGGGTTAGGAGGTATGACCTTGTTAGATAATATAATTCCTGTTAGACTTACAATAAAGGAGGGTGTGCTGTGAGGTTGATATGCCAATGAAAATGACTAGGTAGAATTGAGTTTCTCTCTCTCAGTCTCTGTCAATTTGTATATTTGTTTCTCTCTCTCTCAGTCTCTGTCAATTTGTATATTTGTTTCTGTGGTCTTGGTCTGTATTTCTGAATCTGGCTCTCTTGCTCTTTCTCTCTCTGTGTTGGTCTGTCTCCCTCTCTCTGCCTGCAGCTTGTGGTTCAGTATGAAAAGCTCTCAGTTCTGCTGAAGGACTACAAGAAGATCACTGCTTGCTGAAGTGACATCTTGGATCCTCTCTATAAAAATATAAGCAAGTTTTCAATTCAACATTTTTTGTTCACATAATTGCCTTGATCAGGGATCATTTTCACAGTAAGTAATTCACTCAGTGAGGACATATTATCAAATATTAATGGAACCTGTAATTAAGTGAAACTCATAGGTCAAAAATACGTGATATTTAATGATCACTTTAAAGAAATTGTGACACTTTTCCTGAATGATGATTCTTGGACACAGGATCTTTGATCTCTGGGTTGTGTGCTTTCAGCTGCCCAGATAGAAGCATGTGGGGCTACTCACACTTTGTCTCAAGCAGGCTGTCCACTTGACCCTTTAAATATATGGCTCCTGAAACTCTAACTGGCTTTAATTTGCTGCATGACATCATTCTTCCTCTCAGCCAATCAGTACTCTGAGAGAATTTTGAGGTTTCCCTGGAGATGAGTAAACAAACTTTCCTCAGGGTCCATTATCTCTGATCCTGTGTCCAAGTGACCTTTTCTTGTGAAACCCAACTATCCTTTATCTCAACCTTTTATCCAGATCTCACACCTTTACTCCTGTTTACCTCTGTGAAAATATCAGGTAAGAAATGAAAATTAAATTTTTATTTAATTGGACAGCTTCTAAGTAAGGAAGCTTCAAAGTAATGAGGGATTAAGGAGAATGTATAGAACAAAAAGGTGGTCCTTTATTGTGTTCTTGGAACTGAAATTCCTAGGTTTTAACTTTGAATTGAGCAGTCATTCATGTACTCACTAAATGTATCTCCACATTCTTATTGATATAATAGGCTAGCATGGCCTGGGTTTCTCTGGGGTACTGAGTCTCTAAGAGCAGGGAAAAGAGAAGGGATCCAGGTAATTCCTGGGACTGCTTTGGCTGAAACAGAAAAAGTTCAGTGTCTGTAAAAGGAAAACTGAGGGGCTGTAAACTCTTTCACAGCTGGTGCTGTTTCACAGTTTTTTTTACAACCTGGTATGACCATGTTTGCCTTCATTGTCCTGGCTGGATTGGAAGCTGTGTCCTTTTCAGTGGTCAATGTGGAACCCTCCTCATCCTAGTGATTGCAGTTAAAACTGGGCCTTCAGGAGAGGGAAAGGTCTGTGTTATATTCCTAGGACAGAAAAGGAGATGGGTTTCCTGCTGTGGTCCTGAATCCAAATCCTCTAAACATAGTGTTGTTCCAGGACTGCTTGTTCAGAGGTGCCACATGAGCTCATGTGGTCTGACGTAGTTGGGTAACCACTAATTTCTGGCTAGGATTCTCTGTTACATAATGAGTTCCTGGAAAGCATGCCTTACAAGTCAATCTCTGCACTACTTTAGCAGAATCTTTTCTCCATGTTAAAGGTCAATGTAAAAGTTGTCAATATTTATGTTTTTATTACTTATAAAAATATAATATGATATACGTTACACTCTTTCATTTTCATAGCTTCAAATTCCTACTATGTTTCCCACTAATATTGTTCTTTAAAATTCATCAATTTTAAGATGTGTTGCTTATATGCTCATTAGAACATTATTATAGTTTCAGTGCAAAGTCACTTAAAGAAAATTGAGTTCTTCCTTGCTGCACATTGACATCACCCAAAGAAGCCATAATTCCTGAAAAGCCCTATACTTCATCACCTTGATCAGAGTTTTTCTTATGTATTTATTTATTATGATTTATTCACTTTGTTTTCCCTTTGATGCTCCCTCTTTTTTTCTTCCAGTTCTTCCTACAGTCCTCCTACCCTTAGGCCCTTTATAAACTTCTGTGATAAGTGATATCCTCGTCCCCCTTCTAATTGACTCTAGCTAATCAGGTCTCATCATGGCTGGCTATATCATCTTCCTCTGTGGTCTGATTCTCAGGGTTTTGTTCCTGTGTCCTTTAATTATGTGGGTCTTATGTAAGTTCTATGTCTTATGTCTTGTTCCCTGTCCTGTAGTCTTTCTAAAGCTCTAAGGGGAGGGATAATTTCATAATGTATGTTTTAAATTCTCTCTCTGCATAATAACCAATTATGGTTCTCACTATGTAATCCAATTTGATGCAGAAGTAACATTGCACTGATCTATCTTTTGAGGGAGAGAGCAACATATTTTAATAACAACATCCTGGGTTGCTGGAAAATTCCCAAAGGATGTCCTGGACCCACAACTCTATTAACTGACACCCGATCTCCCTCAAGGGACACTGGTTTGGTCACAATAGATGGTCTATAGGAACTTTATCCCTCAATATTAGTAGATCTCCTAATAAGTGAATACATAACATATTTGTCTTTTTGCATTTTAGTTACTTCACCCAGGATGATTTTTCCTAATTCCATCCTTTTGCCAGAAAATATGATATCATTTTCTTTGCTAAAGAATCCTCCATATGGAAGTATTTCAGATTTTCCCCAAAGAGTTTGTCTGTCATGTTTTTTAGTCCTTGAAGGGTGCTGGGGCTTTATTAATTGTATTGAATGACAAACTTTCAGGATAACTATGTTCTTATAGCCTAGAAGTTCCTCCATTTTCTTCCACTTCTGGTGATTTGAATTCCACTGTCCTCTTTAAGCTCATCTATTTACATGTGGTTTCCCAGTAAGGAAATGTCTGGGATGGAATAGGAGGCATGCCACTGTCACATAATTTAATTCCTCTTGGAGTCATATTTAGTAGGGTTTGTGGTGAGGTTGTTTTCTCAAAGAAAGTGACCAGACAGAATGGAGTCTCTGACTCTCAGTCTCTGTCACATTATATCTTTCTTTCTGTTGGTCTAGGTCTCTCTATTTAGGAATCTGTCTCTCTAGTGCTTTCTCCCCAGTGAGTAAATATCTGGGAATGTGGGATTAAGGGGATGTGTCAAATAACAAGGTGGTCTCCTACTGTGGTCTTGGATCTAAATTTTCTTAGGTTGTGACTTTGAACTGAGCAGTTACTAGTATACTGACTGAATGTACCTTCATATTCTTATTGATATAATACAATGGCAGGGTCTAGGGTCTGGGGTAATGAGTCTTTAAGAGCAGGGAAAAGAGAAGGTAACCTACAAGTCCTGCAGGCTATTCTAACAGGGTCCATATGAAAGAGAAATTGTAAATGGGGGGAAAGAGATGAGAAGAATAAAGACAAAAAAAAATTCCTGATCAAGTCTCAGTTTACTGAACATGCAACAATGCTTAAAAAACAAAAGGTACAAGGAATTTTTTTTTCACAATAGCAATACATCTGTGCCACCTGGCAAGGCATCCAGGATTTCACTCAGGTTTGTTCTCTGTTTCCCAAGGTTGTAGGGAGCTTGCTATCTACTTATCAGGCTCAGAACACCCTACTTGCAGAGACCACCAAGGACAGTCGCTGAGACATGGAACTTACATAAGACCCACATATGCCATGGCAAAGAGGCAGAATTAAAATTACTAGACTCCTTCAGTTCTTCCTTCTTTATTTTATGGAGAGCCTGTCTTAGATTGGAAAAATGTGCATTTTTCCTTACTCATCATCAAGGTCTGGGATGCAATTTTTATGAGCCTCTATCTTAGGTTGGAAAAACCACTATTTTACTCTTACTCTTTACACTTATTTTACTCTTACTTACCTCCATATTAAATGAGGTTGTTAGAGATCTTTATTTTCAATTCATGCAACTGCACTTGTATGCATTGAAGTTGTTGAAAAAGTAACTGTAGCACAAAAGGAATGCAGGCACAGGCCAACAAACCCATTCCTCAAAGTATCAGTTCCCACTTAAGCACAGAGTCAAAGGATGGAAAGCACATTCTGAGGCTACTAAATATATCCCAGGCTGTATTGGCCAATTCTAACCTTGGTTTCTTGGCAAATTGTATATTATGGATCTTATTTCTTATCTTTAACATATCCAATGAGAAAATTTTGCTAGACCAAATACCAGCAATGTAATTCTGAACCTGAGTCCAATTAAATTCTGTTTCATCATACCAAGAATGAGAACTCTTAACAGGAATCATAACAAAAGCAGGTTGCTTAACAACTAATACTGAATGAGTATTATTATTAGCACTACCACAATTATTAAGATCAAAATACAGACATTCATTTGAATAGGTATCATTGTTCTTAAAATGTTTTACTACGATTTTTCCAAGTAGCAATAAATAAGGAAGATTAACACATGTGAAAACAGAAGTATACTTGAATAATTTAGCAAAGCTATTTGTATTCCCAGAGAGAATACCAATATATCCCAACGCAGCCCCCAATTTCCATACATAGGTTTGCCAATTTGAATTTGAATTTCTTCAAAGTCCAGCACAAAAGTATTTTTCTAAAACAGATGCAAAATTCTTAAAGCCCTTGAGGATAAACCAGTCCAGTCCATGACTGTAAATACAGGGTCAGAGTCCAAGGAGTAGATGGTGGGCATTTATCCGATGCATCTTGTCCAAGGAACCATCAGTGGAGAACAAGTATGTTGATCCCTTTTCTCAAAGGGTGGGTAACTCATTGGAATTGTAAGACTGTCATACTTAACTCCCTGAGGAAGGGACAATAATATCCCTCCAATGTTCCCCTCTGCCTGCTTCCAAAGGGAGTGTTCAGCTGCCATCTCAACATTAAAGTTGTAGGTATTCCGAACTATGACCTAGACATGGGACACTGGTAAGCTGTCCTGATAATTACTCTCTCTGTTAAAACAAAGAGGATGATCTCTCCCTATTCCTGAAAAGTTAAGAGTCTCTTTTACTTCTTTTCCTTCAAAAGC
This sequence comes from Meriones unguiculatus, assembly GCF_030254825.1. NCBI lineage: Eukaryota > Metazoa > Chordata > Mammalia > Rodentia > Muridae > Meriones > Meriones unguiculatus. The sequence goes on from NW_026843709.1 coordinate 20,163,317, forward strand.
AGAAAAACCCTAAAACCAAGCATTGTTGACATAAACAAGGACTTCTGGATCATCTTAGAAAACCGGATGTAGTACAGATGAATTAGCAATGTAAGCCCAATCAACAGTCATCAAGACTGGAGGGGTCTTCATTGTAATCATTATCATTAACAGGAGAAAACTCTTCATCCACTTGTCATGCCAGATTTTCCAATAGCCATTGAGCTGCATTAATTTCCTGTGGAAAAGACAAACAGATCCTCATCCCCATGTGATTATAGGGTTGGGTCCATGCCATTGATTTGGTAAAGGATTCCTCCATTTTACTTTAGCAAAAGTTTTCTTGGTTTCTCTGAGCCAAAATCTATCTGCTGCAGATTTACCATGCTTATCCAAATTTTAAATATTCAGAATGAAAACAACATGGCTATAATGATTCTCAGGTGTCCAGGGAAGTAGCTCACCCTTCCTTATTTTTTCCAAATAAATCTTAATTGTATAGCGGGTATGTTCTAACATGCCTTGTCCTTGAGGATTGTAAGTTAGTTTAGTTATATGAAAAACTTGAAATTGTTGACAAAATCTTATAAATGACTTGCTAGTATATCCTGTACAAATGTCCATTTTAAATTGCTTAGGAACTCCTAGAACATTAAAAATCTGTAGACAAGGAGAAATAACAATCTTTTCAGCTTTTCCTGGTTGAGGCATGGCAAAAATAAATCCAGAATAGGTATCTAGGCAAACCTGTATATATTTTAATTGTTTAAATTCAGGAATATGAGTAATATCCATTTGCCAAATCTGATTTGGAAACCATCCTTTAGGATTGACTCCCAAATGAAGAACAAGGTGAAATTAAGGACAAGTACTGCAAGCCTTAACTATACTACAGGCCTGTTCCTTAGTCAATACATACTTAATTCTCAAGGTTTGACTATTAAGATGATGCATATTATGGGCATCCTAGGCTCTTTTTAACTGTGAACAATATACTTCGGTGATTTTATATGGCAATGGATTTCCTTTAGACAGTGGTCCTGGCAACTTAGAATGAGCACTCAAATGTCCTATAAAAAAGGGAAATTTTTTGTATCAAATTTTGAATTTGTAAAACTAAAATTTCAGCAGGAGATGGCTGAATTTGACCTGCATTCTTTAACCAAGGCAAAAACTGAGCTACATAAGCACTATCTGTAAAAATGTTCAAAGACTGCTTTTTAAAACTTTGAAACACAGCCAATACTTCAGATAACTCTGCTATTTTCACAGAGTTGTTAGTCACTGGAAAATATATTGTTTTTCTTTTATAAGCATAGGCAGCAACACCAGATAATGAACCATCAGTAAATACTGTTAAAATAGTAACAATTGGGCTAACTTTTGTTTTAAATGGAAAAAACTATAGGTTGCCCCTATAATTAATTTTTTTTGCTTGTGTGTGTGTGTGTGCAACCATTTGGATTTTGTCATAATAAGCTTATATATGTTAAAATGACATATTTATCTCATCTCTGACAAGTCTGAGTTACTCTTTGTCTACCTTTATCATCTGCTCTAAACTTTATCCTATAAGACAGGATCTTGTTATCTTGGTTTTGGCATACTTTTTTTTTAAATATATTTTTTAGAACCAAATTTTAGGTATATTTATATAGGAAAACTTTATGGTGACCCATTTTAGGTTTAACCTTAAAAAACAACCTAAATGAAGAGACTAGGTAAATCTCAATCTTGCACTTAACTATAATCTTTAGCATGACTTTTAAGCTAAAATCAAAACAAAATTTTAATTAAACAATTTATAAAGGGGCTAGCAAATCTTATTAATCCTATCATATTGTATTAAAACTCAACAGCAAAAAATTAAAGGACAAAAGTTTTATTTAACATTAAACATGGAAGTAAATTTAGCATGTAGCCCTCAGCAAAAATGGACTATTCTCTCCATACCAAATCTATAGCCAAGAAAGAAACAGCATTAAATCATTTAGTTACTAGCAAGAAGGCATATATTTTATATAAAATCTAACAATGATATGTATACAACCCTGCATAATCCTGGGCTAACATGGAAGTGTAGTCCTTTTTTCCCTGTAAAAGAGCATAAGCAAACATTTTGCATTGAAGAATCTCAAGGCTTTATAGTTCTTTTCTTAAAGGATATATTGTAATTACTTAAATTTTGTTTAATTGGTTTAAACATCATGGCTTGGTTCTACTTTGTAAACTTAATAAAATAAATACCAAGGTTTTTAATTTCCCCCAAAGGGTTGAGAAACTGTTTTAATTTCTTTGTTAGACTGCCCAAGGGTTATTCTTTTTTTTTAATTTTATTTTTTTCTTATCAGTTACATTTTATTAACTCTATATCCCAGCCGTGTCCCACTCCCTCATTTCCTCCCAGTCCCAAGCTCCCTTCCTCATCCCCACCATGCCCCTTTCCAAGTCCACTGATGGGGGAGACCTCCTTCCCATTCATCCAATCCTGTTTTATCAGGTATCCTCAGGACTGGCTGCAAAGCCCTCCTCTGTGGCTTAACAGGACTGCTCCTCCCTTTAGGGTGTGGGGAGGTCAAAGAGCCAGTCGTTCAGTTCCTGATAGAAATAGGCCTTGTTCCCCTCACTATAGGAAACCAATTGGTTACTGAGCTACATCTGTAGCTGGTTACAGGCTACATCTGAACAGAGGTTCTAGGTTATATACAATACCTGATAACTTTAGAATATTTTATGGAATTTAACTCTGATGTTCCAGGACCAAACTCAGAGTTGTTGCTTCAAATTTTCTCATGTCTAAAAATATCCAAGTCTACAAATAAACCTACACACAGAGAGAGATACATAAGGAACATAGAAATCTGACATTGTCACCTTAGAGTAACCATAATACCCAAGTACAGGGACTTGACCAGCCCCTACAAGTACCATAGTCTCCAGAAGAAGTGGAGCTCCTCATGGGTCCTCTCCACACACATATATTCCAGAAGGAGGAGAGGCCCTGTGGCCCTTTCCACAGCCTCCAGATGGAAAACAGACACCAGTAGCCTTCTTATTGAACAGAATATGATCCCAATGACCCTCTCTCCTGTTCCCAAAAGAGTAGAACCTTTCTAGTCTCTTTTCTGAGAATTGGAACATCTTCCAGATATCATCTAACAGATTGGAAACTCCACAATTTCCCAGACCTCACGAGCAAGGGAACAAACCAAAATCTGAAACCAAAACAAAAGCTGGCAAACAAAATCAACAACAACAACAACAAAATAGAGACAAAGACAAAAAAATAAAAATAAACACAGTACCTGCTTTTTAAACATTAAAATATTTAATTTTTTTCCCAAACCTGTTTTTGTAATATTAAAACAAAGCATCTCCTTAGGAGTGAAACCATAAAGCACATTTATAATTTTAAAAATGCAAACCAGACATTAAAATTTCCAGTGCAAACAATCCAATTTTATTATTATTATTATTATTATTATTATTATTATTATTATTTTGTAATTTTAATTTCCCTAATTCCCTTAATACATGAACTGGTTCCCTTTCTAATTGGACTTTCTCTTGGAGAACAGTAATACCATCCTGTAGTGGTTCCATTTCTCCCTCCATATTTGGCAGGGAAAGCCACAGGGGCAGAGGGCACAGGAGGACAGTCTGAATTATGAGACTTGGCAGTTTCTTCCTCTGAGTTCATTTCATCCTCACTATCTAGATCTTAAATTATTTTCTGCTCTCAAATTACTCAAATCTGTATGAGCTCCTTTATGAATATTTTCAATAACCTTAGAAGTCCTTTTTTCTGCCCATTTGGCTGCTCTAATTTCCCCAAGTAACTCTTTACCTTGTGAGATTTCTTTTCCCAAGTCGCCAGATTGATCCTACCTTCAACTGGGAACTGGGGAGAAACTTCATTTACAAACTAAAGGGTATAAGGATGTTTCTTCCAATTCCTCACCTTTATTAGCATTGACTTTAAATTCCTCATTAACATTCCTCATTAATATATAAAGAGATACCTTATATATCTCTGTCCCGTGATTTCACTGCCTGCCTACCTTGTCTTCCTCCCTGGAATGGGTGGTCATCAAGAAGCACATTTTTTCTTACACATCCAGAGCTCCAAAAACCAGCCTTTCCCTTGTTACCCCTCATTTTCAAGGTCCCTTGTTCTTGTGCCAACTGACCCATCCTTCGGGCTTGTCTAAAAGTTTTGTATGTGAGATTAATATTTGCTAACAGTTATCTTTAATAAAGCTTGCTGTTAATCCTAAACAGCTGTATAAGCAAATCCCCACAAAGACACTGGGTTTATTTAGTTAACCTAGAACACAATGGTGGGTAATTGTTACTCCCTCCTAAACCTCCAATCCCTCATAATTTCCTAACTTTTAGATTTTACCCATTATATTTACTTTTGGTGAAACATGTCCAGTCCATCTCCACATAGTTCTGAGATTTGTTCTCCAGCTCTCTCTCCAAGCTCTCTCACCCTTTTCTCCCACTCCTATCCTGCCCTCTGGCTCTTCCTCTCTTTCCTGTCCTCTGCCTTCTCCCTTTGTACAACATTGTGGCTAGTTGTTTTATTTTGGCCTGTTTATCACAATGCAATATCCGAATTGAACCCAGAGACTGGGGGTGGAGGGAGAAATCAGCATTTGAATGAGCAAGGGTAAGGTGTATAAATTTCAAAAGAATATTATACCAAAATTTCCCCCTTTAAGTCCAATAAAAGGCTCCTTTTCTTACAATGCAATAATAATTATGAAATTATGAAAACTGTTACGCAAAATCTACATGTGCAATATCCAGTCCATTTGTATTTAGCAACTTAGGAGAAAGTTATCTGATTATCATATCTATCTTGACAAGTTAAAAGTTTTATACCAAAATTAAATTTTATCCCTTTTGGTATTGTTCTGCCCAGTTCACAAACCTCAAAAGACCAGGAATAACTAGATTCTGCTATAAATACATGAGGTTCATTTTATTACAAACTACTTAGCTGCAGCTTGTGCCCACATCCCCCACCACAGAAGAGGTGGGAGCTGAGAGCCCCATGCTCAGGTTAGTTGTGTGATTCAAGGATTCTGGTCCATCCCAGCATGCCCAAGGAAGGGTCGATTTCTGCCTGGCAAGCATCTGTTGGTCAAAATGCTACATTTTTAATTGATTGGTTATAGAAAGGCCCCCATACCATTAATGATCTGGTGTCCCTCCCTAGGAGGATGGGCCCTTTTCCTAGCAACTGTATCTCTACTGGGTGGGGAAAGAATGCTTAAATAAGGCAGGTTCTTCCCCTCAGGGCATTCCTGGACCTCACCACCCAGCTAGTTCAGGTCTTAACCTTTAATAATAGATGCTGATTTTTAACCTTTTTGTCTCTCAGGTATTACCTATATGAAACGATTCTTAACTTCTAAACAACTCAGGCTTGATTGTGGCACTATAACTTTTTGGTCTTCAACCCCATCAGAGACTTGAGAAGGAAATAAAATTAGCTCTTAGAGTAAATACGAAGTGTATGTTCACAGCCTACAAAAAATAAAAATTAACAGAGATGATTTGCTGCCTGAATAGTCACTCATATAACTCTTTATAACACTGGAACATCATCTTCACCTTTCAGGCTGAGAATATTTGACAGATGTATATGTGAAGCAGGAACTATTTAGGACTTGCTTACCCTGTCTTGGTAGAGTTCAACAGTCAACTTGTCCTGCATTTAAGCTTGCACTTTTTTGGCAGAATTTGTCTGTTGTGAAGCAAGTGTAATTTCTTTACTCAAGTGGCTTTTTTGCCACATTTGTAGCCATCTCCATATGAAGGTTCTTCGATGCTCCTTATCTTATTTCAGGTAGGTGGGGTGCTGCCAGGAAATGAGTTGTCTTATTGTCAAAGAAACTTTAAAATAATAAAGACACTTTTAAATGCCATAGTCTGTAGGTCTCTGAAATTTTTGAAGACTACCTATCTTTATGTAATTGATCTATCTACAAAACTGCATCTATCTGTTAAATATAGAATGTATACTCCTATGATAAAATACACAAGTGTCTGACATGACTATGAGTTGACTAACTAGCAATTAACTTGCATTACCTAATACCCTAACCATTTTTAATAACAGCTTAAAAATATTGGAAGTAACCGTGAATTTGTATCAATATTTTTTTTTAAATTTTTTTTTATTTTATTTTATTTTTATCAGTTACATTTTATTAACTCTGTATCCCAGCCGTGTCCCGATCCCTCATTCCCTCCCAGTCCCTCCCTCCTTCCCTCCCTCCCTCCCTCATCTCCACCGTGCCCCTTTCCAAGTCCACTGATAGGGGGACCTCCTCCCCATTCATCTGATCCTGTTTTATCAGGTATCTTCAGGACTGGCTGCATAGCCCTCCTCTGTGGCCTAACAGGACTGCTCCTCCCTTCGGGGGTGGGGAGACCAAAGAGCCAGTCATTGAAGCTTATACCAATGTATCAAAAGTAGACTTAGTTTTTCATCAATGTAAAAAATCCTTTACCAATGAGTTAAAAATAACCTTATTTGAGAATAACAAATAAAACCCTAAGTTGAGTAGATTCAATAATCTACCTTTTTTCTATTCCTATAAGATATCCCTGTATATTCCTTGTTTCACTTTGAATAAGACCATTAATAATAAACATCTTCCAATGACAATAAAATTTTGTAGCCAGAGCAAACAACCAAAAACATACCCAACCCCCTTTAAGGAAAACTGGACACCATTCTCATGAATATCTTCTAGCTGACAATTTGGACATGTAGAAATACTGTAGGTAGCCCAAATACAATTGGGAAAAATGGTCAAATAAAAAACAATAACATTTGTGGTCTAGTCTTTGAATGTTGAGAGTTTTTAGGATTAATAAACATCCTCTTTGGGACAGTCTAAAATGCTGAACCTATTATCTTAGTAGCTTTCTTCAAAGTTCTTTTTGGAGCAGGCTTTGATGAGAAACAGCAATTGAAGCAGTTGAGGCAAGAATAGGCAGAATGCTGGATCATGCAAGATGCTGGAATAGATGTGTCAATGTCTCATCATGCTGAAGAATGATTCTGTTAGGTTTGATCCAGTATCTCTGGTGTCCAGCTCTTTTGTTCTGCAAACATGTAATTTTTTACAAGCATTATAGAATTATAAAATTATGAATGTAAGAGTTGTGTAGGATGAAACTAAACTGCAAGCCAATTTAATATATATCAATTAAAAGGTTAACATTGATATTGATAATCATTGATACAAAATATTGTATACAAAATAATACATTTATTTTGATATAAATTATATACATATATTTATATATATATTTAATATAAATTAAATTATGATATAAAATATTGATACAAAATAATACATTTTAAAGATATTATAGCCAAGGATTTATTGGCCAGGTATTGTTCACATTTTGGATGAAGGCACATTTTTATGTCTCATTCAGTTTTAGAGTTTCCATGTAAAGAGATTAGCAATATAAATTACCGTTTTTATTGTACATACAATCATTATCATGTTGAAATCAGACAAGGATAGATCAAAATATCCTTTTGGGCTCTTGCATGCCTGTTGGGCTCTTGCAAGCTGTTTGCCTGGATCAATAGAAAACACATGTTTTAAATAAACTTTACATAAACTCCTTTTAAAATTCAGAATATGAGCATACCATAGTTGTACATATTTTGAGGTTTATATTTTTATATATATTGAAGCTATTTGTCTTATCCCATTTTTATATAGAATGGGTAGTTATGCCTTTATAGCCACACTTAATATTAACTCCCTCTTACCTTCAGCATTTAAGCATACCCTTGTACCTGAGCTTTAGATTGATATTGGCTATTTTTTGGTTTCACCTTTTTTATACAGACTGGACATTTATGCCTTTATACCTGAACTTTATATAAACTCTGTTAGCATTAGCATATAAACTCTGTTACCCTTAGTGTTAATTATATCCTAGGCATCTTGAACCTGTATTTTTATATTGGTTTTGAATACTGTCTGGCTTGCCATCTTTTTGAGATGGGATGGACAGTTTTGATTTTTAAACATATGAATATAATTTTTGAATTTTTAAGACTAAACTAGGTTGGCATGTACTTTGCCATTTTTAAGCATCTTGTATCTTTTTTACATAGGGATAATGAACTTTATTCCTCCATGAAAATATTTCATGTTTAAAAGCATATGGCAGTTTCCACATCAGTGTGACATTATCTCTCATTATGTAAACCTAAAATTGATGTGAATCCCACCTTTATATCAGTAAGGACATAATATCTATCATTAAGAAAAAAGAATTTACATGGTAACCTTAGGAAAACTTTGTCATTTTGAATTTTAGAGTATCTCTGCAAATGGCTAAACAGCAGGAGTTGCCATCCTGGCTTTTATTATGTAAATAAGATTAATCCTGAACTCAGGGATCTACATATTTCTTTTTTTTTAATTGTTGTTTTTTATTAATTCCATTTTATTCACTTTGTATCCTCCCTTAAGCCCCTCCCACCTTCCCTTTGATTCCATCCTCCCTCCCCATTCTTCAAGCATGCCCCTCCCCAAGTTTACTGATAGGAGAGGTCCTCCTCTCCTTCCTTCTGAATATTAGTCTATCAGATCTCATCAGGAGTGGCTGCATTGTCATCTTGTATGGTTTGGTAAGGATGCTCCCCCTTCAGTGGGAGGTGATCATAGAGCAGGCCAATTAGATTATGTCAGAGGCAGTCCCTCTTCCCATTACTATGTAACCCCCTTGGACACTAAACTGCCATGGGATACATCTGTGCAGGGGTTCTAGGTTATCTCCATGCATGGTACTTGGTTGGAGTATGAGTTTCTTGGAAGATGCCTGTGTTCAAATTTTCTGGTTCATTTGTTCTCCTTGTGGAGTTCCTGGCCTCTCCAGATCTTACTATTTCTCATTTCTTTCATTAGATTCCATGCACTCTGCCGAGCAGGTGGCTATAAGTTTCAGCTTCTGATTTGATAGTCTGTAGGGCAGAGACTTTTAGAGGCCATCTGTGGCAGGTTCCTAACTCATTTTATGTTTTCTGCTACTTCTGATACCCATCCTCTACATTTTGGGACAGGGGTTGAGCATTTTAGTCAGGGTACTCCCTCTTGATTAGTTTCTTTAGGTGTACAGATTTTAGTAGGTTCATTCTTTATTATATGTCTATATGAGTGAGTATATACTCTGTGTATTTCTGCTTCTGGGAGTGCTCACTCTCGATGATCTTTCCAGTTCCCACCATTACCTTAAAATTTCATGATTTTCTTATTTTTCATTGCTGAGTAATATTCAACTGTGGAGATGTACCACAATTTCTTAATCCATTTTTCAGTTGAGGGGCATCTGGGCTCTTTCCAGCTTTTGGCTATTACAAATAAAGCTGCTACAAATGTGGTTGGCCAAACTTCCTTATAGTGTACTTGAACCTCTTTTGGATATATGACTAGGAGTGGTATGGCTGGATTTTGAGGAAGCATTATTCATGGTTGTCTGAGAAAGCATCAGATTGATTTTCAAAGTGGTTATACAAGTTTACATTCCCACCAGCAGTGGAGGAGGGTTTCCCTTTCTCCACAGCCTCTCAAGAGACAGTTTTTCAACTCGGCCATTCTGATGGGTGTAAGGTGAAATCTCAGAGTCATTTTGATTTTTATTTCCCTAATAGCTAATGATATTGAGCATTTATTTAAGTGTTTCTCTGCCATTTGATATTCCTGGACAAAAAATTCTCTCTTTAGCTCTGTTCCCCATTTTTTTAATTGGATTACTTGCTTTGCTGCTTTTTGGGTTCTTTAATTCTTTATATATCCTGGATATTAGCCCTCTGTCAGATAAAGGGTTGGTGAAGATACTTTCCCACTCTGTAGGCAGTCGTATTGTTTTGATGATGGTGTCCTTTGCTTTACAGAAGCTTTTCAGTTTAATGAAGCCCCATTTATTGATTGTTGCTCTTAGAGCCTGTGCTGTTGGTGTTCTGTTCAGGAAGTTGTCTCCTGTGCAAATGAGTTCAAGGCTCTTCCCCACTTTTTCTTTTAACTGATTTAGTGTATCTGGGTTTACTTTGTGTTGGAAATAAAGGCATGTATCCTCACCAACTTGTTCAAATATATATGTATATTTCATATCAGTATCATTTTAATTCAAAGCCTTTAATTGAAAATCTAAGAGACCAGAAAATTTTAAGTTTGGGGTTTATTTTAATTTTTATTAATTACACTTTATTCACTTTGCCTCCCCCATAAACTCCTTATTCCCCCCCTCCCAATCCCACCTTTTTACGCCAACCTTCATGCATGCTACTCCTCAAATTCACTGAGAGGGGACATCTTCCTCTCTTTCCTTCTAAACCTAATCTATCAGATCTCAGCAGGAGTGGCTCCATTATCATCTTCCGTGTTCTGGTAAGGCTGCTTCTGCCTCAGGGGAAGGTGATCAAAAATCATTCTAACCAGAGGCAGTTCATGTCAGAGGCAGTCCCTATTCCCAATTCTATAGAATCCACTTGGACACTTAACTGCCATGGGCTACATCTTCATGAGTGTTACTTATTTGTAGTATAGACCACAGGAATGAACCTTGTGCTCCAATTTTTTGGTTCTGTTGCTTTTCTTGTGTAGGTCTAGAGATTTTATTAGATGTATTCTACAATATATGTATATATTGTTGCAAGCTGCGTGGTCATCTCGCCAGCAAGAACGCACGTGGACAACAGGATCCTTCTGCAGCAAGCTTTATTGCAGTCAAACGATGATAGGAGGAAGACCCTGAGCCCCAAAGTAGCACTGTTTATATAAACCCTGCTCACACCAGAGTGGTGTGAGATGACGTATCATCCCCTGATTGGCTGCTCACCCATCACCCCATATGACGCCCGGGCTGGGCTCGTGATGACGGTTGCCCAACGGTCATAACAGTCATAACGGTCATATGCTCTAGGACTTGTTTATCAGTTAAGAAGGGCGGAAGCCAGTGCCATGGCAACAAAACCCCCCAGCTCTCCACATCTCCCCCTTTTTTATTTTGTTTGAACAGTAAGCTTCCTACTGTCAATACAGCATTATGCCAGAAAGCAAACGTCTGAGCCTGGTGGAAGGCAATGCTTCAGCTGTTGCCCGTCATTGGAGCAACCTCCTCACTGTGAGGCTGTCCTGTCTTAGGTCGGTGAAGACTTATTTGCACTCTTCCGTCACTGACTTTCCAGATCATTTGGCAAGAGAAAAGTCTGAAAAATTTTATATCTATCTTTTGTTGAAAATAAGGAATCAGGACAGTGCCTCCCGGTGTAGGGTGGAGGAGCACTAGAGACAACAGGAGCGGCCGACTGAGAAAGTACGCCCTTCCTGTTCCTCATACTACTTTGCTTCCGATACAACAGTAATGGCTGCTCATCTGGGTGGTATCGTTCTTCCTCATAGAGAGCTGCTTCTTCCTCTGACCCCTCGGAAGGACTTAACTCCTCCGACTCAGAATTGCCAATTTCTAAAGCCTCTAGTTTTTTTGTCAGATAGAGAGGCACCTTTTTAGATTTTTTCTTCTCCTTATCATGTTTCTCTCCCAGGGCGTCCTTTCCCTTATCTCTCGCTCCTGCGGCTTTAACATCTGCAGAAGGGCCTTTTTTCTTAGATACGTCTTTATTTCTATCCATTGGGGCCCCTAATCTTTTGTCACATTCTGTTTCTGACATGCTGTCTTGTATCTCCTCTAACACTCCCTTAGTGCCTACTCTTAGCTTTCCGTTAATCTCTTTCCTTTCGAGGTCACCCTTAAGCTTGTATGAAACCAAAAGAAAGAGGACGAGGGCAATGGTCACAACAGAGAAAGCAATAAAGTCTTTCAGCAATAAAAGCTGAAGTGAAAGATGTGATAGATCAAGACCAAACATGCCTCTCAGAACTTATCTCGCTGCTGCAGTTCTGAATCCTCCCCACGAACAGGGGTGTCCTTGGCACCAGTGATGGCAGGCTCCCGGCGTCCCGGTTTTTGGCACCAAATGGTGTGAGCCGCGTGGTCGTCTCACCAGCAAGAACGCACGTGGACAACAGGATCCTTCTGCAGCAAGCTTTATTGCAGTCAAACGATGATAGGAGGAAGACCCCGAGCCCCGAAGTGGCGCTGTTCATATAAGCCCTGCTTGCACCAGAGTGGTGTGAGATGTTGTATCATCCCCTGATTGGCTGCTCACCCATCACCCCATATGACGCCCAGTGCTGGGCTTGTGATGACGGTTGCCCAACGGTCATAACAGTTATAACGGTCATGCGCTCTAGGACTTGTTTACCAGTTTAGAAAGGCGGAAGTCAGCGCCATGGCAACCAAACCCCGGCTCTCCACAATATATGAGTGAGTATATACCTTGTGTGTCTTTTTGATTCTAGGATAGCTCACTTAGGATGATCCTTTCTAGTTCCCACCATTTATCTGCAAATTTTATGATTTTATTGTTTTGTTTTGTTTTTTATATGGTTGAGTAATATTCCATTGTTCAGGTATATCACAATTTTTGTATCCATTCTCAGTTGAGGGGCATTTGGATTGATTCCAGGTCTGGCAATTACAAATAAAGCATCTACAAACATGTCTGAGCAAATATCTTTATTGTGTACTTGAGTCCCATTTTGATATATGCCTAGGTTGTGTTATAGTGGTATTCCTAGTTGTCTTAAAAAGCACCAGATTGATTTCCAGAGTGGTTGTACACATTTTATTCTCTCCAGCAGTGGAGAAGGGTTACCCTTTGTCCACAACCTCTCCAGCATGTGTTGTCACTTGAGTTTTTTATCTTGGCCATTCTGATGGGGGTAAGGTGAAATCTCAGGTTCCTTTTATTTGCAATTTCCTAATAGCTAATAACACTGCACATTTCTTTCAGTGTTTCTCTGCCTTTTGATATTCCACTATCAAGAATTCTCTTTTTAGCTCTGTTCTCTATATTTTAATTGGATTACTTGATTTGGTGCTTTCTCAACTTCCTTACTTCTTTATATATACTGAATATTAGCCCTCTGTCAGATAAAGGGTAGGGGACGATTCTTTCCCAATATGTAGGCATTTGTTTGTTTTGATGAATGTGCCCTTTGCTTTCAGAAAGCTTTTCAGTTTCACGTGGTCCCATTTACTGATTTTTGCCTGTGCTGTTGGTATTCTTTGAGGAAATTGTCTCCTGTGCCAATGAGTACAAGGTTTTTCTTCCAACTGATTTAATGTGTCAGGCTATATTGTGATGTCTTCGATCCACATGGACATTAGTTTTGTGCAAATAGTGGATCTCTTTGCATTTTTCTACATGTAGACATCCAGTTACACCAGCACCATTTGTTGAAGATGCTGTCATTTTCTAGTGTGTGGTTTTGGAATCTTTGTCTAAGCTCAGTTGTCCATAAGTGTGTTGGTTTATTTCTGCGTCATCTATTGGGTTGCAGTGATCCACCTTTCTGTTTCTATGAAAGTACCACACAGTTTTTATTGCTGTTGCTATAAAGTACAGCTTAAGTTCAGGGATGGAGATACCTCCAGAAGATCTTTTATTGTAGAGCATTGTTTTATTAATTCTGGGCTTCTTGTTTTTCCATATGAAGTTTTGAATTTTTCTTTCATTTTTTTCTGTAAAGATTTGTGTTGGTTATTTGATGGGAATTGCATTGAATTTTAGATTGCTTTTGGTTAGTTGGCCATTTTTACAATATTAAACATCCGAAGCCATGAGCATGGGAGATCTTTCTATCTTCTGATATCTTCTTCTCACTCTTTCTTCAGAGACCTGAAAGTTTTTTGCTTAGAAGTCTTTGACTTGCTTGGTATGATTACACTAAGATACTTTATGTCATTTGTGGCTTTGTGAATTTTGTTGTTTCCCTGATTTCTTTCTCATCACTTTGTCTTTTCTATATAGAAGGGCTACTGATCTTTTTTTTTTTTTTTTAGTTAATATTGTATCCTGCCACTTTGCTGAACATGTTTATTAGTTGTAGTAGTTTGCTCGTAGAATTTTTGGGGTCACTCAACATACTATAATTCCATCAGAAAATAGCAATACTTTGGCTTCTTCCTTTTCAGTATCCCGTTAATCTCCTTAAATTTTTAAATTGCTCTAGCAAGGACATCTAGAACTATGTTGAAGAGATATGGAATGAGCGGACAGCCATGCCTTGTCCCTGATTTCAGTGGGATTGCCTTAAGTTTCTCTATGTTTAGTTTGATGATGGCTATAGGATTGCTGTATTTTGCATATGGAATTTTGTCAAATGCTTTTTCAGCATCTGAGGAGATTATCATGTGTTTTTTTTTTTCTTTCAATTTGTTAATATGGTGGATCACATTGATGAATTTCCTTATATTGAACCACCCCTGCAGACTTGGGATGAAGTCTACTTGGTTATGGTGGATGATATCTTTGATATGTTCTTGTATTTGTTTTGCTTTTTTTTTTTTTTTTTTTTGTATTTTTACATCAATGATCACAAGGGCAATTGGCCTGAAATTCTCTTTTCTTGTTGAGTCTTTGTGAGGTTTGATATCAAGGTAACTATGGCTTCATAGAATGAGTTTGGTAGTGTTCCTTCTGTTTCTATTTTGTAGATTTCTCTGAAGAGAACTGGAGTTAGCTCTTCTTTGAAGGTCTGGTAGAATTCTGTGCTGAATCTATCTAGTCCTAGGCCGTTTTGCATGGAAAATTTTGATGACCGCTTTTAATTCCTTAGGGTATATAGGACTATTTAATTGATTTACCTGGTCTTGATTCAGCTTTGTAAGTGGAATCGATCAAGAAAATTGTCCATTTCTTTTAGATTTTCAACTTTTGTGAAATATAGACTTTTGAATTAAGTCCTAAAGATTGTTTGGATTTCCTCAGTGTCTGATGTCATGTCCCCCTTTTTTCAGTTCTGATTTTGTTGATTTGGATGGCATCTCTGCCTTTTAGTTAGTTTGGATAAGTGTTTGTTTGTCTTTTTCATTTTCTCAAAGAACCAGCTCTTGGTTTCATTGATTCTTTGAATTGTTTTATTTGTTTCTAATTTATTGATTTCAATGATGTGTTTGGTAATTTCCTGCCATCTGCTCCTTTTTGGTGTTTCTGATTCTTTTTTTTTTTTCTAGGGTTTGGAGATCAGCCATTAAATTGCTTGAATGAGATGTCTCAAATTACTTCTTAAAGGCACTTGGCACTATTAATTTTCCTCTTAGGATTGCTTTCATTGTTTCCCATAAGTTTGGATATGTTGTGCCTTCATAGTCATTGAATTCTAGGAAGACTTTAATTTCTTGATTTCTTCCCAGACCCAGCTGTCATTTGGTAGCAAGTTGTTCAGTTTCCATGTGTGTGTAGGTTTTTTGCTATTTTTGTTGATGTTGAGGTCCAGCTTTATTCCATGGTGGTCAGATAAGATACAAGGGATTATTTCAATCTTTTTGTATCTGTTGATGCTTGCATTGTGACCAACTGTATGGTCTATTTTGGAGAATGTTCCATGAGATGCTGAGTTAAAGGCAAATTCTTCTGTCATTGGGTCTATTGTTCTCTAAATATCTGTTAGGTCCATTTGATTCACGACCTCTGTAAGAGACATTGTTTTGTTGCTTAAGTTCTGTTTTGTTGACCTGTGTTTTCTTGATGGTGGGGTGTTGAGGTCTCCCACTATTAATGTTTGGGGATATATGTGTGGTTTAAGTTTTATCAGTGTTTCTTTTACATTTGTGGGTGCCCTTGTATTTGGGCATAGATGTTCTGAATTGTGATTTTTTTCTTGGTGATGTTGCAATTTTCCCTTGATGAGTATGTAGTGTCCTTGCCTATCTCTTTTTTATTAATTTTTGTTAAAATTCTATTTTCTCAGCTATTAGAAAGGCTACTCCTGCTTGCTTATTTGGGTCCATTTGCTTGGAAAGTCAGCCCTTTAAACTCAGGTAATATTTATCTTTGTGACTTAAATGTGTTTCTCTATGCAACAATTTCTAGGTCTTGTTTATGCATCCATTCTGTTAGTCTGAGTCCACTGCTATTGAGAGAGACTAATGACCAGTGGCTGTTAGATCCTTCAATTTTGATGTTGGCTGTGGTAATGTTTGTGTGCTTGTTTGGTTTTTGCTTTACTCTAGAAAAGTTAATTTTGTCCAGTGTTTTCTTGAAAGTAGCTAGTTTTCTTGGGTTGTTTTATTTTTTTTTCTTCTAGTATATTCTCTAACACTGGATTTGTATGTAGGTATTGTTGAAATTTGTTCCTGTCATTGAATATCTTGTTTTCTCTATCTATGAGGATGGAGAGTTTTATTGGGTATAGTAGCATGGACTGACATCTCTGTTCTCTTTGGGCTTGCATGATATTTGTCCAGGCCTTTCTGGTTTTCATAGTCTCTGTTGAGAAGTCAGGTGTGATTCTAATGGGTTTGCCATTATGTTACTTGGCCTTTTTCTCTTGCATCTTTTAGTATTTTTTTTTCTTTACTTTTTGTGAATTTACTCTTTTGATTATTAGGTTCTGTGAAGGATTTTTTTTTCTGGACTAATTTATTGGATGTTCTGTAGACCTCTTATATTCTTATTGGCCTCTCCTTTAAGTTGGAGAAATTTTCTTCAATGATCTTGTTAAAAATATTTTAACAAAATATTTTTGTTAAAATAGGCCTTGGAAGAGGAAATCTTTTTTCCCTCTAATCCTCTTATTCTTAGGCTTTGTCAATTTATTTTTTCTTTAATTTCTTGGATGGTCTGTGTCAGGAAATTTTTATATTTAACATTTTCTTTTAAAGTTACTTTGATTTCTTCCATTTTATCTTCCATACCTAAGATTCTTTCTTCCATCTCTTGTAGTATAATTGGCTATACATACCTCTGTAGTTCCTGTGTCCTTCCCTCAGTTTTTCTCTCCATAATTTCTTCTTAGTTTTTTCTTTAATTTCTCCAACAAAAATATGAAACGCTACATGAATTTTCATGTCATCCTTAAGCCGGGGTCATGCTAATTTTCTCTGTATTGTTCCAATTTTAATATATTTGCTGCCTAAGTGAGCACCACATATTTCTTTCAAATGGTCATTAATAAAGTCACATGTACTTGAATTCTGAGTTTCACATTATCAGAGATTCAATTATTAATTGTTAAATGCACAGATATGTCCTCAGTCAGTGACTTGTTTTCTGTAAAAATACTCCCTGAACAAGGCAAATTTTTGAAGAAAAAGTGTTTAATTGTGACGTTGCTTGTATTTTTAAAGAGACCATCCATGATGTTAAGTCAGCTAGCAGTCACCTTGTTGTAGTCCTTCACCAAAACTGAGAGCTTTTCGAACCACAAGCAGAAGCCAGAGAGGAGACTGAAAGAGACAGACAAAGAGATCTAGAGAGATATATTCAGAAATAGAGACCGAGACCATCAGAAACAAAGATATAAAGTGACAGAGACCGAGAGACAGAAATAGCATTCTGTCTGGTCACTTTCATTGGCATATCAAGCTCGAAGCACACACCCCCCATAATAAAATTCCAAAACGAATTATGTTTTTTAATATTTTTTTTAATTTTTATTAATTACACTTTATTCACTTTGTTTTCCCCCATAAAACCCCACATGCTGCCAAGCCCACCTTCCATCCCCATCCTCCATGCATGCCCTCCACAAGTCCACTGAAAGGGGAGGGCTTCCTCTCCTTCGTTCTGATCCTTGTCTATCAGATCTCGTCAGGAGTGGCTGTATTTCCTTTTTCTGTGACCTAGTAAGGCTGGTCCCACATCAGGGTGAGGTGATTAAAGAATAGCCCAATCAGCTCATTTCAGAGGAAGTCCCTGTTCCCATTATTATGGAACCCATATGGACACTGACCTGCCATGGGCTACATCTGTACAGGGGTTCTATGTTTTCTCCTTATATGGTACTTGGTTGGAATATGAGTTTCAGGAAAGATCCCTGTGCTCAGAATTTGTTTTTTTTTTTTTTTTTTTTTTTTTTTTTTTTTTTTTTTTTTTTTTTTGATCTCCTTGTGGAGCTCCTGGCCTCTCCAGATCTTACTAGTTTCCACTTCTTTCATTAGATTCCATGCACTCTGCCCAGGAGTTGGCCATACGTTTCAGCATCTGCATTGATAGTCTGCAGGGCAGAGCCTTTCAGAGTCCCTCTGTGGCAGGCTCCTGACTTGTACCATGTTTTCTGCTACTTCTGATGTCCATCCTTTTTGCCTTTTGGGATGGGGATTAAGCATTTTATCCAGACTCCTCCCTCTTGATTAGTTTTCTTTTGGTGTACAGATTTTAGTAGATTTATACTATATTATATGTATATGAGTGAGTATATGCCATGTGTGTCTTTCTGCTTCTGTGATAGGACACTCAGGATGATCCTTTCTAGTTCCCACAATTGACCTGCAAATTTTATAACTTCTTTTTTTTATTTTTGAGTTATATTCCATTGTGTAGATGTACCACAATTTCTGTATCCATTTTCACTTGGGGAAGGGCATCTGTGTTGTTTCAATTGTCTGGCTATTACAAATAAAGCTGCTACAAATGTGGTTGGTAAATGTCCTTATTGTGTACTTGAACTTCTTTTGGATATATGCCTAGGAGTCGAATAGCTGGATATTGATGAAGCATTATTCCTAGTTGTCTGAGTAAGTGCTATATTGATTTTATGAGTGGTTGTACAAGTTTACATTCCCACCAGCAGGAAGAAAATTTCCATTTTCTCCACAATCTCTGTAGCATGTGCTGTCACTTGAGTTTTTGACCTTGGCCATTCTCTTAAGGTGTAATCTTACATAGTTGTAAGGTGAAATATCAGGGTTTTGATTTGCATTTCCCTGATGGCGAATGATGTTGCACATTTCTTTCAGTGTTTCTTTGCCATTCATTTTGTTGCTTTTCAAATTCCTTAGTTCTTTACATGTACTGGATATTAGCCTGTCATATGAAGGGTTTATGAAGAGTCTCAATCTGTAGATATTTGTTTCTTTTGTCCTTTGCTTTACAGAAGCTTTTCAGTTTCATGAGGTCCCATTTACTCATTGTTGCTCTTAGAGCCTATGCTGTTGCTGTTCTGTTCAGGAAGCTGTCTCCTGTGCCAATGAATTAAAGGTTCTTTCCCACTTTTTTTTCAAACCAATTTAATATATCTCTTTTTATGTTGAGGTCTTTGATTCACTTGGACTTTAGTTTTGTGGAGGTGATAATTATGGATCTATTTGCATTTTTCTACATGTAGACATCCAGTTAGACCAGCACCATTTGTTGAAGATGCTATCTTTTTTCCATTGTATGATTTTTGAATCTTTGTCAAAAATCAGGCATCCATAAGTGCGTTTGTTTCTGGGTCATTTGTTCAGTTCCATTGATCAACCATTTTGTTTCTATGCCAGTACCATGCAGTGGTTATTACAGTTGTTCGATGGTATAGCTTCCCTCCAGGAGATCTTTTACTGGTGTGGAGTATTTTAGAAATTACCTTTTTTTTTTCTTTCTTTCTTTCTTTCTTTCTTTCTTTCTTTCTTTCTTTCTTTCTTTTTCCATATGAAGTTGAGATGTTTTCTTTCAAGTTCTGTAAAAAATCCTGTTGGCAATTTGATGGGAATTGCATTAAATATGTAGATTGCTTTTCATAAGATGGCCATTTTTCTTTTTTATTTATTTTATTTTTCTTTATTAATTACACTTTATTCAGTTTGTATTCCCCCCGTGGTTCCCTTCCTCCTCCTATCCCAATCACTTCCTTCCTCCACCCTCTGCATGCATGCCCCTCCCAAAGTCCACTGATAAAGGAGGACTTCTTTCCTTCCTTCTGATCCTAGTCAATTAGGTTTCATCAGGAGTGGCTGCATTGTCTTCTTCTGTGCCCTGTAATGCTGCTTCCCCATTAGGGGGAGGTAATTAAAGAGCAGGCCAATCAGTTCATGTCAGAGACAGTCCCTGTTCCTATCACAATGAAAACCACTTGGATACTGAACTTCCATGGGCTACATCTGTGCAGGGGTCTTAGGTTATCTCCATGCATAGTCCTTGGTTGGAATAGCAGTCTCAAGAATAGACCTTGGTTGGAGTATGAGTCTCTGGGAAGTTCCCTGTGCTCAGATTTTTTTTGTTCTGTTGCTCTCCTTATGGAGTTCCTGTCCTCTGCATATCTCACTGTTTTCCACTTCTTTCCTAAGATTCCCTGCACTCTGCCCAAAGGTTGCCCATAAGTCTCAGTATCTACATTGATAGTCTGAAGGGCAGAGCTTTTCAGAGGTCCTCTGTTTCAGGCTCCTGACTTGTTCTCTCTTTTCTCCTTCTGATGTCCAGCCTCTTTGCCTTCCTGGATAGAATTGAGCATTTTAGCAAGAGTCCTCCCTCTTGATTAGTTTCTTTAGGTGTACATATTTTAGTGGGTTTATCCTATATTATATGTCTATATGAGTGAGTATATACTGGGTTCATTCCTCTGCTTCTGGGATAGCTCACTCAGGATGACCTTTTCCAGATCTTAACATTTACTTGCAAATTTCATAATTTCCTTGTTTTTTTTTTTATTGCTGAGTAATACTCCATTGTGTAGACGTACAAGTCTACATTCCCACCAGCAGTGGAGGAGGATTCCCCTTTCTCCACAACCTCTCCAGCATGTGTTGTCTCTTGAGTTCTTGATCTTAGCCATTCTGATTTGTGTAAGGTGAAACATTAGGGTTGTTTTGATTTGCATTTCCCTGATGGCTAATGATGTTGAGCATTTCTTTAAGTGTTTCTCTGACATTTAATATTCCTCTGCAGAGAATTCTCTGTTTAGCTCTGTACCCCATTTTTTAAATTGGATTATTTGATTTTTTGCTGTTTAACTTCTTTATTTCTTTATATATACTGGATATTAGTCCTTTGTCAAATATAGGGTTAGTGAAGATCTTTTCCTAATCTGTAGACTGTCGTTTTTTTTTTCTGAGGACAGTATCCTTTACTTTACAGATGCTGTTCAGTTTCATGAGGTCCCATTTATTGATTGTTGATCTTAGAGCTTGTGCTGTTGGTGTTCTGTTCAGGAAGTTGTCTCCTGTGCAAATGAGTTCAAGGATATTCCCCACTTTTGAACCTAACCAAGCAAGTCAAAGACTTGCATGAAAAAAATTTCCAGTCTCTGAAGAAAGAATTAGAAGAAGATATCAGGAAATAGAAAGATCTCCCATGCTCATGGCTTGGCAGGATTAACATAGTAAAAATAGCCATCTTAACAAAATCAATCTACAGATTCAATGCAATACCCATCAAATTACCAACACAATTCTTTACAGAATTTCTTGAAAGAAAAATTCTCACCTTCATATGGAACAACAAGAAACCCAGAATTGCTAAAACAATTCTCTACAGTAAAAGATCTTCAGGAGGAATCTCCATCCCTGATCTCAAGTTGTACTATAGAGCAACAATATTAAAGACATCATGGTAGTGGCATAGAAACAGACTGGTGGATCAATGGAATTGAATAGAAGACACTGACATAAACCCACATACTTATGGACACCTGATTTTTGACAAAAATGCCAAATCCATTTAATGGAAAATAGACAGCATCTTTAACAAATGGTGCTGGTCTAACTGGAATTCTACATGTAGAAAAATGAAAATAGATCCATACTTATCACCCTGCACAAAACTAAAGATCAAAGACCTCAACATAAAACTAGACACACTAAATCACTTAGATGGCCAATTTTTAATGTTAAGCCTGCCAAGCCATAAGCATGGGAGATATTCCATCTTCTGACACCTTCTTCTAATTCTTTCTTCAGAGACTTAAATTTTTTTTTTTCATACAAGTCGTTGGCTTGCTTGGTTAGTGTCATATCTATGTCTTTGACTGAATACAAAAACACATTAAAGATATCATCCACTATGACCAGTAGGCTTCATCCCACTCAAGGGTGGTTCAATATATTGAATTCCATCAATGTGATCCACCATATTAACAAACTAAAAAAAAAATTTGGTAATCTTAGATACTTTAAAAGCATTTGACAAATCCAACCTCCATTTATATTTAAAGTATTGGAGATATCAGGGATATAAAGCATATAACCAACATCAAACTAAACAGAGAAATTCAAAGCAATCCCACTGAAATCAGGGACAAGGCAAGGCTGCCTGATCTCTCCATATCTCCTCAACATAGTTCTGGAAGTCCTTGCTCAAGCAAAAAAATAATTTTAGATAATCAAGGGGATAGAAATGTGAAATGACGGAATCAAAGTATAACTATTGGCAAATAATATACATGAGTGACCTCTTAAAATTCTTCATGGGAACTACTAAAGCTCATAAACACCTTGGCACAGTGATTGGATACAAAATTAACTCAAAAAATAGTAGCCCTCCTGTATACAAAAGATAAAAGAGCTGAAAAAGAAATTGGGAAAACAAAAGATAATATATTATCTAACAAAGTCAACCTCCTAACCATTCCCAGACATTTCCTCACTGGGCACTAAACATGTAAATAGCTGAGCTTCAAGGGGATTTGAAATTCAAAACATCCTAAATTAGAATTAGATGGGTAGACTCCTATGCAAAAAGAATAGAGTTATCATGATAGTTAGTCATTCAATACAATGATTAAAGTCCCAACAAATTCCAAGGATTAAAGAACAGGACTGAAAATATTTTGGGGGGAAATTTGGAATATTTCCATAATGGAGTATTATTCATCTAAGAAAATGACATCATGATATTTTCAGGTAAATTGTTGAAACAAGAAAAATCATCCTTGGTCAAGTTACTAAAATTCAAAAAGACAAATATGGTATATATCACTTATTAGGAGGTCTCCTAACATTGTGGAATGTTCTTAAAGGCAATAGTTTTTCCATCCTAAACCTCCAAGTCCTTACAGATTCCTTCCATTCATATTTCACGCATTATATGTGCTTTTAGTCATATCTTAGGTACAGTCCATCTCTCCACATGGTTCCAAGACCTCTCCTCCTGATTTTCCACCTCTCCTCCCCTGCTTCCTTCCTATTCCTGCTACTATAGACTAAGGTATCTCACCCTATCCTCTACATTGCTCAGCATTGTAGCTGGTTGTTTTATTGAAAATACAGAGAACAAATGGTGGCATGTTTACACAAACTTGAGACAGGTGATACATAGAATAAGCTTTACAGTGGTATTTCCGTGAGACATTTGAATGAACAAGGGTAAATTATATAGATTATAAAATAACATTGTGTAAACAATTTACTTAACACACACACACATATATATATATGTTGTGTTGTGCTGACATGCTGAAAGAGGGCACCAGATCTCATTATATATGGTTGTGAGCTATCATGGGGTTACTGGAAATTGAAGAAAGACATCTGTAACAGTAAACAGTGCTCTAAACCTTTGAGCCTCATCTCTAGCCCTAGGTCCAATTTTCTTTAGTTCATATTCCTTAAAATTTCGGTGTCATAATAGCATTGTGTTGTCGTAACAATGTGTGATGTTATAATGTCGTTATAAATAATAATACCATTGTTTTGTCTTAACACCATTGTAAAATCATAAAATCATTGGGATGTCTTGATACTAATTTGATGTAATAATATCATGGTGATGTCAAAATAACATTATGATGTCATAAAACCTTTTTTTTTTCAATGCAGTTTATTCAGGAACCTTGAACAATCCTCGGACCCTGGGGAAAGCCAGCCCACAGCTTAAATAGCCTCTGGGTAGCCAACCCAGGCGTGCCACGTGTGCAATGCAGATAGGTCCACATACATGGAAGCAAGCCAGATCCTCAGCCTTAGCCAAATGTGGAATTGTTCGTGACAGAGAGAACTCACCATCGGGAAGGTGGAAGGCGGAAACCAGCTCCATCTTTAAGGCATAGCATTCCGCAGCTCTCTATAGTTCCCCCTTTTTGTTTTAGATGCATCAGGCAAGAGTAGAGATATTAGAAATAAATTGGGACTTTGTACTGATCCCGCCTCTGAGAAAAAGGTATCGGATGGGTCTGATGCTCTTTGGGTGGATGACACCTAAATGAACGTCATAAAACCTTTTTAACATCATATCATTTTGATGCTATAATAGCCTTGAGATTTCATGACAACAAGGTGATGTCATTATGATTGGGATGTCATAATAAAATTGTGATGTCGTAATACCAATGTGATGTCATCATACCATTGTGGTGTGATACCATACTACTGTTTTGATGCCATCATTGCATTGTCATATCATAATAGCATGGTGGTATCATAATACCATTGTGATGTCATCCTAGCATTGTAATGCCCTAATATTGTGGTGTCATAAGACCATTGTGATATCATAATACCATTGTGATGTCATGAGAGCATTGTGATATCAGCATAGTATTATGGTGTGGTAATACCCTTTTGATATCATAAGAGCACTGTGATGTCATCAAAGCATTGTAAAGAAATAATAATATTGTGATGTCATCATCATTTTGTGATGTCATGATAGCATTGTGATGTAACGGTAGCATTGTGATGTTATAATAGCACTAGGATGTCATAATACCACTGCAATATCTTCATAGCATTGTGATGTGATAATACCATTGTGATATCATAATAGCATTTTGAAGTCAGAATACAGTTGTGATCTCATAATACCATTGGGATATCATACAATTGTGATTTAATAATACCATTGGGATATCATAAAGCATTGAGATGTCATCATAGGATTGTGATGCCCTAATTCAATTATGATATTATACCATATGATATCATTATTGTTTGTGATTTCATAATAGCATAGGGATATCATAAGATTTTTGTGATGTCATAATTCCATTGTTATGTCCTCATAATATTGTGATGTCAAAATACCATTGTGAAGTCATAATACCATTGTGATATCAAAAAGCATTTTGATGATAAAATAACATTGGGATGTCATTATACCATTGTGATGTCATAATTTCATTTTAATATTATATGATATGATGTCATTGCATTGTGATGTCATCATAGCATGGTAATCTCAAATAGGATTGTGATCTCATCATAGCATTGAAATATCCTAATATCATTGTAAAGTCATATCTTTTTGAAGTCATGATAGCATTGTAATGTCATAATTCAATTGTGATGTCATAACAAAATTATGTCATAATAGCATTGTGATGTTGTAATAGCATTGGGACTTCTTAATAGCATTGGGATGTCATGATGACATTGTGATGTTAATAGCATTGTGAAGTCATCAGAGTATTGTGATGTCCTAATATCATTGTGATGTCATACCACAATCATGTTGTGATCTTCTAATAGCATGGTGAGGTCATAATACAAGTGTGAAGTCATAAAACCATTGTGATGGCATAAAATTGTGATGTTAAAATAGTGTTGAAGTGACATCATGATGGCATTATAAAATTTTGATGTTTTAATACCACTATGATCTTATAATATCATTGTGATATGATAATACTCATGTGATGTCAGGATAGCATTGAGATGTCATAATTGCATTGTTGTGTTATAATATTATTGTGATATTATAAATCCATTGTGATATTATTCCATATGATGTCATAATAGCAGTGTGATGTCCTACTTGTATTGTGAAGTCATAATAGCACTGAGATGTCATGACACCATTGTAATAACATAATGCAAGTGAGATGTCATAATAAAGTTTTAATGTCATAATAGCATTGTGATGTCATAATAGAATTGTGATCTCATAATACTATTGTGAAGTCATAATAGCATATGAGTTAATAATACCATTGGAATTTGTTCAGAGTCTCAGTGCCAAGGCCATTAAAGAAAACAGAGTTCATCCTTACCACATCATGTCACCACCCCTAAGAAGAAGATATCAGTCCTGAAGAGCTCTATACTTCATCACCTTAATCACAGTTTTACTTATGTATTTATTTATTATGATGTGTTCACTTTGTATCCCTTCTGCTGTCCTCTCCTTCTCCTTCCAGTCCCACCCAGCCTCCTCCATCTATGCCTATGCCCTTTCTGTAGTTCCCTGATAAGAGAGGCCCTTCTCCCCCTTCTGCCTGACACTAGCTTATCAGGTATCACCAAGGCTGGCTGCATCATCTTCCTGTATGGCATAATTCTCAGGACATTGTTCTCCTTTTGTCTTCAATTGTCTCTAATTATGACACCCTTCTTACCTCCTCTTCTGTAAGCTTCCCAGAAATCTGAGGTGAGGGTGAGTTTCATAGTGAAATCCCATTTAGAGTTGGGTGTTTTAAGGTTTCTCTCTATGCGTAATATCAGACTCTGGGTCTGTGTATGCAAAAGCATTTGATGCAGAAGGCAGCATTTCTGTGGATGCAAAAACATGGCACTGATCTTTCAGTTGAGGGTAGAGAGCAACATATTTTAATAACAACAGCCTGTGTACTTGAAAATTTCTGAGGATAGCCTTTTCCAACATCTCAATTAACAGCCACCAAATTCTCCTACTGGAACACAAGGAAGGTCACAATAGGTGGCCTATTGGAACTATATCCCCCACTTTTAAGAGATGATCTAATAAGTGAATACATATCCGTTTTTGTCTTTCTGCATTGTAGTTACTTCACCCAGTATGATTTTTCCTGGTTCCATCCATTTGCCTGAAATATCTTGATGTCATTTTCTTTGCTGAATAATACTTTGTTATGGAAATATTCTACGTTTTTTTTTTTTTTTCCCAGAGAAGATTGTCAGTCCTGTTCTTTATAACTTGGAAGTTGCTGGAACTTTAATCATTGTATTTTATGACAAAATATCTGGATAACTATGTTCTTTTAGCCTTGAAGTCCCTCCAACATCTTTCACTTCCTGGTGATTTGAATTGCATTGTCTGCTTGAAGCTCTCTATTTATATGTAGAGTCCCTAGTGATGAAATGTATGTGAAACATTAGGAGTTATGGCCACGTTAGATATTAAAATTCCTATTGAGGTTATATTATAGGAGGGTGTGCTTTGAGGTTGATGTTCCAATGAAAGTGACCAGACAGAATGGATTCTCTTCCTCTCAGTCTCTCAGTATCTGTCACTTTAAACTTTGTTTCTATAGCTGTGGTTATCTCTATTTCTAAATCTTTCTCTCTAGCTCTATCTCTCTTATCTCTATCAGGCTCCCTCTCTCTTCATTGCTGCATGTGTTTCAATATGAAAATCTCTCAGTTCATCTCAAGTTCTACAATAAGATAACTGCTTGCTGACAGGACATCATGGATGGTCTCTGTTAAAATATAAGCAAGGTCCTAATTAAAAGCTGTTTCTGAATTTTTCTTTCCAGGTCTGTAAAGAATTGTGTTGGCAGTTTGATGGGAATTACATTAAATCTGTAGATTGCTTTTGGTAAGATGGCCATTTTTACTATGGTAATCCTGCCAAGCTATGAGCATGGGAAATCTTTTCACCTTCTATTTCTTTCTTTAGAGACTTGAAATTTATTTCATACAAGCCTTTGACTTGCTTGATTAGGGTTACACCAAGGTACTTTATGTCATTTGTGGCTATTGTGAAGGGTGTTGTTTCTCGAATTTCTTTCTTAGCACTTTTGTCTTTTGTATACAGGAGTGCTACTGATTTTTTTTTTTTTTTTGAGTTAATTTTGTATCCGGCCACTTTGCTGAAGGTGTTTCCCAACTTTGTATGGAATAACAAGAAACCAAGAATTGCTAAAACAATCCTCTACAATAAAAGATCTTCTGGATGTATCTTCATCCCTGATCTCAAGCTGTACTATAGAGCAACAGTTATAAAAACTGCATGGTACTGGCATAGAAACAGGACGGTGGATTGATGGAACTGAACAGAAAACCCAGAAATAAACCCACACACTATGGACACCTGATCTTTGACAAAGATGCCAAAACCATACAATGGAAAAAAGAAAGCATCTTTAACAAATGGTGCTGGTACAACTGGATGTCTACATGTTAAAAAATGAAAATAGATCCATACTTATCACCCTGCACAAAACTGAAGTCCAAGTGGATCAAAGACCTCAACATAAAATCAGACACATTAAATCAGCTAGAATAAAAGGGGGAATACTCTAGAACTCATTGGTACAGGAGAAAACTTCCTGAACAGAACACCAACAGCACAGGCTCTAAGAGCAACAATCAATAAATGGGACCTCATGAAATTGAAAAGCTTCTGTAAAGCAAAGGACACAGTCATCAAAACAAAGTGACTGCCTACAGATTGGGAAAGAATCTTCACCAACCCTTTATCTGACAGAGGAGTCATATCCAGTATATATAAAGAACTAAAGAAGCTGAAAAGCAGCAAACCAAGTCATCCACTTAAAAACTGAGGAACAGAGCTAAACAGAGAATACTCTGTAGAGCAATACCAAATGGCAGAGAAGCACTTAAAGAAATGCTCAACCTCATTAGCCATTAGGGAAATGCAAATCAAAACAACCCTGAAATTTCACGTTACACCCATGAGAATGGCCAAGATAAAAAACTCAAGTGACATGCTGGAGAGGTTGTGGAGAAAGGGGAACCCTCCTCCACTGCTGGTGGGAATGTAAACTTGTACAACCACTCTGGAAATCCATCTGGTGCTTTCTCAGACAACTAGGAATAGCGCTCCCCAAAATCCAGTCATACCACTCCTAGGCATAAACCCAAAAGAGGCTCAAGTACACAAAAAGGACATTTGCTC
Organism: Meriones unguiculatus; assembly: GCF_030254825.1. Lineage (NCBI taxonomy): Eukaryota > Metazoa > Chordata > Mammalia > Rodentia > Muridae > Meriones > Meriones unguiculatus. The sequence continues at coordinate 20,191,944 of NW_026843709.1, forward strand.
AACAATTTTTGTAGCAGCTTTATTTATAATAGCCAGAAGCTGGAAAGAGCCCAGATGCCCCTCAACTGAAGAATGGATGCAGAAATTGTGGTACATCTATAAAATGGAGTATTACTCAGCAATGAAAAATAAGGAAATCATGAAATTTGCAGGTAAATGGTGGGACCTTGAAAGGATCATCCTGAGTGAGTTGTCCCAGAAGCAAAAAGACACACACAGTATATACTCACTCATGTAGACATACAACATAGAATAAACCCACTAAAATCTGTACATCTAAACATACTAAGCAAAAGAGAGGACCCTAACTAAAATGGTCAATCCTCATCCTGAAAGGCAAAGAGGATGGACATCAGAAGAAGAAGAAAACAGGAAACAACCTAGGAACCTGCTACAGAGGGCCTCTGAAATCCAGAAGAAGAAAACAGGAAACAAGCTCGGAACCTGCCACAGAGGGCCTCTGAAAGCCTCTGCCATGCAGACTGTGAAAGCAGATGCTGAGCCTGATACCCAACTGGCGGGCAGAGTGAATGGAATTTTATATAAGAAGTGGGAAATAGTAAGAGCTGGAGAGGACAGGGTCTCCACAAGGAGAGCAACAGAACAAGAAAATTTGAACACAGGGAACTTCCCAGAGACTCATACTCCAACGAAGGACTATTCATGGAGATAACCTAGAACCCTGACAATGCAGCCACTTCTGATGAGAACTGATAGACTAAGATCAGAAAGGAGAGCAGGACCTTCACTATCAGTGGACTTGGGGAGGGACATGCATGCAGAAAGGGGGAGGGGGTTCGACCAGGAGGGGAGAAGGGAGGGGCTTATGAAATGAATAAGGTGTAATTAATAAAAAAAAAGCTTTTTGTTCAAAGAGTTGCCTTGGTCAGGGAGTATTTTCCCAATAAGTAATTCACTGAGGACACACCTGTTTATTTAACAAATAATAATGGAATCTGTGATAATGTGTAACTCACATGTCAAAGGAACCTGACTTTATTAATGACCACTTGAAAGAAATATGTTACAATATTCCTGAATTAAGTGTCTTGGACACAGTAATTGTCATCTCTGGGTGGTGTGCTTTCAGCTGCCCAGATTGAGGCATGTAGGGCTTCTCAGCCTTTCTCCCAAGCAGGCCATCCACTTGGGCTTTTAATAACTGGCTCCTGAAACTCTTACTGGCTCTCACCTTCTTTATGACATCATTCTCCCTCTCAGCCAATCAGCATGTGATAGAAGACTGAGATTTTCATGGAGTGGAGTAAACAATCTTTCATCAGTGTCAGTACCTCTGATACTATTCACACCTGACTTTTTCTTATGAAACCCAACAAGCCTTATCTCATTCCTTTATCCAGATCCCACACATTTACTCCTGTTAACCTCTGTGACAATGTCAGGTAGAAAATGAATCTTTAATGTTTATTTAATTGGACAGTTTCCTAAGTAGGGAAGCTTCAAAGTGATATAGGATTAAGGTGAATATAAGGAATGAATGACAAGGTGGTCTCATAATGTGGTCTTGGATCCAAAATTACCTAGGTTGTGACTTAGAACTGAGCTGTTACTTGTGTACTCAATAAATGTACCTTCACATTCTTATTAATATTATAGGATAGCAGAAATTAAGGTTTCCTGGGATATTGAGTCCTTAAAAGCAGGGACAAAGAAAAAGAAAAGAAAAAAAAATACTTAAATTAAAAATTTCTACTTGAATTACTGGCTTGTGTTTCATTTAAAAAAAAACTCATTAATTTTAGTTTAGGATTAGTACAGAATTTCTAAAATGGTCCAATATGTTTCTATCATTTTGTATTCTGTGTATAGATAAAACTAATTAGCAGTTACTGCTGAGTCACCAATAGTGCATTATTGTCTCATGAACGAGAGAGATAAAAAAACTTCCCTTTGTAGTCATTCAAAAAATAAAAATAAAAAGAAAACAAGCGGGAGAAAGAGAAGGAAACCAGGGATTCATTTGGCTGAAATAAGGAAAGATCTGTGAGTGTCAAAGGAGAGCTAAGAGGCAATAAACACTTTAAGAGTCTGTGCTCTTCCACACTAGTTTTTCCAACCCTCTATGAACAGGTTTGCATGGGTGATCTGGCTGGATTGGCAGCTGTGTCCTACTCAGGGATCAGTGAGGAGCTGTGCTGGTCCTGGGGTTTAAAGTTCAAACTTTGCCTTCAGGACAGAGAAATGGGTACATGTTATATGTCTAGAACAGAAGAGCAGTTGCTTTTCTTGCTGAGTTCCTCCAGACAAACACGTAAATGTAGTGTCAGTGGCAGGACTGCTTGTTCAGAGGTGCCACCAGAGCTCATGATGTCTGAGGTAGCTGGGTAAACAGTAGTTCATGGCTAGAATTCTCTGCTACATAATGAGTTCCTGGGAAGCATACCTTACAAAGTCAAACTCTGTCCTCCATTAGTGGAATCTTTTCTCCATATTAAAAGTCATTGTAAAAGTTGTCAACATATTATTCTTTTGATTTTGTGGGAATTTCATGTAATAAACATTACACTCATTTTCTATTGCTTCCAGGTTCAAATTCCTACCCATGTATCACACTATTTTTTTTCCTTTAAAATACATCAATAGAAATATATTATTTATTTATTCATTGGAACATGATCAGATTCTCAGTGACATGTCCCTTAAAGAAAATTGAGTTCATCCTTTCTGCACCCTGGTACCACCCCAAGAAGAAAACATCAGTCCTGTAGAGCCCTATACTTCATCACCTTTATCACAGTTTTTCTTAAATATTTACTTATTACAATTGGTTCATTTTGTATTCCCTCTACTGCCTACTCGCCTTCTCCTTCCAGTCCTACCCAGCCACCTTCTACTACCCCTGTGCTTTTCTGTAGTTACCTGATAGAGGAGACCCTCCTCCCCCTTCTATCTGAACAGAGCTTATCACATCTCTTCATGGCTGGCTACATCATCTTCCTCTGTGGCCTGAATCTCATGCATTTTTTTCCATGTGTCTTCAATTCCCTCTATTTATGACACACTTCCTGGCTTTTGTCCTGCAGGATGCCCAGAGCTCTGAGAGAAGGGAGAATTTCATAGGGAAATTTCATTCAGAGATGCGTGTTTTAAGGTCTCTCTCTGTGTGTAATATCACTTGATGATGAGTAATCAAACTTTCCTCAGTGTCCAGAATCTCTGATCCTGACTCACTTGACTTTCTTGTGACACCCAACAATCCTTTATCTCATCTCTATCCAATCCCATACCTTTACTCCTGTTTACCTCTGTGACATTCTCAGGTAGGAAATGAAACTTAAATGTTTATTTAATTGGAAGGCTTCCTAAGTAGGAAAGCTTCAAAATGAAGTGGGATTAAGAGGAATGTACAGAATGACAATGTGGTCTCCTATTGTGGTCTTTGATCTGAAATTTTGTAGGTTGTGACTTAGAACTGAGCAGTTAATGTTGTATTCACGAAATGTACCTTCACATCTTATTGATATGATAGGCTGGTAGGGCCTAGGTTTTCCTGCTGTAGAGTCTTTAGGAGCAGCGAAAACAGTAGGAAACCAGCCAATTCATGGGACTTGTTTGGCTGAAACAGAGTAAGATGATTGAGTGTGAAAGCAGAACTGAGGGGCAATAAACTTTTTTACAGCTGTGACTGTATGACACTAGGTTTGGCAACCATCAATGAAAGGGTAACCTTGACTGCCCTGTCCATTTCAGCAACTATGTGCTACTCTGAGTAATCCTCCATGTCCTGGGGTTTACAGTTAAAACTTGGCCTTCAGGACAGAGAAATCACTCCCTGTTATATGCCTAGGACACAAGAACAGCTGTTTCCTGCTGTGGTCCTTTAGAAAAACCTGAATAGCATGCCTTACAAAGTCAAACCCTGCCCTCCATTAGCAGAATCATTTTTCCATGTCAAAAGTCATTGTAAATATTGTCAACATATTATTCTTTTGATTATGTTGGAATTTCATACAAATAATATTACACTACTTATACATTGCTCCCAGGTTCAAATTCCTACACATGTGTCACACTAAAATATTTTTTCTTTCAAATACATCACTTGAAGTAAATGTTGTTCATATATTCATTGAAATATGATCAGCGTCTCAGTGGCAAGTCCTTAAAGAAAACTGAATTCATCCTTGCTGCAATCTGACACCATCCCCAAGAAGAAGGTATCAGTCCTGTGGAGCTCTATACTTCATCACCTTGATCACTATTCTTCTTATGTGATTATTAATTAAGTTTTGTTCATTTTATATCCCTTCTTCTGATGCCTACTCTCTCTAATCATTCCAATCCAACCCACTCTCCTAAATCTACCACTATTCCTGTTCTCTAGTTCCCTGGTAGGGGAGGCACTCCCTTCTATCTGACCCTAGCTTATCAGGTCTCATCAAGGCTTGCTGTATCATCTTCCTCTGTGGCCTGATTCTCAGGACATTGTTCTCCTTGTGTCCTCAATGCTCTGTACTTATGGCACTCTTCTTGCCTCCTCTACTGGAGGTTTCCCAGAGCTTTGTGGGGACAGAGAATTTCATAGAGAAATGCCATTTAGAGCTGGGTGTTTTAAGGTCTGCATAATAAAGGACTGTGGGCCTCTGTATACAATCCCATTTGATGCAAAAGGAAGGATCTATGTGGGTATAAGATCATGCCACTGATCTATCAGTTGAGGGCAGAGAGCAGCATACTTTAATGAAATCAGCCTGGGTTGCTCGAATTTATTTAGGATGCCCAAGCCCAAAAACTCAATTAACTGTCACTCATTCTGCTTAGTAGAACACTGGTTTGGTCACAATAGATGGCCTATTGGTACTTTATCACACAAAATTAGGAGACCACCTAATAAGTGAATACATACCATATTTTTCATCTACATTTTAGTTACTTCACCCAGGATGATTTTTCCTGGTTCCACCCATTTGCCTGAAAATATAATGATGTCATTTTCTTAGCTGAAAAATATTCTCTTATGGAAATATTCCACATTTTCCTCAAAGAATATTCTCAGTCCTGTTCTTTAGTCCTTAGAAGTTGCTGGGACTTTAATCATTCTACTGAATAAAAAACTATCTAGATAACTATATTCTTTTAGTCTAGAAGTACCTCTATCTTTTTCCACTTCTTGGTGATTTGAATTGCATTGTTCTCTTGAAGCTCATCTATTTACATGTGGAGTCCCCAGTAAGGAAATATCTGGGAAGTGTTAGAAGGTATGGCCTTATTAGATAATATAATTCCTATTGGAGTTATATTGTAGGAGAGTATGCTCTGAGTCTGTTATATCAATGAAAGTGACCTGACAAAATTGAGTCCCTGTGTCATGGTCTTTATCACTTTAAATCTTTGTTTCTGTTGATCTCAGTTCTCTCTATTTCTGAATATTCTCTCTAGCACTTACTCTCTCTGTCTCTCTCAGTGTCCCTCTCTCGGCCTGCTGCTTTTGGTTTAGTATAAAAACCTCTCAGTTCTGCTGAAGGATTACAACAAGATATCTCCTCGCTCATGTGACATCATCGTTCATCTCTTTAAAAATTAATCAAGGTACCAATTAAAACCTTTTTATTTAAATATTTGCCTTTGTCAAAGAGCATTTTCAAAGTAAGTAATTCACTGAGAAAGGGCATATCTGTGCATTTAATAAATAATAAAGGAATCTTTGATAATGTGAAGCTCACATGTAAAGGCCACCTGAATGTTTAATGAACAGTTGAATGAAACATATGACCATTTTCCTTAACTAAGAATCTTGGACACAGGAACTGTCATCTCTGGATTGTGTGCTCTCAGCTGCCCAATTTGACACAGATCTGCTCAGCCTTTCTCTCAAGCAGTCTGTCCACTTGGCCCATTTAATAACTGGCTCCAAAAACTCTTACTGGCTTTCACCTGTTTCTTGACATCATTCTCCCTCTCAGCCAATCAGCATCTGAGAAAATCTTGGGGTTTCCATGGAGATGCATGAACAAAATTTCCTCAGTGTCCAGTATCTCTGACCTTGTGTACATATGACTTTTTCTTCTGAAACCCAGCAAGTCTTTATCTCATCACTTTATCCAGATCCCACACCTTAACAAATCCTGTTTAGCTCTGTGACAGTCAGGTAGTAAATTAAATTTTAATCTTACTTTTTTAATTGGGCAGCTTCCTAAGTAAGGAAGCTTCAAAGTGATATGGGATTAGGGGAAAGGTACTGAATGACAAGGTGGTCTCCTACTGTGGTCTTGGATCTGAAATATCCTAGGTTGTGACTTTGATCTGAGCATTTACTGGCATACTCACTTAATGGACCTACATATTTTATTAATATAATAATTTGGCAGGGTGTAGGTTCTCCTGGTTTATTTAGTCTTTAAAAACAGGGAAAGAAAATGAAACCAGACAATTCCTGAGAGTAAAAAGAGAATTGAAGGGCAATAAAATCTCTGACAACTATTGCTTTACCATACTTGTTTTGCCAACCCTCTGTGAGCAGGGTTTTCTTGGCTGACCTGGCTAGATGTGCAGTTGTGTCCTACTCAGTGGTCAGTGAGGAACCCTCCTTGTCCTGGGGATTTCACTTAAAAATTTTTCCTTCAGGACATATAAATGGGTTAGTGTTATATGCTTAGGATACAAGAACAGGTGTGTTCCTCCTGTGATCCTCCAGACAAATCCTCTAAAAGCAGTGTTCATGCCAGGTCTGCTTGTTCAGAGGTGCCATCTGAGCTTATGATGTCAAAGGTAGCTGAGTAACCACTTCTTCATTGCTAGCATTCTCTTCTACATAAAGAGTTCCTGGAAAGCATGCCTTACAAGGTCAAACTCGGACATTTTTAGCAGAATCTTTTCTTCAAGTTAATGTCATTATTAAAGCTGTCAACATATTTTATTGCTTTTGTGGTAATTTCATATAATCTAAATTATATTTCTTTTCCATTGCCTCCAGGTACAAATAGCTTCCCATGTGTGTTAGGAAATGTGCATCTGTGAAGTTTACACGATCAGTTCACAAATCACACCATGAGACTGGTTCCACATGGGAAGTTTATTAGGGGAAGGGAAAAGAGGTCAAAGACAGAAGAGGCAGAAGGGGGGGACTCCAGGAGTTCTCTTATTTGGTGACCCAGGGCATGTGCAGGTAATTCTAGGTGGTCAGCATGTGGTCTGGTGTCTTCACAAATCCCTGATAACTGGTTTGTCAGGTCCCTTGGGGCTGGCTGTAGAGACACCTGCTTACTGATCCCAACATTTCTCCCTTTTTGTTTTGGTAAAAAGTGAGTAGTCAGAAGAGGAAGAGGGGGAAAGGCACAGGGAATACTTTAGCTCTTCAAGCTACTTCCTGCTGATTGTCTCGTTGTCCTTCTCGGGGTACAGCTGGCCCCCACCATCACAGTCATAATCATCTGGCTCTGTGGGTAGAGGTTGATAATCCTGTAAGAGTAACTGATTAATGGTTTGGTTAGAGATTTTTTGCATTTGTTTTCCGGAGAATGTAGAGAGTAAATTAATTAAGCAGGGCAGAAAAAGCAAAAGCAGAAAGACTAGCATGAGAGCTAAGATAAGGGGCAGAATTCATTCCATATGGGATTCTAAAAGGCCTAAGAGCTAGATGCCTCCAGCTCTTCCTTTTGTTTTTGTAAATCTGTCTGGAGTTGCTGGATTTTGTCCTTTACTATACCGGACTGGTTGACATAAAAACAGCATTCCTCCTGGAGGAAGAGGCAAAGGCCACCTTCTTTAGCTGTGAGGAGATCCAATCCACATCACTTTTGAAGTTCTACTGCTGCCAGCGAGTCAATCTGTCCTTGGAGGGTTAGTATTGTCTGAGTCATTTTTTGGAGGTCCTGGATGAACTGGGAAGAAAGCTGATAGTACAAAGTTAGTGAGGTGACTAATCCTTCTGTTCTGGTCCCTAGAGCTACCTTGATTCCTGCAACAGCCAGCAGGGGTAGGATGTGAATTGCCCTCTTCCCCTGCTGGGCAGCTTTTGAGTCCACAACCAGGATTGGTAGGGGCTCTCTTTCATTTATCACCTCCAGCTCAGGGAAGAGGAGTACCAGAGCTCAAACTCCTGACCAACAAGCAGACAGACAATGGTATACATGAGTGCCACAAAGAATCAAGATGTTATTGGCTGTAGAGCATTGGGGTTGAGATGAGGTTTCAAGGATTACAGTTTTATTACAGTCTAAGGAACTTAGCATAACTACAAAGTGTGTCCCAGATGCCTTGAAACTGCTTGCCATGCCAAAGAGGGTGATATGAGAAAGGAAGGGGGTTGTTGCAACATCAGAGTCAGGACAATTAGTAAATGGTGAAGTGAGGTTGCTTGACATAATCACTGCAGAGGCTGTAAGTGATACCTCTGACATGATCCCCTGTGGCACACACAGCCAGCAAGTTTTAAAATGGCCCAGTTGGGTCACATTAAGAAGCTTGTAGGCCAAGGTCAGAGTCTAAAGTAGGAGATTAAATGACAGGTTTGTGTTATTCATGAGAGGGGATGTTAGAGAGGTAATAATCTTAGAGGAGTGTTTAATTATCTTTTCTTCTTCTCCCATTCCCAGATTTTGTGTAATTGGGACATATTTTCTCTGGATATGGATAGTACTTATCAGTATATTGGGTGTGTAGAGGCAGTACAGTTTTCCAAGGACACCTGCTTCTCATCTGGCATCCCATGGGTCTTGGATGTATAAGTAGAGGTCTTTTTATACAGGTGAAGGAGCTTCCTCTGTGCTGGTGAGTGGATTTGGCAAGACCAGTATGGGCATCCATCCTTGGATTGTCAGGTCTATATTTTTGATAGATAGGCTACAGTTGCAAAGGAGGGTCCCAATTGGTGGCCCAGGGCCCAGAGGGCATATCCCTCTTTTTCTGTTATATAAAGTGAGGAGGGATGGGTTAGGTCTGGAAGATGTAAGGCTGAGGCCTCAAGAAGAGCCTTTTGGAACCTCTGAAAGGGCTTAGTAAAAGGTTTTAGAAGGGGTTCATGAAAAGGACCTAATACAGCCAACTCATATAAGGGATAGGCAAGAAGGAAAAAGGAGGGGCCCCAGGACCATAAGAAATCGGCCATTCCCAGAAACGTTAATATTTCTTCTTTATTAGAGGAAACTACCAGCGACTGTATTAGTTCTTTTCTGTCTAGGGTGATGCCCTTGAGGATTGGAGTTATTGTTAGTCCCAGGTAAGTGACCTCAGGAGTGGATAGCTGGACCTTGGAGGGTGAGATCCAATAGCCCCTGCTGGATAGGAAATTTAGAAGAGTAGAAGTGTTAATTTGGTTAACTTGTAGGAATGGGCTACAGAGGAGAAGGTCATCTACATACTGTATAAGTTTAGATTTATGGAGAGATAAGGAGAGTAGATCAGAGACTAGGGCCTGGTCAAAAAGATGTGGGCTGTCCCAGAATCTCTGGGGTAAAACAGTCCAGGTAACCTGAGTAGAGACCAGGGTATCAGGGTCAGTCCAGGTGAAGGCAAAGATATTTTGTGACTGCGTGTATAAGGGAATAGAGAAAAATGCATCCTTGAGATCCAGAACTGAGAAATGGGAAGTGCCTGAGGGGATAGTGGAGAGGAGTGTATAAGGGTTAGCTACAACAGAGGAATGACTGCAGAATTTAGTAGGTGGAGATCTTGAACCAGGCAAAAGGTTCCATTGGGCTTTTTAACTGCGAGGATGGGGGTGTTAAAAAAAGAGAAAGTGGGCGGAGTTTTTTTCTTAAAAGGCCAGAGATGATAGGCTTAAGTCCCCTAAGACTCTTAAGAGAAAGAGGGTATTGAACCTGAACAATATACAGGGTGGGGTCTCGTCTTTGAATGGCTACGGGGGAATGGTGCCTAGCCACAGAGGGGTTTTGGATATCCCAGATTTGGGGGTCCACTTGAGAGGCACTTAAGGGAAGTGACGTGTTAGAACTGATAGGTAAGGTGGCTAGGATGAGGAGGAGAGAGGATTCTGGCAAGTTTTGGCTCAAGAGTATGGGTGGAATAAAAGAAATAGAAGATCCTACTTTGGCTAAATAGTCCTTTCCCATTAGGGGAACTGGACAGGCTGGCATTACTAAAAAGGAATGAGTCAAGGGAACTCCCCTAAAAACACAATTAAGTGGTGGAGTCTGGCAAGGCTGGCAAGGCTGTCCGCCTCCCACGACAATAGAGGAACTACAAGGAGAGATTGTTCCCCAGTACTCCATTACGACTGAGTAAGTTGCCACTGACTGGCTCAGTCAGTGGCAACTTACTCAGTCGTAAGTTGATGGGCTCTTGTAGTCCATGAGAGAATAAGGCTTTGGAGAGGAAGACATGGTTTCGGTGAAGAATTGACAGACAGAGGCACCTTGATGGTTTTGACTCTGCTGCAACTTTACTGAAATCAAGCTAGTATTTTTATACAAAAGGCAGCTTAAAATTGGCATACTTCCCAGAACATTCAGACTTTTATCAAGAAGACAAAGTTTACATTTTAACTCAAAATGCAGTCAAACATAAAGCAGTGCCCACAAGTAATCTTGGCCTAAAAACTTTTTTATCAGAGCAAACAAAAGAAAAGAAACCTCAAATATAGTTTCATTATTGCTAACCAGTGAAGAGGAAAGTTAGGAGCTAAGTCAGATGCCTGCCAAAGTCCCTCTCTATATCAAAATCTAACTACACCTTTGTTAACCCTCCTCCCATATGTCCTGCCCAAGATTTATAATCTTCCCTAGGATCAAGGCACTGAAGGAAGGGGGAAACTTCTGCCAGCTGCACCTCTCATGCTATTATTTCTTAAGAATGAGCCTATTATTATTTCACTATTCTTAATACCTATTAATACTAAATCTAATTCATTACTTTCCTTAAACTTATTTTTTTTATTAAAGCCTTTAACAATCTACTAATGATAAATTTTTTTTATAAAGTTAGTTGTGCTGTCTCAGGTGTCACAGAGAAAGATCAAAGAATTCATTATTCCAGCCCCAGAGCCACAACTGAAGAAGCGTAAAAATCTCAGAACACGTCTCTTTTCCAAGTGGGATGAGTTTGCTAGGGACCTTCCAGGGGGCTTATTTCCAGAGAAATCATATCCCGCTGCCCTGTAGCTTATGCTAGTATGGGGACACTGGCGTGGGTGTAGCAGTAAGTGGCTCTGGTGTCCACAAGGGAGGAGATGGCTTACCCTGATACCATCATAATTACATGTGGCTCCCTGTTAGTGATGACAGTGGTTGGGTCAAGGGAACCTTGGCACTTTCAGTCATCCACAGTCAGGCCTAGGATTGGCTGGAGGGCAATCTGGGAGTGATGCTCCCATATCATGGGAGAAACAGTGTCAGTCAACACCCCAATGTCCCTCTTGGTGGCATTTTGGACATGGACCTGGTGGCTTTTGGAAGTTAGGGCAAGTCTTGGCCCAGTGACCTTTTTGAACTCATTTGAAATTGGGATCCAGTGGTTCTTGTACCTTAGAAGGCAAGGGAGCCTGGGTAGTAGCCAAGACTGGTTGGATGGCCTGGGCCAGCATTTGGTATTTTTGTCTGTGGACTTTTTCATCTCTCCCATGGAATACCTTAAAGGCCAGAGCCAAGATTTCTGCCTGCAGAGTCAGAGGTCCCTGGATTTAAGCTTAGCCCTGATGTTAGGGTAACTTTGGGAGAAGAAATAGTTCATCAGGAGTTGTCTGCCCTCCATACTTTCAGGGTCTAGAGCCTTTGTAAGGTGCTCTAGGAATTGAGACAGGTATTTATTTTTGTCCTGGATGATCTCCTGGAGCTTTTTATTATTAACTGGCTTAAGGGCAGCCCTGAGGAGACCAGCTAGAAGGCAGGTTGTAAACTGATCCTTAACTAAAATGCCTCCCAGGGTATTGTAATTCCAATGTGGATCTTGGTTGGGTACCTCCTCAGCTCCAATAGGGTGTGAAGTATATGTTTGGTGAACCTCATCTGCATGCCTTCTAGCCTGTTCCCAAACTCACCTGTGTTCCTCAGATAATAGGTTATTGGAAGGGATCATATAAATAAAATGGAAAGTGAGCCTATAAGATTGAGTGAGATATTGAAATTCTTTAATAAAGGTAGAAGGATTAGAGGTATAGAATCCTAATATCTTTTCTACTTGAGAAAATTCAGTTAATGAGAAGGGAACATGTACCCTAATTAAACCGTCTATACCTGCCACTTCCCTCAAGGGAAGGATAGAAGGGGGCATATGTTGAGTAGCGGTATCAGACCTTTCTATAGAGTGGGAATGGATTGTAGGTGGGATGATAGTTGGTGGGGTGAAAGTGGGTGCCAGAGTGCTGGAGAAGGGAGAGAAGGTTTTGGAGAAACTGAAGGAGAGGAAGAGAGAGTAGAAGGGGAAGGAGAAGGATCAGGATGTTGTGAGGATTCTGGAGGAACAGGAGGGGGAGAGGATGGTGTAGGCACCTGAGGTTGTGAAGATTCTGGAGAGACCGCAGGTTGATGGAGGCAGGGTGGAGCTTCATCTGCTGGGTCAAAGTAGAGAACTCTTCAGGCCAGATTTTACGATTAGGAAGAGTTGAGTTGGGAGAACAGGAGGAGCAGAGAGGAGGTTTCCAGAGGAGAAGAAAGAAAGCTTGAATGTAGGGTACCTCCTTCCATTTACCAGATTGCTGACAGTAATTAAGAAGATCCCTTAAGATATTGGGCTTTAATGTGCCATTAATCGGCCAATTTGGACCCTTACCTAAAGAGTATGTAAGTCAAGTCTTATTACAGAGGCTTATGAGTTTGGAAGTTTTTAACTGCGGTTGCAAATGCAAAGTCTTAAAATTCTCCAGAAGACATTCCAGTGGGAGAGACTGAAGTGACAGGCTGCATCTGGGCATTACCCATCGGAAGTTGAGAGAGATGTGACCTTCTAAAGGCGTCCCAAAAGAAGGTGAGACTCTAACAAGAAGTGTCCTTCCTGATCCAATAGCTGTCAGCTTTTGGCCAGGGACCAGGGCACAATGCCAGAAGGCAAGGCCAAGAGCACACAGCTGCCTAGCTAGGTCTTACCATGAGCGAGCAAGTCGAGAGAAAAATTTGAGAGAGAGAGTTGAGTGAGCAAGAGGGAAGGAGAAGAGACAATGTGGGACAGAGAGAGCTCTTCCAGGGGAAACTGAGGCCCTAATAGAGACGAGGTCTAGCAATTGGGATCAACTGTGGTCAGTAAAGGCTGTAGTTGGAGGTTCCTGTGCTTCAAAAAGCAGTGGGAAGGTGCTGGACTCTCAAAAGTCACTTTTGCCCAGAGAAACATTTATGCTGACCGAAAGGGAAACTCACCAGTCCTTCCAGTGTTGTATGCCTTGGTAGTGATCTGGTAGCCTGAAAGTACAGATGTCAGGTGGGTTTGGAGCAGAATAGGTCTCCAGCAACCCTGGCGAGGTGACTGTACTCCCCACTCGTGTGTTCACTGGAGGGAACCTGTCTGGGCCAAAATGCACAAATGCTAGGAAATGTGGGTCTGTGCAGATTACACGACAGGTTCACAAATCACACCACAAGACCAGTTCCATGTGGGAGGTTTATTAGGGGAAGGAAAAAGGGGTCTCAGAGAGAAGAGGCAGAAGAGGCAGAAGAGTGGGGAGCTCCAGGAGTTCTCTTATATGGTGACCCAGAGCATGTGCAGGTAGTTCCAGGTGATCAGCACGTGGTCTGGTGGCTTAACTAATGCTGGATAAATGGTTTGTCAGGTCCCTTGGGCTGGCCGTAGAGATGCCTACTTACTGATCCCAACAATGTGTCTCACTATTTTTTTTTTCGTTAAATTACATCAAGTGAATTGTGTGTTGTTCATATACTCATTGGAACATGATCAGTCTCCATATCATGTCCCTTAAAGAAATGAGAATTCACCGTTACCTCACCCTGGTATTGTACACCCCCAATATGAAGCCATCAGTCCTGAAGAGCACTATACTTCATCAACTTAATCACAGTTTTTCTTATGTATTTATTTATTATGATTTGTTCACTTTTTATCCCCTCTCCTGCCCACTCCCTTTTCTCCTTCCAGTCCCATCCACCCTCCATCTTCTAACCCTATGCCCTTTCTCTAGTTCCCTGATTGGGGAGGTCCTCCTCCCCCTTCCATCTGACACTAGCTTATCCCATCTCATCAAGGCTAGCTGAATAATCTTCCTCTGCGGCATGATTCTCAGGGCATTGTTATCCTTTTGTCTTAATTCCTTCTAAGCTCAGGAGTTCATGTCAGAAACAATTCCTGTCCCCATGACTAGGGAACCCACTTGGATACTGAACTATCATGGGCTTTGTCTGAGCAGAGGTTGTAGGTTATATCCTTGCATGGTCCTTGGTTGGATAAACAGTCTCATTGAAGACCCATGTGCTCAGATATATTTGGACCTGTAGGACTCCCTGTCCCCTCTAGGATTGCTCTAAAGGTAGGATTCACATCATTTTAGGTTTATGTAAAGAGAATAATGTTGCACTGCTCTGAAAAATGTAACATTCTTCTTCTTTTATATGTGAGCCATTTTCACAGGGTAAAATGTTGGTCATTCCTATTATAAAAAAGACAGAAGAGGTTTAAAGATGGCAAAGTATATGCCAACCTAGTTTAATCCTAAAAACTCAAAAATTTTTCATGTGTTTAAAAAACAATACTGTCAATCCTATATAAAAAAAAAAGCAGGGGGGAAGTCAAAGATAGCCAAAACCAATGTAAAAATCCAGGTACAAGATGCCTAGGAAATACTTAACACTAAGTGTAAGAGAGTTTATATACTAATACTAAGAGAGTCTAAATAAAGTTCAGCTATAAAGGCATAACTGTCCACTCTGTATAAAAATGCAGCAAGCCTTAAGTTTCTCTCCATTCAGTTTGATGTTGGCTATAGGCTTGCTGTATATCGCCTTTACTATGTTTAGATATGTGCCTTGTATCCCTGATCTCTCCAATACTTTGAACATGAATGGATGTTGGATTTTGTCAAAGGCTTTTTCAGCATCTAGGGAGATTATCATGTGGTTTTTTTCTTTCAGTTTGTTAATATGGTGGATCACATTGATGGATTTCCGTATATTGAACCACCCCTGCATACCTGGGATGAAGCCTACTTGGTCATAGTGGATAATATCTTTGATGTGTTCTTGGATTCGGTTTGCAAGTATTTTATTAAGTATTTTTGCATCAATGTTCATAAGGGAGATTGGCCGGAAATTCTATTTCTTTGTTGAGTCTTTGTGAGGTTTAGGTACCAAGGTGACTGTGGCTTCATAGAATGAATTTGGTAATATTCCTTCTGTTTCTATTTTGTGGAATAGTTTGAAGAGAATTAGTGTTAGCTCTTCTTTGAAGGTCTGGTAGAATTCTGCGCTGAAGCCATCTGGTCCTGGGCTTTTTTTGGATGGGAGACTTTTGATGACCGCCTCTATTTCTTTGGGGGATATAGGTCTATTTAGTTGATTTACCTGGTCCTGAATGGAGAGAAACTTAAAGCAATCCCACTGAAATCAGGGACAAGACAAGGCTGCTCACTCTCTCCATATCTCTTCAACATAGTGTTGGAAGTCCTTGCTAGAGCAATAAGACAGTTGAAGGAGATCAAGGGGATACAAATTGGAAAGGAAGAAGTCAAATTATCACTATTTGCAGATGATATGATAGTATACGTGAGTGACCCCAAAAACTCTACCAGGGAACTCCTACAGCTGATAAACACCTTCAGCAAAGTGGCAGGATACAAAATTAACTCAAAAAAATCAGTAGCCCTCCTGTATACAAAAGACAAAAGGGCTGAGAAAGAAATTAAGGAAACAACACCCTTCACAATAGCCACAAATGACATAAGGTACCTCGGAGTAACCCTAACCAAGGAAGTCAAAGACTTGTATGAAAAAAATTTCAAATCTCTGAAGAAAGAATTAGAAGAAGATATGAGAAGATGGATAGATCTCCCATGCTCATGGCTTGGAAGGATTAACATAGTAAAAATGGCCATCTTACCAAAAGCAATCTACAGATTCAATGCAATGCCCATCAAATTACCAACACAATTCTTTACAGACCTGGAAAGGAAAATTCTCAACTTCATATGGAATAACAAGAAACCCAGAATTGCTAAAACAATCCTCTACAATAAAAGATCTTCTGGAGGTATCTCCATCCCTGATCTTAAGTTGTACTATAGAGCAACAGTTTTAAAAACTGCATGGTACTGGCATAGAAACAGAATGGTGGATCAATGGAACCGAACAGAGGACCCAGAAATAAACCCACACACTTATGGACACCCGATCTTTGACAAAGACGCCAAAACCATACAATGGAAAAAAGATAGCATCTTCAACAAATGGTGCTGGTCTAACTGGATGTCTACATGTAGAAAAATGAAAATAGATCCATACTTGTCACCCTGCACAAAACTGAAGTCCAAGTGGATCAAAGACCTCAACATAAAACCAGACACATTAAATCGGCTTGAAAAAAAAGTGGGAAATACCCTAGAACTCATTGGTACAGGGGGAAACTTCCTGAACAGAACACCAACAGCACAGACTCTAAGAGCAACAACCAATAAATGGGACCTCATGAAACTGAAAAGCTTCTGTAAAGCAAAGGACACCGTCATCAAAACAAAGCGACCACCTACAGATTGGGAAAGAATCTTCACCAACCCTTTATCTGACAGAGGACTCATATCCAGTATATATAAAGAACTAAAGAAGCTGAAAAGCAGCAAACCAAGTAATCCACTTAAAAAATGGGGAACAGAGCTAAACAGAGAATTCTCTGTAGAGGAATACCGAATGGCAGAGAAGCACTTAAAGAAATGCTCAACCTCATTAGCCATTAGGGAAATGCAAATCAAAACAACCCTGAGATTTCACTTACGCCCATGAGAATGGCCAAGATCAAAAACTCAAGTGACAACACATGCTGGAGAGGTTGTGGAGAAAGGGGAACCCTTCTCCACTGCTGGTGGGAATGTAAACTTGTACAACCACTCTGGAAATCAATCTGGCGCTTTCTCAGACAACTAGGAATAGCACTTCCTCAAGATCCAGCCATACCACTACTGGGCATATATCCAAAAGAGGCTCAAGTACACAAAAAGGACATTTGCTCAACCATGTTTGTAGCAGCTTTATTTGTAATAGCCAGAAGCTGGAAACAACCCAGATGCCCCTCAACTGAAGAATGGATCCAGAAATTGTGGTACATCTACACAATGGAATATTACTCAGCAATGAAAAATAAGGAAATCATGAAATTTGCAGGTAAATGGTGGGATCTGGAAAGGATCATCCTGAGTGAGTTGTCTCAGAAGCAAAAAGACACACATGGTATATACTCACTCATATAGACATACAACATAGGACAAACCCACTAAAACCTGTGCATCTAAAGAAACTAAGCAAGAGAGAGGACCCTAACTAAAACGTCCAATCCCCATCCAGAAAGGCAAAGAGGATGGACATCAGAAGAAGAAGAAAACAGGAAACAACCTAGGAACCTACCACAGAGGGCCTCTGAAAGCCTCTGCCCTTCAGACTATCAAAGCAGATGCTGAGCCTGATGGGCAACTGTTGGGCAGAGTGAACGGAATTTTAGGTAAGAACTGGGAAATAGTAAGAGCTGGAGAGGACAGGGTCTCCACAAGGAGAGCAACAGAACAAGAAAATTTGAACATAGGGAACTTCCCAGTGACTCATACTCCAACCAAGGACTATTCATGGAGATAACCTAGAACCCCTGCACAGATGTAGCCCAGGGCAGTTCAGAGTCCAATTGGGTTACATAGTAATGTGAAGAGGGACTGCCTCTGACATAATCTGATTGGCCTGCTCTTTGATCACCTCCCTCTGGGGGGGGGGGTGGTTCAGCCTTACCAGGCCACAGTAGAGGACAATACAGCCACTTTTGATGTGAACTGACAGACTAAGATCAGAAAGGAGAGGAGAACCTCCCCTATTAGTGGACTTGGGGAGTGGCATGCAAGCAGAGGGAGGAGGGAGGGTGGGATTGGGATGGGAGGAGGGAGGGGCTTATAGGGGGATGCAGAATGAATAAAGTGTAATTGATGAAAAATTTAAGAAAAAAATAAAAAAAAAAACAAAAAAACAAAAAAAAAAAAAAAAGAAAAAAAAATGCAGCAAGCCAAAAAATAGACACTATCAATGTAAAGTCCAGGTACACGATGCCTAGGATATAGTTAAATGCTAAGGGTAAGAAAGTTTACATGCTAACGCTAATGGAGTTTATATAAAATTCGTCTATGAAGGCATAACTGCCCAATCTGTATTAAAAAAGGGGAAAGCCAAAAAATAGCCAATATCAATGTAAATCCCAGGTACAAGATGCCTAGGGTATGCTTAAATGCTAAAGGTAAGAGGGGGTTTAAATAAAGTTTGGCTATAAAGGCATAACTACTCATTCTATAAAAACAAGGGAATAGGACAAGTAGCTATAACATATATAAAAATCTAGGGCTAACCCTCTAAATAGGTACAAGATACCTGTGGTATGCCTACATTCTAAATTTAAAAGTAGGTTATATAAATTTACTTATGAATGCATTTTTTATTGCTCAAGGCAACCAACTTGTCTCTCTAATGGGAGGCTTCTCTGGCGAAATAGGCAGCAACATGGCCAAATACTACAGGCATGCAAGAGCCCAAAAAGATATTTTAATCTCTCCAACCTTGTTTTGATTTCAACATAATAATAATGGTAACATAATGCTCTGATCTCTTTACTTGGGAACCACCCTAAAACTGAGACATAAAATGTGTCTCCAGCTAAAAACTTCAACAATACTTGGCCAATAATTCCTTGGCTATAATATCCTCAAAGTGTATTATGTTAACCTTTTAATTTGCATAGATAAAATTGGCTTACAGTTTAGATTCATCCTGCACATCTCATATATTTTAATTTTAAAACTATCAAGCTTTTGAGAAATTATATATTTGCAGAGCAAGAGAACTGGACAGCAGAGATGCTGGATCAAACCTAAGAGAATCATTCTTCAGCATGCTGAGACATTGACTCATCTGTTCCAGAATCTTCTGTGTTCCATTATTCTACTTGTTCCTGCCTAAACTGCTTCAATTGCTGTTTCTCATCAAAGCCTGTTTCTCATCAAAGTCTCAAAAACCTTTGAAGAAAGTTATTAATTTTAATTGGTCAAACATTTAGACTGTTCCAAAGGGGACTTTTATTAAGCCTGAAGTTTCTCAACATTCAAAGACTGGGCCACAAATGTTATTGCTTGCTTAAATAAATGTTTTTCCCCAGCTTTATTTGGGCCCCCTACAGGATTACTACATGTCCAAAATGTCAGCTAGAAGAAATTCGTGAGGACAGCATCCAAATTTACTTAGTTGGTTAGGTTTTGGTTATTTGCTATGGCTATGAAATTTTATTGTCATTGGTAGATGTTTATTATTAATGGCTTATTCAAAGTGAAACAAGGAATATACAGAGATATCTTATAGGAATGGAAAAGAAGGTAGATTATTGAATCTACTCAATTTACAGTTTTATTAGTTATTCTCAAATTAGGTTAATTTTAACTCTAGTACAGGATTTTGCATATTAATTTAAAAAATAGTTCTATTTTTGATACATTGATATAAGATTTGGTTTAACAGATACATATGATTTTGTAGACAGATCTATTTATTATATAATGATAGGTAGTCTTCAAAAACTTCAGAGACCTATAGAATGTGGCATTTAAAAATATTTTTATTTTAAAGATTATTTGACAATGAGACAGGTCATCTACTGGCAGCACCTTGTCTGCCTGAAAGAAGACAATGAGCATTGAAGAACCTCCATATAGACATGGCCTCAACTGTGGCAATCGAGCCACTTGGGTAAAGAAAATACCCTCACTTCTCGACAAAAAAATTCCGCCAAAAATGAGCAAGCTAATACAGGACAAGTTGACTGATGAACTCTGACAAGACAGAGTAAGCAAGTCCTAAGTAGTTCCTGTTTTACATATATGTCTGTCAAATATTCTGAGCCACCCGGCTGAAAATAATGCTCCAACTTTATAGAGTTATGGGTAAGTGTTCAGGTAGCAAAATGTTTCTGACAATTTTTTATATTTTGGAAGCTGCTAAGATGCACTTCCTATTTAATCAAGTAACTAATTTTATTACTTCTCAAATCTCTGATTGGGTTAAAGGCCAAATACTCATAGTACCACATTTAGGATTAAGTTGTTTAAAAGTCAAGAAATCCTTTCATATAGGTAGTATCAATAAGGATAAAAGTTAATTTTGGTATAGAACTTTTAACTTGTCATGATATATAGGATAATCATATAGTCTCTCGTAAATTGCAAATGCACATAAACTAGACATGGTGCATGCAGATTTTATTTAAAATTTTCATAATCATTATTGTATTGAAAGAAAAGAACCCTTTTATTGGACTTAGAGGTGGAAATGTTGGTATCATGTTCTTTTGAAATGTATATACCTTACCCTTGTTCATTCAAATGCTGATTTCTACCCCCACTCTCTGATTTCAATCTGGATATTGCATTGTGATAATTATTCTCAACATCCTGCCTCAAGTGTCTGTAAACATTACAAAATAAAACAACTAGCCACAATGTTGGGCAAAGGGAGAGCCAGAGGATGGGAAAGAGCTGGGGAGCTAGAAAGCAGGAAATGAGTTGGAAGAGAAAGGGCAAGGAGAGCTTATAGTGGAAGCTGGAGGAGAGAGCTTAGAGGACTTGGAACATGAACCAGACCTAAGATATCACTAAAAGCAAGTATTATGTGGGAAATGTAAATTTTAGGAAACTAGGAAGGCTTGGAGTTTTAGGTGGGAGTAATTATTGTCCAGCATTGTGTTCTAGGTTAACTAAATAAACCCACTCTCTGTGTGGTGATTTGGTTATTCAACTGTTTTGGACTAACAACAGCTTTACTAAAAGGTGAATCCATAGTATATATTATTAGATTCTTACAACAGCCACCTGACTTTATTAATGGCTACTTGAAAGAAACTAAGTTTAACAGAACTAAGAGTGTTGTACACAGGAACTGTCATCTCAGGGTTGTGTTCTATCAGCTGCTCAGATTAAGTCATGTAGTGCTGCTCAGCCTTCTTTTCAAGCACTTTGTCCACTTGGCCCTTTTAACAATTGGCTTCTGAAACTCCTAATAGCTTTAACTTGTTTCATGACATCATTCTCCCTAGCAGTCAATCAGCACCTAACAATTGTGATGTCATAATAGCTATGGGATGTCATCAAAGCATTGGGTGTCTTATTGTCATTGTGAAGTCTTTACACTGTGAAGTCATGATAGAATTTGATATCAAAATTCCATTGTGATACATACCATAATCATGTCACCAAAGCATTATAAATCATGATAGCAGTGTGATGTCATCAAAGCACTGTGATGTCCTAATTCCATTGTGATGTCATAACACAAACATTTTATACTATCATTGTGATGTCCTAAAAGTAGTGTCTTTATATGATGGTGATATTATAAAATTATTTTGAAATCATAATATAATTGGGATGTCATACCACTGTGATTTTATCTGAGCTCTATGATGTCACAATATCATTGTGATATCATAAGAGTATTGTGATGTCACAATAGCATTGGGATGTTCTATCATTGTGAAGCCATAAAACCATTGTTATGTAATAAAACTGTGATATATAATAGTATTGAGGTGAAATATGAATGTGATGTGATTATAGCATTTTGATGTCATAATACCACGGTGATGTTATAATGCCATTTTTAAGTCAAACAGCATTGTGATGTCATAATAACTTTGTGATATGATAATACTCATGTTATGTCAGAATATCATTGTCATTTCATAACTGCAATATTTTGTTATATTACTAATGTGTTGTTATAATTCCATTGTACTATCATATCATATAATGACATAAAAGCAGATATCCTAACAGCATTTTGAAGTCATAATAGCACTGAGATTTCATGACATGACTGAGATGACATAACACCATTGAGATGTCATATAGAAATTGTGATGTCATAATACAATTGTGATATAATAATATATTTGAGATATCACAAAAACATTGTTATGTCATATCATTGTGTTGTCATATACCGTTGATGTGTTACACCATTGTGATGTCAAAAATACCGTTGTGATGTCATGATAGCATTGTGAAGTCATAATAGCATTGTGAAATAATACTATTGGGATGTCATACCATTGTGAAGACATAATATTGTGATGTCATAATACCATTGTGATGTCAAAATAGCATTTTGAGGTCATAATTCAATTATGATATCATATCACAATAATGCCATAATACCATTTCAATATCATAGCATTGTTATGTCATAATAGCATTGTTATGTCATAATAACACTATAACGTCATAATAACATTGTGATGTCATAGTAGCATTTTAGACATCAATTTCCACTGTGATGTCATAAAGAAAATGTGAGGTAATAATATGATTGTGATATCATAGTACCATTGGGATATCATGACACCATTGTTATGTCATAATACCATTTTGATGTCATAATAGCACTGAGATGTCATGACATCATTGTGATGACATGATACCACGGAGATGTCATAATAAAGTTGTATTGTCATAATATAATTATAGGGTAATATATTTTAGAGGTCATAATACCATTGTGATGTCATAGTAGCACTGAAATGTCATGACACAATTGTGATATGATACAATTGAGATGTCATAATAACTATGTGATATCATAATAGCTTATTGAGGTCATACCCATTCATGAGGTCATAATAACATTGTGATTTCATCATAGCATTTCATCATAGCATGTGATGTTGTCATACCATTGTTGGTATAATGATTGTTTGAACTGTATACACCTTACCCTTGTTCATTCAAATGCTTATTTCTACCCCCTGCCACACCATCTGGTTTCAATCTGGACATTGCATCGTGATATTTATTCTAAACATCCTTTGTCAACTTTTTTTAAATGAGCCAATTAAGCAACTAGCCACAATGTTTAATGATGGAAGGAGTCAGAAGTTAGGAAATGAGTGGGAAGAGAGAGGGTGAGGGAGCAGAATTGAAGAGCAGAGAGGGAGGAGAGATATTGAAACAGCATGGAGAGAATGAACCAGACCTAAGACTTCACAAAATGCAAGTATAATGGGTAAAATCTAAATGGTAGGAAACTATGCAGGCTTAAAGGTTTATGAGTGAGTAAATATTGACAAGCATTGTGTTCTAAGTTAAGTAAATAAACCCAGTCTCTGTGTGGTGAATTAGTTATACAGATGTTAAGGATTAAGAACAAGCATTAATAAAAGATAAACTAATAGTAAATATTAATCATCACCTACAACATACCATTGTAAAGCCATTTTACCATTGTGATGTCATAAGATCATTTCAATGTCATATCATTTTGAAGATACAATATCATTGTGATGTCATAATACCATTGTGATATCATAAAGGATTGTGATGATATAATGGTATTTTTAGGTCATAATGCCACTGTGAAGACAAAATTCCATTGTGATGTCATACCATAATGACATCATAATAGAATTGTGATGTCATAATATGATTTTGATATGATAAAAATGTGATATCATGATAGCATTATGATGTCAAAGCTGCATTTTTATGTTATATTATTATTGTGATGTCATAATTCCATTGTGATATCATAATATCAATGTGATGTCATGATAGTATATTGAGGTCATAACCCCACTGTGATGTCCTGATAGCATTGTGATGTCATCATATCATTGTAATGTCATGATACCATTGTAATATCAAAATTACATTCTGCTGTCATACCAGAAGATTTTTATTAAGCACCTCTTGAAAGAAATATTTGACAATGTTCCTAAACTAAGCATCTTGGACAGGCACTGTCATCTCTGGGTTGTGTGCTATGAACTGCTCAGATTGTGGCATGTAGGTCTGCTCACTCTTTCACTCTCTGTCATACACAGAGGTCAGTGCTGAACACTCCTGGTTCTGGGGTTTACAGTTATACCTGGGCCTTCAAAACAGAGAAATGGGTTAGGATAACTGTGTTCTTTTAGCCTAGAATTCCCTCCATTTTCTTTCACTTCCTGGTGATTTGAATTGCAATGTCCCCTTGAAACTCATATATTTACATGTGGAGTCCCCATTTAGGAAATGTCTGGGAAGAGTTAGGAGGTATGGACTTGTGAGATAATATAATTCCTATTGGAGTTATATTATGGGAGGGTGTGCTTTGAGGTTGTTATGCAAATGAAAGTAACCAGACAGAATGGAGTCTCTGTCTCTCAGTATCTGTCTCTTTATATCCTTTTTTCTCTTGGTCTTAGTCTCTCACTTTCAGAATCTATCTCTCTAGTTCTTTCTCTCTAAGACTCTCTCTCTGCCTCCCTCTCTCTGCCTGCCACTGCTGGTTTAGTATGAAAAGCTCTCAGTTCTGCTGAAGGACTACAAAAAGATGACTGCTTGCTCAGTCACCAATATTACTCAGCAATAAAAAACAGGGAAATCATGAAATTTGCAGTTAAATGGTGGGAACTATAAAAGATCATCCTGAGTGACCTATCCTAGAAGCAGAAAGACACACATGGTATATTCTCACTCAAATAGACATATAATATAGGATAAACCTACTAAAATCTGTACACTTACTTAAGAGTGAGGACTCTGGCTAAAATGCTCAATCCTCATCTCAAAAGGCAAAGAGGATGGACATCAGAAGAAGGAGAAACATGGAACAAGTTAGGAGCCTGACACAGAAGGCCTCTGAAAGGCACTGCCCTACAGACAATCAAAGCAGATGCTGAGACTTATGGCCAACTGATGGGTAGAGTGCATGGGATCTAATGAAAGAAGTGGGAAATACTAAGATGTGGAGAGGACAGGAACTCCACAAGGAGAGCAACAGAACCAAAAAAAATCTGAGCACAGGGGTCTTTCCTGAAACTCATATTCCAACCAAGTACAATGTATGAAGATAATCTATAATGCCAGCACTGATGTAGCCCATGACAGGTTAGTGTCCAAGTGGATTCCACAGTGATGTGAACACAGACTACCTCTGGCATGAACTGATTGGCCTGCACTTTGATTATGTCATCCTGATTGGGGGGGCAGCCCTACGAGGCCACAGAGGAAGACAATGCAGTAACTCCTGATGAGATCTGATAAACTAGGATTAGAAGTAAGGAGAGGAAGTACTCCTTGATTATTGGACTGGGAAGGGGAGCGCATGGAGATGGGGGAGGGAAGGTAGGATGGAGAGGGAAAAAAAGAGAGGTATATGGTGAGATACAAAGTGAATAAATTGTAATTAATAAAAATTAAAACAAAAACATTAACAAATAATTCCTTTTGGAGCTATATTGTAGGAGGGTGTGCTTGGAGGTTGAGATGCCAATAAAAGTGACCAGACAGAAGGTAGTCTCTGGTCTCAGTGTCTGTCAATTTATATCTCTATTTCTAGAGGTCTCGGTCTCAATATTTCTGAATCTGTCTCTCTAGCTGTTTCTCTCTCTTGTTCTCTTTGTCTCCCTCTCTCTGCCTGCTGCATGTATTTCAGTATGAAAAGCTCTCAGTTCAGCTGGAAGACTACAACAAGTTGACTGTTTGCTGACATGACATAATGGATAGTCTCTCTAAAAATATAAGCAAGGTCTCAATTAAATGCTTTTTGTTCAAAGATTTGTCTTGATCAGGAATTATTTTCCCAGTAAGTAATTCACTGACTAAGGATTTATCTGTGCATTTAACAAATAATGGAATGTGAAATAATGTGAAAGTCACATGTCAAGGACACATGACTTTATTAATAACCTCTTGAAAGAAATATGTGACACTTTTCCTGAACTAAGTTCTTGTGCACAAGAACTGACATCCTTGGGTTGTGTTCTATCAATTGAGGCATGTAGGGCTGCTAGGCCATTCTATCAAGCAGGCTGTCCACTTGGCCCTTTTAATAACTGGCTCCTGAAACTCTTACTGGCTCTCACCTGTTTCATGACATCATTCTCCCTCGTAGCCAGTCAGCACCTGAGAGTATCTTGAGATTTCCATGAAGATGAGTAAACAAACTTTCCTCAGTATCCAGTATCTCTGATCCTGTGCACATATGACATTTTCTTGTGATACTGAACAAGCCTTTATCGCCTCTCTTTATCCAGATCCCACACCTTTACTCCTGTTTACCTCTGTGACAATGTTCTGTAGGAAATGAAACTTTAATGTTTATTTAATTGGACAACTTTCTAAGTAGAGATCTTTAAAAGTGATGTGGGATTAAGTGGAATGTACCAAAGGACAAGGTCATCTCCCATTGTGATCTTGGTTCTGAATTTTGGCAGGTTGTGACTGAACTGAGCAGTTACTCACATACTCATTAAATGAACCTTTACATTCTTATTGATATAATAGATATACAGGGCAAAGTTTTCACTGGGATATTGAGTCTTTAGAGCAGGAAAAAGAGAAAGAAGGAAATCAGATAACTCCTAGGACTGGTTTATCTAAAATAGAGAAAGATCTATGAGTTTAAAAGGAAAACTGTGGAGCAATAAAGGATTTGACAGCTGATGCTATTCCTCACTAGGTTTGCCAACCCTCTAGCAGGGTTATCTAGTCTGACCTGGCTGTATTGTCAGCTGTGTCCAAATCAGAGGTTAGTGGACAATTCTTGTCTTGGGTTAAAATTCAATCCATTCCTTCAGGACAGAGAAATATATCTGTGCTATATGTCTAGGACACAAGAAAACCATCTAAATGTGGTGTTAGTACCAGGACTGCTTGTTCAGAGGTGCCACCTGAGTTCAGGAGGTCTTAGGTAGCCTAGTTCATGGCTAGGATTCTCTGCTACATAATGAGTTCCTGGAAAGCGTGCCTTACAAAGTCAATTATTTCCTCCTGTAGCAGAAACTTTTCTCTAACCTAAAAATAATTGTAAATGTCATCAAAATATCATTTTTATTGATTATGTGGGAAAATCATATACTACACATTATACTCCTGTTCCATTGCTCCCTGGTTCAAATTTCTACCTATGTATAATACTAATTTTTTTTCTTTAAAATACTTCAGTTCTAGTATGTGCTGTCCAGATACACATTAGAACATGGTCAGAGTCTCAGTGCCAAGTCCCTTAAAGAAAACTTAGTTCATCCTTACTGCATGCTGGTACCACCCTCAAGAAAAAGCCATTAGTCCTGAAGAGCTCTAATATTCATCACCCTGATTATAGTTTTTATTATATATTTATTTATTACATACTGTACAAATTGTATCGCCTCTTCTGGACCCTCCCCTTCTCCTTGCAGTCCAACCCACACTCCTTCTTTTACCTGTATGACCTTTTTCTAGTTCCCTGATAGGAGAGATCCTCCTCATTCTTTTATCTGAACCTAGCACTTCAGGTCTTATCAAGGCTGGCTGCATCAGCTTCCTCTGCAGTCTTATTCTCAGGGCATTGTTCTCCTTCTGTCCTCAATTCCCTCTACTTTTGACACTCTTCCTACCTCCTCCCCTGGATGCTTCCCAGAGCTCTGAGGTAAGGGAGAATTTCACAGGGAAATACCATTTAGAGCTGGTGTTTTAATGTCTCTCTGTGCATAATATTGGACTGTAGGTCTCTGTATGCTTTCCAATGTGATGCAGAAAGAAGCATCTCTTTGCATCTAAGAACATGGCACTGATCTGTCAGTTGATGGCAGACAGCAGAATATTTGAATAACAATAGCATGTGTTGTGAAAATTTCCATAGGATGCCCTGGCACTCAGCTCAATTCACTGCCACCCAATCCTTCTAGTAGAAGACAGATTGGGTCAAAATTAGTTGTCCTATTGGAACTTTATCCCCCACCATTAGGAGACCTCCTAATAAGTGAACACATACCATATTTGTGTTTCTGAATTTTAGTTACTTTACCCAGGATGATTTTTCCTGGTTTCATCCATTTGCCTGAAAATATCATGGTGTCATTTTCTTAGCTGAATAATACTGCATTATGGAAATATTCCACATTTTTTTCCAAAGGAGATTGTCAGTCCTGCCTTTAAACTTGGAATTTTCTGGTACTTTAATTATTGTATTGAATTACCAACTATCAGCATAACTATGTTCTTTTAACATAGAAAACCCTCCATCTTCTTCCAATTCAGGTGATTTCAATTGCCATGTCCTCTTGAAGTTCCTCTATATACATGTGGAGTCCCCAGTGAGGAAATGTCTGGAAAGGGTTAGGAGTTATGGCTTGTTAGGAGATATGGACTTGTGAGATAATATAATTCCTATTGGAGTTATACTTTTGGATGGTGTGCTTTGAGGTTAATATGCTAATGAAAGTGAACAGACAGAATGGATCTCCTTCTCTCTGTCTCTGTCTTTGTTTCTTTCATCTCCTTCTCTATTTCTGAATCTGTCTCTCTAGCTCTTTCTCTCTCTGCTCTCTCAGTCTCTCTCAGTCTCTCTCTCTCTCTGCCTGCTGCTTGTGGTTCAGCATGAGAGGCTCTCAGTTCTGCTCAAGACTAACAAAAGTTGTATGCTTGCATATGTGACATCAGGGATAGTATCTGTAAAAATACAAGCAAGATCCCAATTAAATGCTTTTTGTTCAAAGAGTTGCCTTGGTCAGGGAACATTTTCCCAGTAAGTAATTCACTGAGGACATAACTGTGCATTTAATAAATAATAATGGAATTTTTGATAATATGATAGTCACATGTCAAGGACACATGAATTTATTAATGGGCAATTGAAAGTAACTCCTGATGAGATCTGATAGACTAGGATCAGAAGTAAGGTGAGGAAGTACCCCCTATTAGTGGACTTGGGGAAGGGAGTGCATGGAAGGGGGGGTAGGCAGGTTGGAGAGGGAAAAAAAGAGGGGTATATGGTGAGATACAAAGTGAATAAATTTTAATTAATAAAAATTGAAACAAAAACATTAAGAAAATAATTCCTTTTGGAGTTATATTGTAGGAGGGTGTGCTTGGAGGTTGAGATGCCAATAAAAGTGACCAGACAGAAGCCAGTCTCTGCTCTCAGTGTCTGTCAATTTATATCTCTATTTCTGTAGGTATCAGTCTCAATATTTCTGAATCTGTCTCTCTAGTTTCAGATTAAATGAACTAAGAGTTTTTTACACAGAAACTGTCATCTCTGGGTTGTGTGATTTCAGCTGCCCAGACTGAGACATATAGGGCTGCTCTTTCTTTCTCTCAAGCAGGCTGTCCACTTTCTCTTTTAATAACTGTCTTTGGAAACTCTTACTGGCTTTTACCTTTTTCATGTCAACATTCTTCCTCTCAGCCAATCAGTACCTAACCGTTGTTATATCACAATAGCCTTGGAATGACATGATGAATTTGGATGTCATGATGCCATTGTGATATCATAATACCGTTGTTATAATTCCATTGTGATATCACAATAAGATTGTGATGTCATAATAGCATTTTGAGGTCATATTTCCATTGTTATTTCAAAATTCCATTGTGATTTCATACCACTATCTTTTGTTTGTTCCCATTTTGATATGGGATGGACAGTTTTACATTTTAAATATAATTTTTGAGGTTTTAGTACTTAACGAGGCTGGTGTGTACTTTTCCAGCTGGAATCCTTCTGTTTCTATCTTGCATTAGGCATGACCAATATTTATCCCCCATGAAAATATATCATGTTGACAGGATAAGTCAGTTTCCACTGCAGTGTGACATGTTATTTTAGTCAGCATTTAAAAGTCTTTTTGACATGGCAGGCATGCAGTTTGCATGTTTGTCTCCCAGACTAATTTTGAGTTCTTACATTGACCAACAGAACATATCTCTTAAGCCTAAATACCCTTTGGCACCAGTTCTTGTGTAGATGTCCCACTTTCTGAGATTGGCTGGCCTTTTTAGAGCATTGTGACATCATCTCTCCTCATGTAAACCTAAAACTGAGGTGAATTCAATCTTTAAAACAGTAAGGACATACCATCTATCATTAAGAAAAGAGAACTTACATGGTAACTTTCAGGAAAATTCTGTCATTTTGAGTCTTAGACTATCTCTGCTAGTGGCTAAAGAGCAGCAGTTGCCATCCTGGCTTTTATTATAAAAGTTTGCTGTTCAGGGACTCACAGATCTGTTTTTTTTTGTTTTTTGTTTTTTTGTTTTTTTGTTTTGTTTTGTTTTGTTTTGTTTTACTTTGTGTTGGGATTAAAGGAATGTGCCTTCTTCATCAACTTCTTCAAATATTTTTTTTTCTCAAATCAATATAATTGTAACTCACAGCCTTTAAAGGAAAATTAAGCAAAGACACAAGAAAATTTTAAGATTTGGGCCAGTTGTGATGCTGTAACAAGCACAGCCTTGGTCAGTTTTTGGAATTTATTTGAAGTTTGAGTGATTTGGTAGACCCTTACCAGCAAGGGGTGACAAGTATCTTGCAGGCAGAGAGCTTTGAATTTTAGCCATTATTAATCTTATTATTTTTTTTTTTTTGCAGTTTTAGGCCAAGCTCTGTCTAGAGGTATGTGTGCCTCCACTTCCTATCTTTCCAGACATGGTTGCTGAGTTTAGCTGAGCTGAGCCAGCCACAGTATAAAGAAACCATGCTTGTGTATCCTCCTATTAGACTGTAGCAGCAGCCAGTTTTGTTATGTTAAGTCTCAGGTCTGTCCAAAATAGGCTGTCTTTTTCTCCTGGGCCTGTATAAGAGTCTCTCTTAAAGTGACAGTAATTGACCTGGGAGTTCTTAATTTTAATTTGGATTATTGGGGTTGTATTACTGCAAGCTTATTCATCCTACCAAATTTAATATTTAAGAGTATGATTTAAAGGGTGTGGAAACTTAGATTAGTTGGTGGGCATTTATTGTACATTTAGATTAGCTGGGTGCCTTTTGTTGATACTTATTAATAGTTACTATTGTAATATCTTTTAGTTAAGCAGCAGTTATTCTTGAACCGGCTGTATACCCCAATCACGACACAGAGACTGGGATTTATTTAATTAATCTAGAACACAACGCTGGGCAATAGTTGTTCCATCCTAAACCTCTAGGACCTCAAAGATACCTACCATTCAGATTTCACTCATTATATGTGCATTTAGTAATATCTTAGGTATGATCCATCGCTCCACATGGTTCCAAGACTTCTCCTTCTGATTCTCCACTTCTCCTCCCCTGCTTCCTTCTTCTTACTCCCACTATGGACCAGGATGTCACACCCTATCTTCTCCACTGCTCTGCATCATAAGGGGTTGTTTTATTGAAAATACAGGGAACAAATGGTGGCATGTTTAAACAAACTTGAGTAAGGTGATGCATAGAATAAACATCACAGTCCAATTTCAGGATGGAAATGAGAGAGTAGGGGACAGAAATCAACATTTGAATGAACATGGGAAATTGTATGCATTTTCAGAGAACCTTGTATCAACAATTTATTTCCTTATTTAATTTAGACATATATAAAAATATATAACACTGTATAGATATACAGTGTTCTGCCAGTATGTTGAAAGAGGGCACAAGATCTCATTATAGATGGTTGTGAGCCACAGTGTGATTACTGCGAATTGAAGAAGGACATCTTTAACAGAAACCAATGCTCTTAATCTCTGAACCGCCTCTCCAGCCCTGGTCTCAATTTTTTTTTTAATTTCATATTCCTTAAATTTTTGGTGTCATAATAGCACTGTCAAATCATAATTTGTGATGTTATAATAATATGGTAAAACCAAAATTCCTTTGGGATGTAATAATACTAATGTAAGGTCATAATACCATTGTGAAATCATAAAACAATTGGGTTGTCATGATATTGATGTGATGTAATAATACGATTGTGATGTCTTAACACAATCATTTTGTAATAGTATTGTGATATGATCATAACCTTATGATGTCATAATAACATTGTGAAATCATAATACCTTTGGAATGTCAGAATAGCAGTGTAATGTCATAATAGCATTGTGAAGTCATATCACCATTGTGATGTCAAAATAGCATTGTAATGTCATAATAGCATTGTGATGTCATCATCACACTATGATGTCATAATAACATTGGGATGTCATAATAGCATCTTGATGTCATAATACCATTGTGTGGTCATAATAGCATTGTGATTTCATAATAATATTGTGATGTCATAACAGCATTGTGATGTCATAATAGCATTTTTGAGTTCATACTATAATCAGGTGGTAATAGCATTGTGATGTCTTAATATCTTGGTGATGTCATAATAACTTTGTGAAATCATAATACTATTGCTATGTCATAATAGCACTGGGAAGTCATGATGCCTTTGTGATATCATAATAGCATTGTAATGCCATCAGAGCATTGTGACATCCTAATATCATTGGAAATCATACCACAGTGAAGTCATAATAGCATTTTTGATATAAAAAACTCATTGGGATGTCAGACCCCAATCATGTCTAATACCATTATGAATTCATAATATAATTTTGTGATTATAATAGCATTGTGATGTCATAATATAATTGTGATATCATAATATAATTGAGATATCATAAAAATATTGTGATATCATAGTTACATTTTGAGGTCATAATGAAACTGTGATGTCAACAATTCTACTATGATGTCCTAATAACAATTGAAGTCATAATAGGATTGTGATTGTGATGTCATAATAACATTGGACTATCATGACACCATCTTTTGTCATAATACCATAGTGATGTCCTAATAGAACTGAGATGACATGACACCATTGTGATGACATAATACCATTGAGGTGTTATAATAATGTTGTGATATCTTAATAGCACTGAGATGTCATGACACAATTGTGATTACATAATACAACTGAGATGTCATAATAAAGTTGTGATGTCATAATGAACTTGTGATGTCATAATATCATTGAGTTGCCATAATAGCATTGTGATCTCATAATATCACTGTTAAGTCACAATAGCATTGTGAAATAATAATATCATTGTGATGTCATGATAGCATTTTTTAGTAAAAATGTCAATGTGATGTCATAATAGCATATTGAGGTCATACCTCAATTGTAATGTCATAAAAGAATTGTGATTTTGTCATAACATTGTTATAATGTTCTTTTGAAATGTATACACCTTATCCTTGTTCATTCAAATGCCTATTTTTACCTTTCATTTTCCCTTTTCAACCCAGATATTGCATTGTGATAATTGTTCTAAGCATCCTGTCTCAACTGTGTGTAAACAGGCCTGAATAAAGCAACTAGGCACAATGTTGAGTGATGGGAGGAACCAGAGGGCAGGAAATGAGTGGGAAGAAATAGAGAAAGGGAGCAGAGCTTGGAGAGCAGAGCAGAAGGAGAGATCTTGGAACACAGTGGAAAGAATAAATGAGACCTAAGACTTCACAAAACTTCAGCAAAATGGGTAAAATATTATTGTTAGGAAAGTATGAGGGCTTGTAGTTTTAGGAGGGAATAACTATTGACCAGCATTGTGTTCTAAGTTAACTAAATAAATACAGTATCTGTGTGGTGAATTGATTATACAGCTGTTAAGGATTAAGAGCAAGCTTTAATAAAATATAAACCAATAGTAAATATTAATCATCACCTACAATATACCATTGTGAATCCATTATACTGTTGTGATGTCATAACACCATTGCAAAGTCATACCATTGTGAAGCTATAATAGAATTGTTATGTCATAATAGCATTGTTATGTAATAATAGATTGGAATGTCATAATATCATCGGGATATCATGATAACATTTTTATGTCATCATACCATGGTTATATCATAATACCATTGGGATGTCACCATAGCATTGTGATGTCATACTATTGTGATGTCATAATACCATAGTGATATCATGATATCATTGGGATGTCATAAAGGCATTCTAATGATATAATAGTATTTTGAGGTCATAATACCACTTTGAAGTAAAAATTCCATTGTGATGTCATACCACAATGATGCCATAATAGAACTGTGATGTATATATGATTGTGATATGAGGACAATTATGTGATATTATCATAGCATTGTGATGTCATAACAATATTTTATTATTATAAAATAATATTTTATTATTCTGATGTTATAATTCAATTGAGATATATAACATGTGGGGTCATATAATCATTGTGATAACATAATAGCATTGTGATGTCATGATTCCATTGTGATTTCATAAATGCATATTGAGGTCATAACCATATTGTGATGTCATAAGAGCATTGTGACAGAATTCCAATCTGCTGTCATATCAGGTGATTTTATGAATGGCCTCTTGAAAAAAATATGTGACAATAGTCCTGAACTAAGAGTCTTGGACACAGGAACTGTCATCTCTGGATTTAGTGCTCCTAGCTGTCCAGAATGAGGAGTGTGTGGTTGCTCAGACTTTCTCTCAATCAAGTTGTGTCCTACTCTATGGTCAGTGAAGTACATGGTCAGAGTCTCAGTGCCAAGTCCCTTAAAGAAAACTGAGATCATCTTTGCCACACCCTAGCACAACACTGAAGAAGCCATCAGTCCTGAAGATCTCTATACTTCATGCACTTGATCACAGTTTTCTTATGTATTCATTATGATTTGTTTACTTTGTATTCCTTCTGTTTCCCCCTCAGTCTTCTCCTTCCATTCCCCCACACTGTCCTTCTTCTACCCCAATGCCTTTCTCTATTACCTAGATAGAGGTGCTTCTCTTCCCCATTCTATCTGACCCTAGCTTATAAGGGCACATCAAGGCTGGCTTCATCTTCTGCTGCCAGATTCTCAGGGCATTGTTCTCCTTGTGTCCACAATTACCTCTATTTATGATACTCTATATGCCTCCTTTTCTGCAGGCTTCCCAGAGATCTGAGGGGAGAGAGAATATAGTAAAGAAATCCCATTTCAATCTGGGATTTCTCTCTTTCTTCATTATATCAGACTATGAGTCTCCGTATTTAATCCCAATTGATGCAGAAGGATCCATGTGGATCCAAGAACATGGCACTCATCTATCAGTTGAGGGCACAGAGCAACATATTTTAATAACAACAACATGGTTTGCTTGAAAATTTCCATAGAATAACCTGGCCCCACACCTCAATTAACTGCCACTCAATATACCTCATGTAAGACCGGTTTGGTCACAATAGATAGCCTATTGGAACTATATCCCCAACTATTACGAGACATCCTAATAAGTAATACATTGACTGAGAACATATCTGTGCATTTAACAACTAATAATGGAATCTGGGATAATGTGAAACTCTCATGACATGTGACTTTATTAAGGACCACTTGAAAGAAATATGTGACACTTTTACTAAAATTATTGAACACAGGAATGGATATCTCTGGGTTGTGTAATTTCAGCTGCACAGATTGAGGAATGTAGGGCTGCACAGCCTTTCTCTCAAGCATGCTCTTTATTTGGCCCTTTTAATAACTGGCGCCTGAAACTTATTGGATTTCACCTCTTACATGTATCTTTTTCCCTCAGCTAATCAGCACCTGAGAGAATCTTGAGGTTTCTGTGGAGATGAGTAAGCAAATTTCCTCAGTGTCCAGTATTTCTGATCCTATGTATAACTGAATTTTTTTTGTGACACCCAATAAGCTGTTATCTCATCCCTTTAGACAGATCCCATGCCTTTACTACTGTTTACCTCTGTGAAAATATCAGGTAAGAAAGGAAACTTCAGAACAGCTTCCTAAGTAGGGAAGCTTCAAAGTGAGCTGGGATTAAGGGGAATATTCCAAAATGAGAAGGTAATCTCCTAATGTGGTCTTGGACCTAAAATTTCCAAGGTTGTGACTTTGAACTGAGCTGTTGTTCAGGTACTCACTAAATATACCTTCACTTTCTAATTAATATAGTAAACTGGCAGGGCCCAGGGTTACTTGGGTTATTGAGTTTTTAAGAGCAGGAAAATGAGAAGGAAACAAGACAATTCCTGGGACTAGTTTGGGTGAAACAGAAAATGATCAGTGTATGTAAAAGGAGAAGTTATTGGTATGCAGGGTATTATCTGTCAGTGAGGGTTTGGGAAGGCAGAACAGTCAGTGGCTGAGAGACACTGTGGAACCACTATGGCAGGTAGCAGACCTAGGACCCTGGGAGGATGGTGCCGTGGGTCTGGGACTCCAAGGCCTGTACTGCTGGCAGATGCTGCTAAGGGGCTAGGAGCTCAGCCTCAGCAGCTATAGACCTCAGGCCATGAGCTCTGAGATGAGAATCTTGGAGCCAGCTGTGAGCCAGCTGTGCAACCTCCAAAATTGATGGATACTCCAATTCATCAGAAGCACAGGAAAATTAAAGCTATGCTTCCCCAATTATTTGAGGTTCATAAAGAGGAAACAAACAATTCTCTCAGATCAATAGTCATGAAAATTCAGAGAGTTAAGGAGGAAATGAAGAAATCTGTCAAAAATTTGACCAGTCAATTGGTTTCAAAGAAAGAGGAAATAGACAAAATTCTTAATGAAACAGAGGCAAATATAACCAAACAAACAAAGGCACAAGCAAGGATACAATTAGAGGCATAAAGAGAGGAAATAAACAAAAAACAGAGACCATCATAGAAAGACAAGAATCCACATTCAAACAGAAGAAGGAAACGGTGCAAGGCATGAAAACAGAATTAGAATAAAAAAAACAAACAAACAAAAAAAAAAACAAAACTTAAAAACTCTGGAGCTGGAGAACTTGGAGAAAATATCAGGAAACACAAAGTTAATCACCAAAAGAATACAAGAGATCAAAGAGAGAATCTTGAGCTGAAGATACACTTGCAGAAACTGATATTTCTTTCAAAGAAAAAAAGTAAAATCAGAAAAACCCCAAGCACAAAATATCCAAGAAATCAAGGATGCCATTGAAAGATGAAATTTAAGAATAATAGGAATCAATGAAAAAGAAGATTTAAACCTCCAAGGTCCAGCAAATATTTTCAAGAAAATCACAGAAGAAAATTTTCCCAACTTAAAGAAAGAGATGTCCATAAGTATACAAGAGGACTACCAACACACCAAATAGACTAGACCACAAAAGAAACACATCACATCACATCATAGTCAAAACACTAAATCTACAGAACAAAGAAAAGATATTAAAGCAGCAAGAGAAAAAGGCCAAGTAACTTATGAAGGTAGACCTATGAGAATCACACTGAACTTTTCATCAGAATCTATGAAAGCCAGAGGGCCTGGGAAGGTGTCATGCAAACTCTAGGCCAACCCAGACTAGTATACCCTGCAAAGTTTTCAATATAAATGGAGAAATCAAAACATTCCATGACAAAACTAAATGTATGCAATATCTACACAGCAAACCAGCCCTACAGAAGATACTAGAAGGAAAATTCCAATCCAATGAAAACTACTTCATCCAAGAAAACATAGGAAACAGATAATTTCCCAACAAAAATTGAAAGAAAACAAGAAATGAAACACAGTAAAACAACCCACTACATTATAAAAGGAACTAACGTTCATTGGTTACTAGCATATATTAAAATCAATGGACTCAAGTCTCCAATAAAAAGACACAGACTAACATAATGGATGTGGTAACAGGGATGCAACATTCTGTTCCATCCAAGAAATGCACCTCTGCAACAAAGACATACACTACCTTAGAGTAAAGAGCAGTAAAAATACTTTCAAGCAAATGGACCCAGAAAACAAGATGGGGTAGCTATCCTAATATCTAATAAAATGGACTTTCAATCAAAATTAATCAAATAAGATGTGGAGGGGCACTACATTATTTTTAAAGGAAAAAGCAAATCAGAGGACAGCACAATTCTGAACATCTATGCCCCAAATACAACAGCATGTATATTAATAAAGGAATCATTAGTAAAACTCAAACATATCATTGATCCCAAAACTTTAATAATTGGAGATTTCAATGCCACACTTTCACCAAGGGACAGATCATTTAGACAGAAGCCTAATTAAAAAAAAGGCACTTACAGGGGTCCTAAAACAAATGGACCTAATAGATGTCTATAGAACTTACTACCCAAACTCAAAAGAGTATACCTTCTTTTCAGCACCTCATGGGCCTTCTTCAAAATAGACCATATATTTTGTCACAAAGCAAGCCTCAACAAATAGAAGAGGATTTAAATAATCCACTGTACTCTATCTGACCAACAGGGACTAAAGTTGGACCTCAACAACAATGGAATTTTAAAAAAAGCCTACAAACAAATGGAAACTGAACAACTTGTGATGTATGCAAAGACAGTTGGGATAAGGAAGAAATAAAGAAATAAAAGACTAACTAGAATTCAGTGAAAATGAAGGTACAACATACCCTAATTGATGGTAAACAATTAAAGAAGTGCTCAGAGGAAAATTCATAGCACTAACTGGCTTCAAGAAGAAATTTGTGACATCTCATACAAGCAACTTAAAGGCCCACCTGAAATTCCTAGAAAAAAAAAAGCAAATACACCTAAGAGGAGCAGATGGCTGGAAATAATCAAACTCAGGGCTGAAATCAATCAATTAGAAACAAAACTATTCAAATAATAAATGAAACCAAGAGCTGGTTGTTTGAGAAAATCAACAAGATAGACAAGCTTTTAGCCAAAAATGATTAAAAGACAGAGAGAAACTATCCAAATCAGCAAAATCAGAAATAAATGGGGGGGGGGGCATAACTACAGACACTGAGGAAATCCAAACAATCATCAAGTCTTACTGCAAAATCCTTTATGCCACAAAATTCAAAAATCTAAAAGAAATGGACAATTTTCTAGAAAGAGTCCATCTAACAAAATTAGGTCAAGATCAGGAAGAAAGATTGAATAGTCCTATATCCCCCAAAGAGACAGAAGTAGTCATCAACCTTCTCCCTTCAAAAAAAAAAAAAAAAAAAAAAAAAAAAAACCCAAGCCAGGTGTTTTCAGTGCAGAATTCTACCAGACCTTCAAAGAAGTGCTAACTCCAATTCTCTCCACACCATTCTACAAAATAGAAACAGAAGGAACATTACTAAACTTATTCTGTGAAGCCACAGTCACCTTGGTACACAGAGACCCAACAAAAAAAGAGAACTTCAGACCAATCTCTCTTATGAACATTGATTCAAAAATACTCAATAAAATCCTTGCAAACAGAATCCAAGAACACATCAAAGATATCATCCACCATGATCAAGTAGGCTTCATGCCAGGCATGCAAGTGAGGTTCAACATATGGAAATTCATCAATGTAATCCACCACATAAACAAACTGAACCACATGATCACCTCCTTATATCCCAAAAAAGCATTTGACATAGTCCAACACCAAATCATATTTAAAGTGTTGGGGACATCTTGGACACAGGGCACATACCTCAACATAATAAAGGCAATATACAGCAAGCCTATAGCCAACATCAAACTTAGTCAAGAAACTTAAATCAATTCCACTGAAATCAGGTACAAGAAAAAGGCTGCCCATTCTCTCCAAATCTCTTCAACATTGTACTTGAAGTCCTAGCTAAAGCAATAAGTCAACCAAAGGCAATCGAGGGGATAAAAATTGGAAAGGAAGAGGTCAAAGTGTCACTATTCACTGATGATATGATAGTATATATCAGACCCCCAAAATTCAGAGATCTCCTTCAGCTGATAAACACCTTCAGCAAATGTGTCAGGATACAAAATCAACTCAAAAAAAAAAAATCAGAAGCCCTCCTGTATACCAAAGACAAAAGGGAGGAGAAAGAAATTAGGGAAACAACACCCTTCACAATAGCCACTAAAAATATGAAGTGCCTTGGGGTGACTCTAACCAAGCAAGTGAAAGACTTGTTGTTCAAGACTTTTTCAAAGACTTGAAAAAAAAATCAAGTCTCTAAAGAAAGAAATTAAAGTAAATATCAGAAGATGGAAAATTCTCCGGTGCTCATGGATTGCTAGGAATAACATTCTGAAAATGGCCATCCTACCAGAAGCAATCTACAGATTCTATGCTATTCCCACCAAAATACCAACTCAGTTCTTTACAGACTTTAAAAGAAAGATTCTCAGCTTCATATGGAGAAACAAAAAACCCGGAATCTCCACAATGATCCTGTACAACAAAAGATTATCTGGAGGTATCTCCATCCCTAATCTCAAAATGAAGACAGAGCAATAGGACTAAAAGCTGCATGGTATTGTCATAGAAAGAGAAAGGAGGATCAATGGAACTTAAGAGAAGACCCAGAAATAAACCCACACATCTATGAATATTTGATTTTTGACAAAGAAGCCAAAACCATTCAGTGGAAAAATGACAACATCTTCAACAATTGGTGCTGGTCCACTGGATGTCTATATGCAGAAAAGTGAAAATAGATCCATATTCATCAACCTACACAAAAGTCCAAGTGGTTGAAAAGCCTCAACATAAAACCAGATAATCTAAATCGGTTAGAATAAAAAGATGGAAGAGCTTTGAACTCAGTGGCACAGAAGACAAGCTCCTGAATAGAACACCAACAACACAGGCTCTAAAAGCAACAGTCAATAAAGGGGACCTCATGAAACCGAAAAACTTCTGTAAAGCAAAGGACACCGTCATCGGAATAAAAGACACCCTACAAGCTGAGAAATGATCTTCACTAACCCTGTATCTGACAGAGGGCTGGTATCCAAAATACATAAAGAACTAAATAAGTTAAAAAGCAAAAGATCAAGTAATCCAATTAAAAAATAGTGTCCGGAGCTAAACAGAGAATTCTCTGTAGAGGAATATAGAATGGCAGAGAAACACTTAGGATGCTCAACATCCTTAGCCATCAGGGAGATGCAAATCAAAACGACAATGAGCTTTCTCCTTACACCCATCAAAATGGCTAAAATAAAAAACTAAAATGAGAAGACATGCTGGAGAGGTTTTGTAGAAAGGGGAACCCTCCTACATTGCTGGTGGGAATGTAAACTGGTATAACCACTTTGGAAGTCAATCTGGTGCTTTCTCAGACAACTAGGAATAGTGCTTCCTCAAGACCCAGCTATACCACTGCTAGCTGGGTATATATCCAAAATTTGCTCAAGTACACAAGAAAGACATTTGGACAACCATGTTTGTAGTTGCTTTATTTATAATTTCTAGAACTTGCAAAAAACCTAGATGTCCATCATCAGTGGAATGGATGCAGAATTGTGGAATTTTTACACAATGGAATAGTACTCAGCAATCAAATCTGAAGAAATCATCAAATTTTCAGGGAAATGGTAGGCTCTATAAAAGATCACTCTGAGTGAGGTATCCCAGAAGGAGAAAGACACACAGTATATACTCACTTATATAGACCTTTAAGATATGATAAACATAATGAAATCTATACACCTAAAGAAGATAAACAAAATAGAGCACCCGGGGTAAGAAGATCAATCCTCACTTAGAAAGACAAATGTAATGTGCATTGAACATCCTAAGAGAATACAAGTAACAGGATGGGAGACTACAGCAGATGGCCTCTGAAAGACTACATATCAGTGTATCAAAGCAGATGCTAAGACTAATAAGTAAATCTTTGGCAGAGTGCAGGGAATCATATGAAAGAAGGGGGAGTTAGTATGACGTTGAATGTAAAGGAGCTCCACAAGACCAAATATATCTGTGCAGAGGGGTCTTTTATGAGACTGATACTCCACCAAGGACCATGTATGAATAAAATGTAGAACCTCTGCTCTGATGTAGCCCAAAGTAGCTCAGTAACCAACTGGATTCCCATAGTAAGGGGGACAGCATCTATTTCTGAAAGAAAATCAAGGGCAGGTTCTTTGACCTCCTCACTCCCCCAAGGGAGGAGCAGTCCTGCTAGGCCACGAATAGGACT
The DNA here is from genome assembly GCF_030254825.1 of Meriones unguiculatus. Lineage (NCBI taxonomy): Eukaryota > Metazoa > Chordata > Mammalia > Rodentia > Muridae > Meriones > Meriones unguiculatus. The sequence goes on from NW_026843709.1 coordinate 20,233,731, forward strand.
TTGCAACCAGTCCTGAAGATACCTGGTTAAACAGGGTGAGATGACAGAGGAGAAGGTTCTCCCCAAATCAGTGGACTTAGAAAGGAGTATGAAGGAGATAAGGGAAGGAGGATGCGATAGGGAAGGAACGAGGGAGCAGGAAACAGCTGGGATACAGTTAATAAAACATAACTAATAATAAAAATAAAAAACCTGTTTTTGTAATATTAAAACAAGTGAAATCATAAAGCACATTTATAATTTTAAAAGTCAAAACCAGACTTTAAAATTTACCAGTGCAAATAATACAATTTTATTATTATTATTATTATTAAATTTTAATTTCTCTAATTCCCTTAATACATGAACTTGTTCCCTTTCTAATTAGACTTTCTCTTGGAGAACAGTAATATTGTCCTGCAGTGGTCCCGCATCTCCGCATCTCCTTCCACATGTGGCAGGGAAAGCCACAGGGACAGAGGCACAGGAGGACAGCCTGAATTATGAGATTTGTTAGTTTCTTCCCCTGACTTCATTTCATCCTCACTCCCTAGATCTTAAATTATTTTCTGCTCTCAAATTACTAAATCTGTATGAGCTACTTTCTGAATATTTTCAATAACCTTAGATGTCCTTTTTTCTGCCTGTTTGGCTGTTCTAATTTCCCCAAGTAACTCTTTAGCTTGTGAGATTTCTTCCCCCAAGTCTCTAGATGGAAACCAGAGACAAACTTCATTTACAAACTAAAGGCTATAAGGGCATTTCACCCAATTGCTCATCTTTATCAGCATTGATTTTAGAGTACTCATTAACATCGCCCTGCTATTTCTCTTGAGCCATGATTTCGCTGCCTGCCTAGCTTGTCTTCCTTCCAGAGATGAGCGGTCATCATGAAACAAATTTTTTTTTTCGTTTAAGTTGTTTTATTTTATTTTATTTTAATTTTTCATCAATTACATTTTATTCATTCTGCATCCCCCCATAAGCCCGTCCCTCCTCCCCTCCCGACCCCACCCTCCCTCCTCCCTCTGCATGCATGCCACTCCCCAAGTCCACTGATAGGGGAGGTTCTCCTCTCCTTTCTGATCTTAGTCTATCAGTTCACATCAAAAGTGGTTGCATTGTCCTCTACTATGGCCTGGTAAGGCTGCTCCCACCCAGGGGGAGGTAATCAAAGAGCAGGCCAATCCGATTATGTCAGAGGCAGTCCCTCTTCACATTACTATGTAACCCAATTGGACTCTGAACTGCCCTGGGCTACATCTGTGCAGGGGTTCTGGGTTATCTCCATGAATAGTCCTTGGTTGGAGTATGAGTCTCTGGGAAGTTCCCTGTGTTCAAATTTTCTTGTTCTGTTGCTCTCCTTGTGGAGACCCTGTCCTCTCCAGCTCTTACTATTTCCCAGTTCTTACATAAAATTCCATTCACTCTGCCCAACAGTTGCCCATCAGGCTCAGCAACTGCTTTGATAGTCTGAAGGGCAGAGGCTTTCAGAGGCCCTCTGTGGTAGGTTCCTAGGTTGTTTCCTGTTTTCTTCTTCTTCTGATGTCCATCCTCTTTGGCTTTCCGGGTGGGGCTTGGACATTTTAGTTAGGGTCCTCTCTCTTGCTTAGTTTTTTAGATGCACAGGCTTTAGAGTATTTGTCCTATGTTGTATGGCTATATGAGTGAGTATATACCATGTGTGTCTTTTTGCTTCTGGGACAACTCACTCAGGATGATCCTTTCCAGATCCCACCATTTACCTGCAAATTTCATGATTTCCTTATTTTTCGTTGCTGAGTAATATTCCATTGTGTAGATGTACCACAATTTCTGCATCCATTCTTCAGTTGAGGAGCATCTGGGTTGTTTCCAGCTTCTGGCTATTACAAATAAAGCTGCTACAAACATGGTTGAGCAAATGTCCTTTTTGTGTACTTGAGCCTCTTTTGGATATATGCCCAGGAGTGGTATGGCTGGATCTTAAGGAAGCACTATTCCTAGTTGTCTGAGAAAGCGCCAGATTGATTTCCAGAGTGGTTGTACAAGTTTACATTCCCACCAGCAGTGGAGGAGGGTTCCCATTTCTTCACAACCTCTCCAGCATGTGTTGTCACTTGAGTTTTTCATCTTGGCCATTCTTACAGGTGTAAGGTGAAATCTCAGGGTTGTTTTTGCATTTCCCTAATGGCTAATGAGGTTGAGCATTTCTTTAAGTGCTTCTCTGCCATTCGATATTCCTCTACAGAGAATTCTCTGTTTAGCTCTGTTCCCCATTTTTTAAGTGGATTATTTGGTTTGCTGCTTTTCAGCTTCTTTAGTTCTTCATATATATTGGATATGAGTCCTCTGTCAGATAAAGAGTTGGTGAAGATTTTTTTCCCAATCTGTAGGCGGTCGCTTTGTTTTGATGACAGTGTCCTTTGCTTTGCAGAAGCTTTTCAGGTTCCTGAGGTCCCATTTATTGATTGTTGCTCTTAGAGCCTGTGCTGTTGGTGTTCTCTTCAGGACGTTTTCTCCTGTACCAATGAGTTCTAGGGTATTTCCCACTTTTTTTTTTCAAGCCAATTTAATATGTCTGGTTTTATGTTGAGGTCTTTGATCCACTTGGACTTCAGTTTTGTGCAGGGTGATAAGTATGGATCTATTTTCATTTTTCTACATGTAGACATCCAGTTGGACCAGCACCATTTGTTGAAGATGCTATCTTTTTCCATTGAATAGTTTTGGCGTCTTTGTCAAACATCAGGTGTCCATAAGTGTGTGGGTTTATTTCTGGGTCCTCTGTTCGGTTCCATTGATCCACCATTCTGTTTCTATGCCAGTACCATGCAGTTTTTAAAACTGTTGCTCTATAGCACAAGTTAATTAAGATCAGGGATGGAGATACCTCCAGAAGATCTTTTATTGTAGAGGATTGTTTTAGCAATTATGGTTTTCTTGTTATTTCATATGAAGTTGAGAATTTTTCTTTCCAGGTCTGTAAAGAATTGTATTGGTAATTTGATGGGCATTGCATTGAATCTGTAGATTGCTTTTGGTAAGATGGCCAGTTTTACTATGTTAATCCTGCCAAGCCATGAGCATGGGAGATCTTTCCATCTTCTCATATCTTCTTCTAATTCTTTCTTCAGAGACTTGAAATTTTTTTTCATACAAGTCTTTGACTTCCTTAGGGTTACTCCGAGGTACCTTATGTCATTTGTGGATATTGTGAAGGGTGTTGTTTCCCTAATTTCTTTCTCAGCCCTTTTGTCTTTTGTATACAGGATTTTTTTGAATTAATTTTTGTATCCGGCCACTTTGCTGAAGGTGTTTATCAGCTGTAGGGGTTCTCTGGTAGAATTTTTGGGGTCACTCACGTATACTATCTGGCTTTCATAGTCTCTGTTGAAAAGTCAGGTGTGATTCTAATGGGTTTGCCATTATATGTAACTTGGCCTTTTTCCCTTGCAGCTTTCAGTATTTTTTCTTTGTTCTGTATACTTACTGTTTTGATTATTATGTGGCGGGAGGATTTTCTTTTCTGGTCAAATTTGTTGGGTGTTCTGTAGGCCTCATATATTCTAATTGGCCTCTCCTTTAGCTTGGGGAAATTTTCTTCAATGATTTTGTTGAAAATATTTTCTGGGCCTTGGAGAACGGAGTCTTCTTTTTCCTCTATACCTATTATTCTTAGGTTTTGTCTTTTCATATTGTCTTGGATTTCTTGGACAGTCTGTGTCAGGAATTTTTAGGATTTAACATTTTCTTTGACAGATACACCGATTTCTTCCATTGTATCTTCTACACCTGAGATTCTTTTTTCCGTCTCTTGAAGTCTGTTGGTTATGCTTACCTCTGTAGTTCCTGTTTTCTTCCCTAGATTCTTCCTTTCCATTATTTCCTCCTTTTGTGTTTTCTTTAATTTTTCCAATTCTATCTTCAGGTCTTGAGTTGTTTTGTTTACTTCCTTCACCTGTCTGATTGTACTTTCCTGTTTTTCTTTTAGTTCCTTCAACTCTGTTTCTTTTATTTCATTCAGTGTTTTAAGCATTTCCTTTCTAAAGGCCATAAACTGTTTGGCTGCAGCTTCCTCAATTTCTTTATGAATGGCAATATTCTGTTTGAGTTTATCTTCCTCTATGTCTTTACGTATCTTATTTGTTTCCTCTGTTATCATCTTCATGAGCATAGTTGTTAGCTCATCTTCTTGGATTTCAGTTATGCTGGGGTGTCCACGGATACTTGCCCCTGGGTAACTGGGTTCTGGAGATGCCATATTGCTCTGTCTTTTGTTGCTTGAGCTTTTACGCTGGCCTCTACCCATTGTGCTATCTTAGGTGTTTGGGGTTATTTTCTGGTGGTTCCTGGGGATCCTGTGGTGGAAAGAATCCCCTTTGCAGAAAGTTGGTTTTTCCTGAAGGATGTCTTCTCAGCTTTTTGGGTATAGCCTCCCTAAGTTGGGTAATTTTCCGGGGACCTTTTCAGGCTGGGGGTGTCGGCTGAGTGCTCTGAGATCAGACCAGCCGTTTCCCTCCCTGTGTGTTTAAACTGGACAGTGAAACTCATTCGCTGGTGCCCTGGTGCCCACAGTTTTATCTCAGGCGGCGAATCAGGCGCACAGGCAGGCAGGGCTTTGTGCTGGAGCCAGGGCTCTGGCTCTGGGCTGGGTCCTGTGGTGCCCGTGGAACCCTAGTCTTTTCCAGGGGATGTCTGGGTGACCTAAGGTCGGTCTCCTGTACCCTGGGGTTATCTCTCGACAGAAAATTTCAGTCTCTGATAGTGTGGTGCGCATGGTTCAGTCTGGGACAGTGACCAGAGACTCTGGCTTGTGGCTATGGGTTGGGACTGGGGCTGGCAGCCAGCAGCCAAGCGTCTGGTGGAACCAGGATCTCTTCTGAGGTTTAACCGGGTGAGTTAAAAGCTGATTGAATCCCCCACTGTGGGGTATCCTCTGACCTGGGAAACACAATCACTGTGTTTTATGGCCGCGAGTTCTGATTGCTGTCACTGTGCTGATCCTGCTGCTGCTGCTCAGAATGAGAGTCCTCCCGGCGTCACCATCTTGCCCCTCCTCCACATTTTTTTTCTTATTCATCCAGAGATCCAATTTTTTTTCACAGTAGCAAAACATCTGTTCCAAGTGGCAAGGCACTGAGGAATTCACTGAAGATTACACAAAGTTTGAAGTCTCGTTCCCAAGGTTTCAGGGAGTTTGCTATCTACTTCTCAGACTCTGACCACAAAAAAAAAAAAGGCTCTGAGACATAGAACTTAGACAAACCCACATCTGCCAAGACCAAGAGGCAAAATTCCATTTACCAGACTCCTTCAGAATACAGACAATTTCTGGGTCTGGTTTCATTGAAAAAGTGAAAATCTGTGAGTGTAAAAGGAAAAATGATGGGAAATAAACTATTTGACAGCTAGTTTTTTTCCAAACGAGTGTTGCCAAACCTCTATGAGCAGGGTTGCCTTGGATGACCTAGCTAGATGAGGATACTCAGTGGTCAGTGAGGAACCCTCCTGGTCCTAGTGTTTACATTTAAAATTGGGGTTCCAGGACAGTGAAATATGTCTGTTATATGTCAAGGACACAGGAGCAGCTGTGTTCCTGCTGTGGTCCTCTAGACAAATTGTCTAAACATAGTGATAGTTCCAAGACTGCTTGCTCAGATGTGCCTCCTGAGCTCATAGGAGGGAGCTGGGTAACCACTAGATCATGGGTAGAATACTTTACTACATAATGAGTTCCTGGAAAGCATAACTTACACATTAAAATTCTGCCCTTCTTTAGCTGAACCTCTTCTCAATGTTACAAGTCATTGTAAAAGTTGTCAACATATTATTTTTATTGCTTATACACTACTTTTCTATTACTCAGAGGTTCAAATTCTTGCCACTCTATTTTTTTTTTCTTTAAAATACACCAATTGAAAGATGTTTTGTTCATCTAATCATTGGCACATGATCAGAGTTTCAGTGCCAAATCCTTTAAAGAAAACTGAGTTCAGGCTTGCCACACCCTGGTACCACCACCAAGGAGAAGACATCAGTCCTAAAGAGTTCTATACCTCAATACCTTGATCACCATTCTTAATGTATTTATTTATTACAATTTGTTCACATTGTATCTCCTCTGCTGCCCCCTGCCTCTTCTGCTCCCAGGCCCACCCATCCAATAAAAACAAGGACCTAGGTTATCTCCATGAATAGTCCTTGGTTGGAGTATGAGTCTCTGGGAAGTTCCCTGTGTTCAAATTTTCTTGTTCTGTTGCTCTCCTTGTGGAGACACTGTCCTCTCCAGCTCTTGCTATTTCCCACTTCTTACATAAAATTCCATTCACTCTGCCCAACAGTTGACCAACATACTGGCTCAGCATCTGCTTTGCTAGTCTGTAGGGCAGAGGTTTTCAGAGGCCCTCTGTGGTAGGTTCCTAGGTTGTTTCCTGTTTTCTTCTTCTGGCTTTCAGAAGCCCTCTTTAGAAGGTTCCTAGGTTGTTTCTTGTTTTCTTCTTCTTCTGATGTCCATCCTCTTTGCATTTTAGTTAGGGTCCTCTCTCTTGCTTAGTTTCTTTAGATGCACAGATTTTAGTGGGTTTGTCCTATGTTGTATGTCTATATGAGTGAGTATATACCGTGTGTGTCTTTTTGCTTCTGGGACAACTCACTCAGGATGATTCTTTCCAGGTCCCACCATTTACCTGCAAATTTCATGATTTCATTATTTTTCATTGCTGAGTAATACTCCATTGTATAGATGTACCACAGTTTCTGCATCCATTCTTTGGGTGAGGGGCATCTGGGTTGTTTCCAGCTTCTGGCTATTGCAAATAAGGCTGCTACAAACATGGTTGAGCAAATGTCCTTTTTGTGTACTTGAGCCTCTTTTGGGTATATGCCCAGGAGTGGTATGGCTGGATCTTGGGGAAGCGCTATTCCTAGTTGTCTGAGAAAGCACCAGATTGATTTCCAGAGTGGCTGTATAAGTTTACATTCCCACCATCAGTGGAGAAGGGTTCCCCTTTCTCCACAACCTCTATAACCCCTGCACAGATGTAGTCCATGGCAGTTCAGTGTCCAAGTGGGTTACATAGTAATGGGAAGAGTAATGACATAATCTGATTGGCCTGCTCTTTGATCACCTCCCCCTGAGGGGGGAGCAGCCTTACCAGGCCGCAGTAGAGGACAATGCACCCACTTTTGATGTGAACTGATAGACTAAGATCAGAAAGGAGAGGAGAATCCCCCCTATCAGTGGACTTGGGGAGTGGCATGCATGCATAAAGGGGAGGAAGGGTGGGATCGGGAGGGGAGGAGGGAGAGGCTTATGGGGTGATATAAAATGAATAAAGTGTAATTAATAAAATAAAAAATTAAATTAAATTAAAAAAATAAAAATAAATTTAAAAAAAGAAAAGAAAACAAGGATCTAACAGACTAGGATCAGAAGGAATAAAAAGAAACCCTACCCTACCAATGGACTTGGGAAGGGAATGTTTGTAGAAGGGGGAAAAAGGTAGGGATTGGGAGGGCAGGAGGGAAGAAACTAGAGGGGGGATACAAAGTAAATAATGTATAATTAAAAATAAAATAATGGAAAAGGTGAACAAATTGTAATAAATAATAAATAAATAAAATTTTAAAAAGAAATCATGAAATTTGCAGAGAAAAGGTAGGAACTGGTGAGGATTATCCTGAGTGAGCTATTCCAGAAACAAAATGAACCTCACGTTATATGTTCACTCAAATAGACATATAATATAGGATAAACCTACTAAAATATGTACACCTACAGAAACTAATCAAGATGGAGGACTGGCTAAAATTATCTACTGACATCCCAAAAAGCAAAGATGATGAACAACAGAAGAAGCAGAAAACAGGGAACTAGCTAGGAGCCTACCACAGAGGGACTCTGAAAGGCTCTGCCCTGCAGACTATCAAAGCAGATGCTGATATTTAAGGCCAACTATTGGACAGAGTGCATGGTCTCTAATGAAAGGAGTGAGAAATACTAAGATCTGGAGAGGACAGGGGCACCACAAGGACAGCAACAGGACCATAAAAATCTGAGCACAAGTGTCTTTCTTGAGACTCATACTCCAACCAAGTACCATGCATGGTGATAACCTAGAACCTCTGCACAAATGTACAGCTCAGTGTCCATTTGGGTTCCATAGTAATGGGAATAGGGATTCCCTTGACATAAACTGATTGGCCTTCTTATTGATCTTCTCACCCTGATGGGGGAGCAGCCTCACCAGGCCACAGAAAGAGAATGTAGCCACTCCTGATGAGATCTGATAGATTAGGATCAGAACGAAGGAGAAGAAGACTTCCCCTATCAGTGGACTTGGGGAGGGACATGCATGGAGAAGGGGGAGGGAAGATGGGATTGGGAACAGATGAGGTTTTTTGAGGAGAAACAAAATGAATAAAATGTAATTTATAAAAACTAAAATAAATATAATAAAAAGTATAATTCATGTTGGATTTATATTATAGGAGGGTGAGCTTTGAGGTTGATATGCCAATGAAAGTGACCAGACAGAATGAAATGTCTGTCTCTCAGTCTCTGACATTTTATATTATTGTTTATGTTGGTCTCGGTATCTCTATTTCTGAATCTGTCTCTCTAGCCCTCTCTTTATGTCTCTTACATTATCCCTCTCTCTGCCTGCCACTTGTGGTTCAGTATGAAAAGCTCTCAGATTTGGTGGAGGACTACAACAAGATGATTGTTTGCTGAGGTGATATCATGGATGGCTTCTCTAACAATACAAGCAATGTACTAATTAAATGCTTTTTGTTCAAAGATTTGACTTGGCCAGGGAGCATTTTCACAAAAAAAAATAATAATAATCGACTGACTGAGGACAAGTGTGCATTTACCAATTAATGATTGAATCTCTGATAATGTGAAACTCACAAGTCAGCGACAAGTGAATTTATTAATGACCACTTGAAAGAAATATGTGTTGCTTGCTTTGGCAGCAAATATGCTAAAATTTGAAAGCTACAGAGAAGATTAGCATAGCCCACAATAAAGGATGACATGCAAATTCATGTAGAGTTACATATTTTTTTAAGAAATTAAAGACAACACAAATAGATGAAATTGTGGAGAAAAGAACTTAGAGAAAAAAAAAAACAGGAACTACAAAGGTAAGCATAGCCAATATACTACAAGAGATGGAAGAAAGAATCTCAGGTGTGGAAGATACAATGGAAGAAAATGATGTATTAGTCAAAGAACATGATAAATACAAAAAAAAATTCCTGACAAACAACTTACAAGAAATACAAGACAACATAAAAAGACAAAACCTAAGAATAATAAGAATATAAGAAAAAGAAAATTCCCTCCTCCAAGGCCCAGAAAATATTTTCAACAAAACTATTGAAGAAAATGTCTCCAACTTAAAGGAGAGGCCAATAAGAATACAAGAGGTATACAGAACACCCAATAAATTAGTCCAGAAAAGAAAATCTTCCTGCAACATAATAATCAAAACAATAAACATACAGAGCAAAGAAAAAAATACTAAAAGCTGCAAGAGCAACAGGCCAAATAACATATAATGGAAAAACCATCAGAATCACACCTGACTTCTCACAGAGACTATGAAAGCCAGAAGGGCTTGGATGAATATCATGCAGACCCTAAGAAAACACAGATGTCAGCCCAGCCTACTATAGCCAGTAAATCTCTCCATCATCATAGATGGAGAAAACAAGATGTTCAATGCCAAAACAAATTTCAACAATACCTACACAGAAATACAGCATTACAGAAGACGCTAGAAGGGAAAATACAACCCAAGAAAACTATCTACTTTCAAGAAAACACAGGACATAATTAACCTCACTACAGTAAAACAAAAAGCAACCAAGCACACAAACTTACTACCACACCAACATCAAACTCAGAGGATCTAACAGGCACAGGTCATTAGTTTCTCACAACATCAGTGGACTCAATTATCCAATAAAAAGACACAGACTAAACAAATGGATGAGGTAACAATGCCCAGCACTTTTGCATACAAGAAACAGATCTAAGTCACAAAGATAGACATTATCTGAGTGTAAAGAGCTGGAAGATGGCTTTCCAAGCAAATGGAGCCAAGAAGAAAGCAGGAGGAACATTCTAATATCTGAGAATATAAACTTTCAACCAAAATTAATCAAAAGACATGGGGAAAGACACTTCATACTCATCAAGGGAAATTTCCACCAAAAAGACATCACAATCCTGAACATCTATGCCCCAAATACAAGGGCACACATGTTTGTAAAAAAACATTGATAAAACTTAAACCACACATAGATCCCCACACATTAATACTGGGACACTTCAACACCCCACCATCAACAAAGGACTGGTTAACAAAATAGAAATTAAAAAAATGAAATAATGTCTCTAACAGAGGTCATGAATCAAATGGAACTAACAGACATTTACAGAATATAACACCAAAGACAGAGAATTAACCTTCTTCTCAGCATCTCATGGAACATTCTCCAAAATAGACCATAGGGTTGGTAACAAAGCAAGTGTCACCAGATACAAGAAGATTGAAATACTCCCTTTTATTTTATCTGATCACCATGGAATAAAGCTGGACCTCAACATCAACAGAAATAGCAAAAAGCCTACACACACATGGAAACTGAACAACTTGCTACCAAATGATAGCGGAGTCAGGGAAGAAAAAAAGAAAGAAATTAAAGTCTTCCTAGAATTCAACGGAAATGAAGGCACAACATACCCATACTTATGAGACACAATGAAAGCAGTGCTAAGAGGAAAGTTCATAGCACTAAGTGTCTTCAAGAAGAAATTCGAGACATCTCATTCAAGCAACTTAATGGGTGACCTCAAAACCCAAGAGGAAAAAAAAAAGAAGCAGAAACACAAAAAGGAGTAGACAGCTGGAAATTGCCAAACTCAGCTGAAGTCAATAAATTAGAAACAAATGAAACAATTCAAAGAATCAAGGAAACAAGAGCTGGTTCTTTGAGGAATTCAAGAAGATAGACAAAACCTTTGCCAAACTAACTAAAAGGCAGAGAGACACCATCAAAATCACCAAAATCAGAACTGAAAATAGAGACATAACAACAGGCACTGAAGAAATCTAAACAATCATTAGGACTTATTTCAAAAGTCTATGGGCCACAAAAATGTAAATAGAATGAACAATTTTCTTGATCAATTCCACTTATCAAAGCTGAATAAAGATGAGGTAAATCAATTAAATTGCCCTATATTCTCTAAGGAAATAGAAGCAGTCATCAAAAGTGTATCATTCAAAACAAACAAACAAACAAACAAACAAAAAAACAAAACAGGACCATATGCAGAATTCTACCAAACCTTCAAAGAAGAGCTAACTCAAGTTCTCTTCAAAGTAGAGAAACAAATGGAACACTACCAAATTCATTCTATGAAGCCACAGTCACCTTGGTACCTAAACCTCACAAAGACTCAACAAAGAAAATTTCAGGCCAATCTCTCCAATGAAAATTGATGCCAAAATATTCAAGAAAATACTTGAAAACAGAACACAAGAACACATCAAAGATATCATCCACCATTACCAAGTATGCTTCATCCCAGGTATACAGGGGTTGACTATATATGAAATTCAATCAATATGATGCAACATATTTAAAAAATGAAAGAAAAAAAAAACACATGATAATGGCCTTAGATGCTGAAAAACATTTGACAAATTACATCCATTCATGTAGATCAGAGATACAAGACACATATCTAAACATAGTAAATGTAATATACAACAAGCCTATAGCCAACATCAAACTAAACAGAGAGAAACTTAAAACTGAAATCAGGGACAAGGCAAGGCTGCCCACTCTCTCCATATCTCTTCAACATAGTTCTGGAAGTCCTTGTGAGAGCATTAAGGCAATTAAAGGATATCAAGGGTATACAAATTGGAAAGGAAGAAGTCAAACTATCACTATTTGCAGATGATATGACAGTATACCTGAGTGATAGAAAATTCTACCAGGGAACTCCTACAGCTGATAAACACCTTCAGAAAAATTGGCAGGATAGAAAATTAACTAAAAAAAAAAATCAGTAGCACTTCTGTATACAAAACAAAGGGGCTGAAAAAGACATTAGAGAAACAACACCCTTCACAAAGCCACAAAACACATAAAGTGCTTTGTTGTAACCTTAACCAAGCAATTCGAAGTCTTGTATGTAAACAATTTCAAGACTATGAAGGAAGAATTAGAAGATGATATCAAAAGATGGAATTATCTCCCATGTTCATTGCTTGGAAGACTGAACACTGTAATAATGGCTGTCTTACCAAAAGCAATATACAGATTGAATTCAATTTCCAACAAATTACCAACACAATTCTTTACAGAAAACTGAAAGAAAAGTTCTAAATTTCAAATAGGAAAAATAAGACACCCAGAATTGCTATAACAACCCTATACAATAAAAGATCTCCCTGATCTCAAGCTGTCCTATAGAGCAAAAGTCATAAAAACTGCATGGTATTGGCATAGAAACAGAAAGGGGGATCAAGGGAACCAAATAGAAGAACCGGAAATAAACCAACACACTTACGGACACCTGAGTTTTTACAAAGATTCCAAAACCATACAATGGAAAAAAAGTAGCATCTTCAACAAATGATGCTGGTCTAACTCAATGACTACATGTAGAAAAATACAAATAGATCCAATATTCGCACAAAACTAAAGTCCATGCAAATCAAAGGCCTCAACATAACATCAGACATGTTAAATCGGGTAGAAGAAAAAGTAGAGAAGTCTCTAGAATTCATTGGTACAGGAGACAACTTTATGAACAGAACACTAACAGCACAGGCTCTAAGAGCAACAATCAGTAAATGGGACCTCATGAAACTGAAAAGCTTCTGTAACGCAAAGGACACTGTCATCAAAACAAAAAGAATGCCTACAGATTGGGAAAGAATCTTCACCAGCCCTCTATGTGACAAAGGATTATTTTCCAGTATATACAAAAAACTAAAGAAGTTGAAAAGCAACAAGTCAAATATTCCAATTAAAATATGTGAAATAGAGCTAAACAGAGAATTCTTGATACAGGGAATATCGAAGGAAAGAGAAATACTTAAAGAAATGCTCAACGGCATTAGCCATCAGGGAAATGCAAATCAAAATGACCAGAGATGTCACCTTATACCCATCAAAATGGCCAAGATCAAAACCTCAAGTGACAACACATGCTGGAGAGGTTGTGGAGAAAGGGGAACCCTCCTTCACTGCTCCTAGGATTGTGAACTTATACAACCACTCTGAAAATAAATCTGGAACTTTTTCAGACAACTAGGAATAATGCTTCCTCAAGATCCAGCTATACCACAACCTAGGTGTATTTCAAAAGGGGCTCCAGTACACAGTAAAGCTATTTGCTCAACCATGTTTGTAGCAGCTTTATTTGTAATACCCAAACCTGGAAACAAGCCAGATGTCCCTCAAGTGAATAATGGATACAGAAATGGTGATATATTTGACCAATAGACTATTACTTAGCAATAAAAAACAAAGAAATCATGAAATTTGCAGGTAAATGGTGGCAACTAGAAAAGATCACACTGAATGAGGTATCCCAGAAGCAGAAAGACACACATGGTATATACTCGCATATATAGACATATAATGTAGGATAAATCTATTAAGATCTCTATATCTAAAGAAACTAATTAAGAGTGAGTACTCTGGCTAAAATGCTCAATACCCATTCCAAAAGACAAAGAGGATGGACATCAGAAGAAGGAGAATACAGGGAACAAGTTAGGAACCTGACACCGAGGGCCTCTGAAAGGCTGTGACCAGCAGACTATCAAAGCAGATGCTGAGATGTATGGTCAACCATTGGGCAGTGGGCATGGAATCTAATAAAAGAAGTGGGAAATATTAAGATCTGAAGAGGACATGAGATCAAAAAGAAGAACAACAGAACCAAAACATTTGAGCAGAGGGTTCATTCCTGAGGGACAAACTCCAAATAAGCACCATGCTAGAACCCCTGCACATATGTAGCCCATGGCAGGTCACTGTCAAAGTGGGTTCCATAGTAATGGGAACAGTGACTTTCTTCGACATGAATTGATTAGACTGATCTTTGATCATCACCATCCCCTGAAGGGAGAGCAGTCTTAACAGGCCACAGAAGATTATAATATAGCCACTCCTGATAAGATCTGGTAGACTAAGATCAGAAGGAAGGAGAGGAGCTTCTAAGATGGCAGTGAACAGAGCACAGCATTTAAGAGAGGCAGAGGACATGAATCACCAAAATTGGTGAGTCTAGAGATAATTGAAACTAGAATTTGGAATTCTTGGTTTTCTAAAGGGGAGAAGACACCACAGAAGCAAGGAGTGCTTGTAGATTTAGATCGGGCACGGACTTCTCTGAGAACGAAGTGGGGTGCTTCCTTTGTGCAGGTCTCCTGCTCAGGAAAGTCTGCACACAGCAACAGGTAGCTGAGCTCAAAGCTCATAGCCTGGGGATTAAGACAGCAGAGACAGTGCTCCAGGCCCCTAGTGCAGGGGACAGCTGTAACCACCTGCGAACACCACCCCTGGGATTCATGTCTAAGGAGCCTATATCCTGGGCCACGCCTAGGGCCCTTTGCCCAGCTCTGGACCAGCAGAGCATCTCCCCTCCCCTTATCCTGTGGGACGCAATCCTGCCACAAGTAGAGCAGCAGACCTCATGTCCCTCTGGACATCCTTCCTCTCCAGAGTGCACACACCTCCGGAAAACCCGCACCGCCTGAGTGCACCCACCATAGGAAATCCCACCTTGCACACACCTCCAGAAACCTACTGCACTGTTGGAGCGCATACACCCCTGGAAACCCCACCACATTGGAGGAATGTACACACCTCAGGACACCCTGCTGCACCAGAGGAGTACACACAAAATCGGAAAATCCACCACACCAGGAGGAATGCACACACCTCTGGAAACCCTGTCACACTGAAAAGCACCCACTACCAGGGCCAGAATGCAGGCCCAACTACAGAGTGCCAACCATAGAGACTCAGTTCCGCAGTACAATCCTTCCTAGATCCTAAATCTGCAAAGTTCAGTGCCTGGGGACCAAGACAGCAGAGGCAGGGCTTCAGCCAGGGTGGAGAGTTGTAACCACCTGCTGAACGCCACCCCTCAGAGCACACATCAGAGGATCCACTCCCCGCTTAATGCCCTCTTTCCAAGCTCCAGACCCTTGGAGTACACCCACCACCACAAACAGTGGGCCGCACCAGAGTATATACACCACTGAAACCCCACCCCTCCAGAGCACAAATCCTAAGAGTACCAGCCACAGAGACTCATATCCACAGGACAGGACAATCCTTCCCAGATCCTAAGTCTGCAAGTGGCAGTACTGACTACACAGGGTTGCCCAACCAGTGATTGTATGGGCCATCCAAACCCTCAGTGGAAGATAACCAGCTGAAGTGCCACAAAAGCCTAGCAGGCCTGAAAAAAAAAAAAAAAAAAAAAAAGCGCTGGCAATCTTCAATAGCATTTGCATTCCCTAAAGTGCCTGCAACGCCTTCAGTGCCTGCAAGGCACGGCTCTCACACACTGAAGGCCTTTTCATTCTTCTAACACCCTGTCCCTTAGGACACACCTACATGCACGTGCTCAACAACATGCTACCCCACATTTGCCCTTCTGTGCCTGTGAACTTTCCTCCTACAGGTTTGGCTGAATCACCAATGCATACACTGAAATCACTGCACCTCCCTCCCTTTCCTGAGGAATTCTCCAGACACCATAGAAAGACCAGTGGCATTAAGAGAGGAAACAAACAAACAAAAAAAAAAAATAGAGAACATCTGCAGAATCCAGGAACAAACAATGAACACTACAGATAACCAAATGGCCAGGGGTTGGCGAAAGAACACAACCAACATGAATCAAGATATCATGGCTTCACCTGCAACCCACAAAATTAATGGATACACCAACTCATTAGAAACACAAGAAAATGATTTTAAATCTATGATTATCCAGTTATTTGAGGCACACAGAGTGGAAACCAACAAATCTCTCAGAGAAATAGCCATACAGATTCAAACAGTTAAAGGGAAACAAATAAATCTCTCAAAGATTTGGCCTCCCAAATGGAAACAAAGAAAAACAAAGTAAACAAAGCTCTGAAAGAAACACAGGCAAATATAGCCAAACAAATGGAGGCAGAAGTAGTGGCATTAAGAGAGGAAACAAACAAAGAAAAATAGAGACCATCTTGGAGACATAGGAATCCACATTCAAATAGATGAAGGAAATGTTGCAAGGCATGAAAACAGAATTAGAATCAATAAAGAAAACACAAACTGAGAAAACCCTGGAGCTGGAGAACTTGGAGAAAAGATCAGGAACCACAAAGGTAAGCATCACTAATAGAATACACTAGATGGAAGAGAGAATCTCCAGTGCTAATGATACACTCCCAGAAATTGATACTTCTCTTAAAGAAAAAGTAAAATCAGAAAAATCCCAAACACAAAACATCCAAGAAATCAAGGACACCATGAAAGGGCAAAATCTAGGAATATTAAGAATTGAAGAAAAAGAGGATTCCAGGCTCCAAGGTCCAGAAAATATTTTCAAGAAAATCAAAGAAAATTTTCCCAACCTAAAGAAAGATATGTTCACAAATATATAAGAGGCCTACGGAAGACCAAATAGACTAGACCAGAAAGAAACTCTGCACGCCACATAATAGTCAAAACGCTTAATCTACAGAACAAAGAAAAAATGTTAAAAGCAGCAAGAAAAAAAGGTCAAGTAACATATAAAGGTAGACCTATCAGAATCACACTGGACTTCTCCTTAGAAACTATGAAAGCCAGAAAGGCCTGGGCAGATATCATGCAGTCTCTAAAGGACCACAGATGCCAACCTAGACTACTATACCCTGCAAAGCTGTCAATCAACATAGATGGAGAAAACAAAATATTCCACAGCAAAGCTAAATTTAAGCAATACTTGAACAGCAAAGGAGCCCTATAGAAGAAACTAGAAGGAAAATTCCAATCCAATGAAAACAACTACACCCAAGAAAACACAGGTTATAGATAAAAAAAAAAAGAAAAGAAAACAAGCAATGAATCACAGTAACACCACCAACTCCACAATAATAGGAAATAACATTCAATGGTCATTATTATCTATCAAAATCAATGGACTCAACTCTCCAATAAAAAGACACAGAATAACAGTGCAACTATTGGTGCAACATTCTGCTGCATCCAAGAAACACCTATGCCACAAAGATAAACACTACCTCAGAGTAATGTGCTGGAAAACTGTTTTTCAAGAAATGGACCCAAAAAACGAGCAGGAATGGCTATCCTAACATCTAATAAAATAGGCTTTCAACCCAAACTAATCAAAAAAGATGTAGAGAGGTACTACATTCTCATCAAAGGAAAAATCCACCCAGAGGACATCACAATTCTGAACATCTATGCCCCAAATACAAGAGCACCTACATTCATAAATGAAACATTATAAAAGCTTAAATCAAACATAGACCCAAACACCTTAATAGTTGGATACTTCAACATCCCACTATCACCAAGGGACAGATCATCTACACAGAAGCCAAAAAGGGAAATAAAGAAACTAACAAATGTCCTAATTCAAATGGACCTAATACATGTCTACAGGACTTTTCACCGAAACTCAAAAGTGTATATATTCTCTTCAGCACCTCATGGAACCTTCTAGAAAATAGACCATATATTTGGTCACAAAGGAGGCCTCAACAGATAAAAGAAGACTGAAATAATCCCTTGTATACTATCTGACCATCATGGACAAAAGCTGGACCGAAAAAACAATGGAAATAGCAAAATGCCTTCATGCACATGGAAAAATATTGCTACTAAGTGAATGGAATTTTATGTAAGAACTGGGAAATAGTAAGAGCTGGAGAGGACAGGGTCTCCACAAAGAGAGCAACAGAACAAGAAAATTTGAACACAGGGAACTTCCCAGAGACTCATACTCCAACCAAGGACTATCCATGGAGAAAACCCAGAACCCCTGCACAGATGTAGCCCAGGGCAGTTCAGAGTCCAAGTGGGTTACATAGTAATGTGAAGAGGGACTGCCTCTGACATAATCTGATTGGCCTGCTCTTTGATCACCTCCCCCTGGGGGGAAGCAGCCTTACCAGGCCATAGCTTTTGATGTGAACTGATGGACTAAGATCAGAAAGGAGAGGAGAACCTCCCCTATCAGTGGACTTGGGGAGTGGCAGGCACACAGAGGGAGGAGGGAGGGTGAGATTGGGACGGGAGGAGGGAGGGGCTTATGGGGGGATGCAGAATGAAGAAAGTGTAATTGATGAAAAATTTAAAAAAAAAGAAAAAAAAAAGATAATTTAAGAGCCTTAAATGACTTTCAAAAGTGGAGGAAAACATGGAGTTAGTCAATTTACATGTAGCACGTCTCGCCCCTGGGGGCAATGGTCTCGTGAACCTACTCAGACCTCAGACACCACCATTGCTAATTCTAGAACTAATGCAGGATGTTCCAATGAGGGGGTTAAGGCTTCTCAATATTTCCTATAAGCCAACACCTGTTTGTTTATATCCCCCATTTTTATTCATTATTAGCCAGATAGAGCCAAGTAATTGTGGTAATGATACTTGCTTTTTTATCC
Source organism: Meriones unguiculatus (assembly GCF_030254825.1). Taxonomy (NCBI): domain Eukaryota; kingdom Metazoa; phylum Chordata; class Mammalia; order Rodentia; family Muridae; genus Meriones; species Meriones unguiculatus. Next base: position 20,252,405 of record NW_026843709.1, read on the forward strand.
AATGCTGGGATGCTAGTGAATTTAGGTATGCCCTGGTTACTCGCATGCCTCGCTGGGTGCCTGTGCCCGTGGATGCCCCTCACGCTATGACTCTCTTCAGAAAGAAAAGGGATCTTGGAATTACAGCTGCCAATGTTACTGCCATCTCATTGGCGGCTGTTGGAGCTACCACTGTGGCATTAGCCATGAGTCATACTGTGCAGACTGCTCAGACCCTGAATAATCTTTTAGCCAATGTAGCTCATGCCTTAGATGTACAAAAAGGAATTAATGCTCAACTAAAAGGAGGCTTGATGGTGTTCAATCAGAGGATTGACCTCGTGCAGTAGCAAATTGATACCCTATTGGAAATCGCTCAACTTGGCTGTCAATGGAAGTATGCTGGACTTTGTGTCACTAGCGTACAATATGAGAATTTTTCCTGTGCTGCAAATCTGTCTAAACAATTGTCTAGCTATATTTTAGGTAATTGGACTGGAGAATTCGATACTACGATGGAGCAGCTGAGAGTGGCCATTGTCACAGTAAATTCTACCAGAGTGGATGCAGGACTAGCCACAGGGTTATCAACATGGATTGCTGTAGCCATGAATCATCTGAAGGAATGGGCGGGCATGGGAGCGTTAGCAGGCCTTCTGGTGTTGGTCTCCTTGTTTTGCCTGTGGTGTATATGGAAGATTAGAGTCTCACAACAGCTTAATGCAGCCATGACCATTCAGGCCTTTACAGCCATTGAAGCAGGACAGTTTCCCCAAGCATGGTTGACTACCATAAAAAGCTAAAATGTTATGCTCAGGATGTGAGGCTAAGCACTGCACTCAGGGTCAGCTGCTTTCGACCCAGAGAAGAACATGTCTGATTGCATGAGGGTTGATGCCCCAGGTCCCTCCTCTGAGAAAAAGTATCAGACAGGTCTGATGCTCTTTGGGTGGATGACACCTAAATGAACATCGGTACAAAGTCCCAATTTATTTCTAATATCAGAGGTCAGACCTCTACTCTTGCCTGATGTGTCTAAAACAAAAAGGGGAAACTGTAGAGAGCTGCGTAATGCAGCGCCTTAAAGATGGAGATGGTTTCGCCTTCCACCTTCCCAATGGTGAGTGCTCTCTGTCACAAACAACTCCACATTTGGCTAAGGCTGAGGATCCGGTTTGCTTCCGTGTATGTGGACCTATCTGCATTGCCTACGTGGCACACTGGGGATGGCTACCCAGAGGCTATTTAAGCTGTGGGCTGGCTTTCCCCAGGGTCAGATGATTGTTCAAGGTTCCTGAATAAACTGCATTGAAAAAAAAATGTAAAAAAAATATTGCTACTAAATGACTGCTGGGTTAAGGATGAAATAAAGAAATTAAAGACTTCCTAGAATTCAATGAAAATGAAGGCACGACATACCCAAATTTATGGAACACAATGAAAGCAGTATGTATAGGAAAACTCATAGCACTAAGTGCCTTTAAGAAGAAATTTGTAGCATCTCATACAAACAACTTAATTGCACAAATGAATGCCCTAGGATTAAAAAAAAAGAAGAAGAAGAAGAAGCAGAAAGACCCAAGAGGAACAGATGGCTGGAAATAATCAAATTCAGGGCTGAAATCAATCAATTATGGACAAATAAAACAATTCAAAGAATCAATGAAACAAGAGCTGGTTCTTTGAGAAAATTAACAAGATAGGCAAACCCTTCGCCAAACTAACTAAAAGGCAGAGAGAAACTATCCAAATCAGCAAAATCATAAATGAATAAGGGGACATAACTACAGACACTAAGGAAATCTAAACAATCATTAGGTCATACTACAAAAGCATATATGCCAAAAAGTTCAAAAATCTAAAACAAATGGACACTTTTATTGATAGATTCCATCTACCAAAATTAAGTCAAGACCAGGCAGAGATATTGAAAAGCCCTATATCCCCCAAGGATATTGAAGCAACCATCAATAGCCTCCCTCCAAAAAATTGCCAAGGACCTCATGGTTTCAGTGCAAAATTCTACCAGATCTTCAAAGAAGTGCTAACTCCAATTCTTTCCAAATTATTCCACAAAATAGAAACAGAAAGAACATTACCAATCTCATTCTATGAAGCCACAGTCACTTTGATACCTAAACTACACAAAGATCCAACAACAAAAAAGAAAACTCTAGACCTGTCTCTTTATGAACATTGATGCAAAGATACTCAATAAAATCCTTGCAAACAGAATCCAAGAACACATCAAAGATGTCATCCAACATGACCAAGTAGGCTTCATCCCAGGTATGCATGGGTGGTTCAACATATAGAAATCTATCAATGTAATCCACCATATAAACAAACTGAATTAGAAAAATCACATGGTCATCTCCCTAGATGCTGAAAACACATTTGAAAACATTTTAACATCCATTGATGTTCAAAGTCGTGGAGAGGTCAGGGATACAAGCCATATACCCTTCATAACAGCCAGTAATAACATAAAGTACCTTGGGGTGACCCTAATCAAGCAGGTGAAAGACCTACTTGAAAATAACTTCAAGTCTCTGAAGAAAGAAATTGAAGAAGACATCAGAAGATGAAAAGATCTCCTGTGCTCATGGTTCAGTAGGATTAACAGTGAAAAAGGCCAGCCTGCCAAAGCAATCTAGAGATTCAATGCAATTCTTATCAAAATAACAACACAAAATAATTATTTACAGACCATGAAAGAAAAATTCTCAACTTCATATGGAGAAACAAAAATCCAGGATTTCCGAAACAATCCTGTACAACAACAAATCCTTTGGAGGTATCACCATCCCTGATCTCAAGTTGTACTACAGAGCAATAGTAATGAAAACTGCTTGGTACTGGCATAGAAACAGAAAGGTGGATTGATGGAAGCTAAAAAAAGACCCAGAAATTAACCCACACAACTATGAATATTTGATTTTTCAAAGAAGCCAAAACATTTCAATCGAAATAAGACAGCATCTTCAACAAATGGTGCTGGTCCAACTGGATGTCTACATGCAGAAAAATGAAAATAGATCCATATTCATCACCCTGCAGAGAACTAAAGTCCAAGTGGATCAAAGACCTAAACATAAAACCAGGCACATTCAATAGGTTAGAAGAAAAAGTGGATAAGATCTTCGAACTCATTGGCACAGAAGACAACTTCCTGAACAGAACACCAACAGCACAGACTCTAAGAGTAACAATCAGTAAATGGGACCTCATGAAACTGAAAAGCATCTCTAAAGCAAAAGACACTGACTTCAGAACCAAATAACAGGCTACTGAGTGGGAAAGGATTTTCACCAACATTACATCTGAGAGAGAGCTGATATCCAGAATATTTAAAGAACTAAAGAAGTTAAAAGGAAATAATTCAAGCAGCCCAATTAAAAAATGAGGTATGGAGCTAAACAGAATTCTCTGTAGAAGAATATAGAGTGGCAGAGAAACACATAAGGAGATGTTCAACATCTCCAGCCATCAGAGAGATGTAAATCAAAATGACCCTGAGATTTCACCTTACACCTATCTGAATGGCTAAGATCAAAAACTCAAGATGCATGCTGGAGAGGCTGTGGAGAAATTGGAGTCTTCCTACATTGCTGGTGGAAATGTAAACTGGTAAAAACCACTATGGAAATCAATCTGGCGCTTTCTCAGACAATTAGGAATAGTGCTACTTCATAATCCAGCTATACCACTCCTAAGCATATATCAAAAAGATGTTCAAGTACACAACAAGGACAATTGCTCAACCAAGTTTGTAGAAGCTTTATTCATAATAGCCAGAACCTGGAAACAACCCAGACATCCATCAAGGGAGGAATGGATACCAAAATTGTGGCACTTTCACTCAATGGAATAATACTCAGCAATTAAAAACAAATAAATCATGAATTTTTCAGGCAAATGGTAGGATCTAGAGAAAAACCATCCTGAGTGAGATATCCCAGGAGCAAAAAGAGACACATGGTATATGCTCACTTATAAGTGGGTACCAAACTTACAAGATAGGAAAAACATACTAAAGTATGTACACCTAAAGATGATAAACAAGAAAGAGGTCCAGGGGTAAGATGATCAATCCTTATCTAGAAAAACAAATGGAATGGACATTGGAAATAGGAGAAAACAAATAACAGGACAGTAGCCTACCACCAGAGACACCTGAAAGACTCTATCTAGCATTAGATGCTGAGACCCATAACCAAATCTTTGGCAATCATAGGGAATCATATGAAGGAAGGAGGAATTAGTATATCCTAGAAGGGACAAGGAGGCCCACAAGGTCCAAATATATCTGAGCACAGGGGTCTTCTATGAAACTGTTTATCCAACCAAGGACCATGCATGGAAATTGTTTAAAAATAAAAAAAATATTAAAAAGAAAGAAACAAAAAAAAAGGAAGGAGAGGAAGCCCTCCACTATCAGTGCACTTGAGGAGGGGAATGGGTGGAGAAGGGGGATTTAAGATTGGAAGGAAAGGGGTGGAGGGAGTAGTTAATGGGGGGGAAGAGAATGTGAATAAAGTGTAATTAATAAAAATTAAAAATAGAATAAGAAATGTGTGACACTTTTCCTGAAGTAATTAGAGTTTTGGACACAGGAACTGTGATCTCTGGGTTGTGTGCTTTCACCTACCCAGATTGAGGCATGTACAGCTTCTCAGCACCTGAAGGAATCCTGAGTTATCTATGGAGATGAGTAAACAAACTTTCCTCAGTGTCCAATATGCCATGACCCTGTGCACAAGTGACTTTTTCATGTGAAACCCAACAAGACTATCTCATCCCTTTATCCAGATCCCACAAATTTACTCCTGTTTACCTCTGTGACAATGTCAAGTGGGAAATGAAACTTTAATGTTTATTTAATTGGAGTTCTTCCTAAGTAGGGAAGCTTCAAAGTGATGTGGGATTAAGGGGAATGTAGAGAATGGCAAGGTGGTTTCAAACTGTGAATTCAGATCTGAAATTTCCGAGGATGTGACTTTGAACTGAGTAGTTACTCGAAAACTCAGTAAATGTACCTTCACTTTCTACCTGATACAATAAGGTGGCAGGGTCTAGACTTCTCTGGAGTATTGTGTCTTTAAGAGAAGGGAAAAATGAAGGAAACCAGACAATTCCTGGGACTGGTTTGACTGAAAGATAGAAAGATTGCTGTATGTAAAAGGAGTCCTGAGGGGAATAATCTATTTGACAGCTGGTGCTGTTCTAAACTAGTGTTGGCAACCCTGTATGGTTTACCTGGCTATTTTGGCAGCTGTGTCTTGCACAGTGGTCAGTGAGTAATCCTCCTGTCCCTGGGGTTTAATGTTAAAATTCAGCTTTCAGGACGGAGAAATTTGTCTGTGTTAATTGCCTAGGACAAAAGAGTAGAGGTGTTTCTGGCTGTGGTACTCCAGAAAAAAAAAAAAAAAAAAAAAAAACCTCTAAAGATAGTGTTAGGTCCAGGACTGCTTGCTCAGATATTCCAGCTGACCTCATAATGTCTGAGGTAGCTGGGTAACCACTAGTTGATGGCTATGATTCTCTGCTACATAATGAGTTCCTGGAAAGCATGTCTTATAAAGTCAAACTCGGCCTTCCTTTAGCAGAATATTTTCTCCATGTTAAAAGTCATCGTAATAGTTACGGACATATTATTTTTATTGATTATTTGGGGAACTTCATATAATATACATTACACTCCTTTTCCATTTCTCCTTGGTTCAAATTCCTACCCATGTGTGACAATAAAAATTCTTTTTCTTTAAAATACATTAATCGAAGTATGTATCATTCATGTACTCTTTGAAACATGATCAGAGTCTCCGTGCCAAATCTCTTAAAGAATACAGAATTCATCCTTGCCTTATCCTGTCACCACCTACAAGAAGAAGCCATCAGTACTGTAGAGATCTATCCTTCCTCACCTTGATCAGAGTTTTTCTTATGTATTTATTGATTATGATTTGTTCACTTTGTATCCCCTCTGCTGCCCCGTCCCTCTTGTCTGTCCTGTCCCACCCACCCTCCATCTTCTACCTCTATCCCCTTTCTCTATTTCCTTGGTAGTGGAGGTCCTCCTCCCCCTTTTATCTGACCCTTGCTTATCACATCTCAAAAAGGCTGGCTGGGTCATATTTCTATGTGGCCTGATTCTCAGGGCATTGTTCTCCTTGCTTCAACAATTCCCTCTATTCATGACACCCTTCCTGTCTCCTCTCCTGCAGGCTTCCCAGAGCTCTGAGAGGAGGGTGAATTTCAGGGAAAAACCCTTTTGGAACTGGGTGTTTTAAGTTCTCTCTGTGCATAATATTGGACTGTGTCTCTATATCCAATCCTATTTGATGCAGAAGGAAGCATCTCTCTGGATTCAAGAACATGGCACTGATCTATCTCTTGAGGGAAGAGAGCAACATATTTTAATAACAACATCCTGGATTGCTTTAGCATTTCTGTAGGATGGTCTGGAACAACAAATCAATTAACTGCCATACAATCACACCAGTGGAAGACTGGTTTGGTCACAGTAGATGGCCTATTGGAACTTTATCCCCCACTATTAGGAGACCTCCTAATAAGTAAACACATACCATATTTGTCTTCCTGCATTTCAGTTACTTCACCCAAGATGATTTATTTCTAGTTCCATCCATTTGCCTGAAAACATCATGATATCATTTTCTTAGTTGAAGAATACTCCATTCTGGAAAAATTTCACATTTTCCCCAAAGGAGATTGTCGGACCACCTCTTTAGACCTTGGAAGTCACTGAGACTTTCATCATTGTACTAAATTACAAACTATCAGAATAAATAAGTTCTTTTAGCCTAGAAATCCCTCCATCTCCTTCCACTTCCTGGTGATTTGAATTGCAATAGCCCCTTGAATCTCATCTATTTATATGTGGAGTTCCCAATGGAGGAAATGTCTAGAAGGGTTAGGAGATTTGAAATTGTGAGATTATATAATTCCTATTGGAGTTATATTATAGGAGGGTATGCTTTGAGGATTTTATTCCAATGAAAGTGAGCATACCGAATGGAGTCTGTCTCTCAGTTTCTGTCAATTTATATATTTTTTTCTGTTGGTCTTTGTCTCACTATTTACAAATCCGTTTCTCTAGATCTTTCTCTCTGTCACCCTCTCTCTGCACACTCCTTGTGGTTAAAGAGTGAAAAGATCTTATTTTTGTTGAAGGACTATAACAAATCACTGCTTGCTGATGTGACATCAGGGATAGTTTCCATAAAAATATAAGCAATGTCCCAAATAAATGTTTTTTTTTTTGTTGTTGTTGTTCAAAGATTGCCTTGGTCAGGAAGCATTTTCACAGTAAGTAATTCACTGACTGGGGACATATCTGTGCATCTAACAAATAATAATGGAATCTGTGATAATGTGAAAGTTACATGTTAAGGACACTGGACGTTACTAATGACCACTTGAAACAATTATGTGATCCTTTTTCTGAACTAAGGGTCTTGGACAAAGGAACTGTCATCTCTGGGTTTTGTGCTTTCAGCTGCCCATATTGAGGCTTGTAGGACTGCTCAGCCCTTCTTTCAAACATGCTGTTCACTTGGCCCTCCTTCATTGCCATGTTTATACAAACTTAAGACAGGTGATAAGTAGAATAAGCATCACAGTGCAATTGAAATCGGAGATCAGGGGACAGAAATCAGCATTTGAATGAACAAGGGGAAACTGTATATATTCCAAAACAACATAGTACCAATTGAAGGACATTCATAAGAGTAAAAATTCCTCTTAACCTCTAAGCTGCATCTCCAGCGCTGGTCTCCATTTTCTTAGGTTCATATTCCTTATATTTTTGGTGTCATAATAGCTTTGTGATGTCATAATAGTAATGTGAGGTCATAATAACATTGTGATGTCACAATACCATTGTGAAATCATAAAATCATTGGGATGTCATGATAGTAATGTAATGTAATAATACAACTGTAATATCATAATAATATTATGATATCTTAACACCTTTGTAACGTCATATCATCGTGATGTCATAATAGCATTGGGATCTCATGACAGCAATGAGATGTCATTAAAATTGGATGACATAATAAAATTGTGATGGGGGCGGAGCCAAGATGGCGACTAGCACACACAGTTTCTGAGCAGTGGGAGACCTGAACTTCTGAGTTGGAGAATGGAAGGACCCCCAACCCAGGAAAACCACAGTGAGGCTTTCTGAACAACAGGGAACATCGCAGGAGGTGAAAACTTTGGCCTCAGGTCACCTGGAGACTTGCTTGGGGAAGGAGAGAAACGATCCTTTGTTCTTGCAGCACTCCCTTCCCCCAGACCTCCTTCCTCCTCAGCACAGCGGCACAGTGGACTCATCTTTCTCAGTGCAGACCTAACTGCCTGGGGTATACAGCCGCTGAGACGGAGCCCCAAGCATTTTAGCAGCAGACAAAAGCCAGCAGTACGTGTCCCGTAGTTTCAGATTCGGGCACCAGCTGCACCATACTCCCAGGGTGCGAAACTGCTAGACACCATACTAGCTCCACAGGATCACCATCACTGACGGTACAGCCCGCCCAATCCCAAAGTGACAGAGAATACACTATAAACTCACCAAAACCAGGCAGAAACATCATACAATCTGGACACACCAGGCGCTGGGCCTCCCAAGCTTGGAGAGCACAACGAAGAGATCCCAGGACTTCTGAGAAAGCATTGGGACTAGCAACCCAGTCTCCAGTTACAGCGGGACATGGTGGCAGAGCAGCACTGAACTGGCGGGGCACCACAGCCCTCCAGTTTAAGACTAACCAGGGCCAAACCAGAGAACAGAGAGCCTGGTTACCCCATCCCTGCTGAAGTGACCACCCTGAAATCTCCAGCTGCAGCAAGACCTCAGAACCTGGCAGTGACAGCAGCACAGAACTGGCGGAACACATCAAAGAAGCAGGGCCAAACCAGAGAGCAGAGAGCCCCGGATACCAAGATATCTGCCAAGAGACCTGCCTGTAAGTGAGTGCACCCTTGAGAATCTGCAGTTGCCCAGATCCTGGGTCCTTCTAAATCAGAAGCGAGGCATCGAACCCCCCTACCACCCACATACCCACTTTGGGAAACAGAGGGGCACTAGGGACATTGAAGTTCCTGCCCTGTGGGCCTGATTGAGGAGTTAAGACAGTTAATGCCAGAAATTCCTCTGCGATCATCATTAGCGCCTGCGACATATACAGTGCAGAACCCCTCCCACACACTCAAGGGTTTAACATTAGCCATCACTCTGTCCCTCGAGAAACTCATCCACAAACACTTACACACACAGACACACACACACGCGCACGCACACATGCTTGCATTTGCCCAGTTTGCGCCTGCGTACTTTCCTCCCACAGGTACAGCTAGTCCTCAGCACACGCTGAGAGTGCTCAGCTTCCTGAAGAACTCTCCAGACACCAGAGAGAAACAGCACCAGTCTGATCTGCAGAATCCAAAAGCAAACAGGGAAGGTTTCAGATAAGCCAATGGCCAGGGGTAGGCGAAAGAACACTTCCAACATAAATCAGGACATCATGACATAACCAGCAAACCCCAAAATCGATGGATACTCCAATTCAGCAGAAGCACAGGAAAATGATTTTAAAGCCATGCTTGCCCAATTAGTTGAGGCTCATAAGGAGGAAATGAACAAGTCTTTCAAAGAGATGGCCAGTCAATTGGAGGCAAAGAAAGAAGAAATAGACAATATCCTTAAAGAAACAAAGGCAAACATAGCCAAACAAATAGATACACAAATAGAGGAAACATTAGTGGCATATAAGAAGGAAATGAAAAAAGAAATAGAGGCCATCGTAGAGAGACAGGAATCCAAATTCAAACACATGAAAGAAATGGTGCAAGGCATGTAAACAGAATTAGAATCAATAAAGAAAACACAAAATGAGAAAACCCTTGAGCTGGAGAACTTGGAGAAAAGATCAGGAACCACAAAAGTAAGCATCACCAACAGAATATAAGAGATGGAAGAGAGAATCTCAGGAGCTGAAGACTCACTTGCAGAAATGGATACTTCTCTCAAAGAAAAAGTAAAATCAGAAAAGTTCCAATCACAAAATATCCAAGAAATCAAGGATGCTATGAAAAGACAAAATCTAAGAATAATAGGAATTCATGAAAAAGAAGACTCCAGACTCCAAGGTCCAGAAAATATTTTCAAGAAAATCATAGAAGAAAATTTTCCCAACTTAAAGAAAGAGATGTCCATAAATATACAAGAGGCCTACAGAACTCCAAATAGACTAGATCAGAAAAGAAACACATCACGTCACATCATAGTCAAAACACTAAATCTACAGAACAAAGAAAAGATATTAAAAGCAGCAAGGGAAAAGGCCAAGTAACATATGAAGGTAGACCTATCAGAATCACACCAGACTTCTCATCAGAAACTATGAAAGCCAGAAGGGCCTGGGCAAGTATCATGGAGACTCTAAGAGATCACAAATGTCAACCCAGACTACTATACCCTGCAAAGCTTTCAATCAACATAGATGGAGAAAACAAAATATTCCATGACAAAACTAAATTTACACAATATCTACACAGCAAACCATCCCTACAGAAGATACTAGAAGGAAAACCCCAATCCAATGAACACAAATTCACCCAAGAAAACAGGGCATACAGATAATGTCCCAACAAAAATGAAAAGAAAACAAGCAATGAATCAGGGTTAGATCATCGACTCCATTACAAAAGGAACTAACATGCATTGGTCACTATTATCTATCAATATCAATGGACTCAACTCACCAATAAAAAGACACAGGCTATCAGAATGCTTAAGGAAACAGGATCCAACATTCTGTTGCATCCAAGAAACATACCTATGCAACAAAGATAAACACTACCTCAGAGTAAAGGGCTGGAAAACTGTTTTTCAAGCAAATGATTCCAGAAAACAAGCTGGAGTAGCCATCCTAATATCTAATAAAATAGACTTTCAACCCAAGTTAATCAAAAAAGATAAGGAGGACCACTATATTCTCATCAAAGGAAAAATCCACCAAGAGGACATCACAATCTTGAATATCTATGCCCCAAAAACAAGAGCACCAACATTTGTAAATAAAACATTATTAAAGCTTAAATCATAGATTGATTCTAATACCTTAATAGTGGGAGACTTCAACACTCCACTCTCACCAAGGGACAACTAGATCAACTAGAGAGACACCAAATAGGGAAATAAAAGCACTCACAGAATCCCTAAATCAAATGGACCTAATAGACATCTACAGATCATTTCACCCAAACTCAAAACAATACGCCTTCTTTTCAGCACCACATGGAACCTTTTCCAAAATAGACCATATAGTGGGTCACAAAGCAAGCCTCAACAGATACAAAAGGATTGAAATAATCCCTTGTATACTATCTGACTACCATGGACTAAAGCTACACATCAACAACAACAGAAACAACAAAGAGCCGACACGCACATGGAAACTGAACAACTTACTACTCAATGACAGCTGGGTTAAGGAAGAAATAAAGAAAGAAATTAAAGACTTCCTAGAATTCAATGAAAAGGAAGGCACAACATACCCAAATTTATGGGACACACTGAAAACAGTGCTCAGAGGAAAATTTATAGCACTAAGTGCCTGCAAGAAGAAATTCGTAACATCACATACAAAAAACTTAATGGCCCAACTGAAAACCCTAGAAAAAAAAAGAAGCAGATACACCCAAGAGGAGCAGACAGCTGGAAATAATCAAACTAAGGGCTGAAATCAATCAACTAGAAACAAATAAAATTATCCAAAGAATCAATGAAACAAAAAGCTGGTTCTTTGAGAAAATCAACAAGATAGACAAACCCTTAGCCAAACTAACTAAAAAGCAGAGAGAAACTATCCAGATCAGCAAAATCAGAAATGAAAATGGGGACATAACAACAGACATTGAGGAAATCCAAACAATTATTAGGTCATACTACAAAAGGCTATATGCCCCAAAATTTGAGAATCTAAATGAAATGGATAATTTTCTTGAAAGATTCCATCTACCAAAACTAAGTCAAGATCAGGTAGAAAGACTGCTCCCAAGGAAATCGAATCAGTCATTAACAGTCTCCCCTCCAAAAAAAGCCCTGGACCAGATGGCTTCAGCGCAGAATTCTACAAGACCTTCAAGGAAGTGCTAACTCCAATTCTCCACAAGCTATTCCACAAAATAGAAACAGAAGGAACACTACCAAACTCATTCTATGAAGCCATAGTCACCTTGATACCTAAACCACACAAAGACCCAACAAAAAGAGAGAACTTCAGGCCTATCTCTCTTATGAACATTGAAGCAAAAATACTCAATAAAATACTTGCAAACCGAATCCAAGAACACATCAAAGATATCATCCACCATGACCAAGTAGGCTTCATCCCAGGCATGCAAGGATGGTTCAACATACGGAAATCCATCAATGTAATCCACTACATAAACAAACTGAAGGAGAAAAACCACATGATCATCTCCTTAGATGCTGAAAAAGCATTTGACGAGGTCCAACACCCATTCATGTTTAAAGTCTTGGAGAGATCAGGGATACAAGGCACATACCTAAACATAGTAAAGGCAATATATAGCAAGCCTATAGCTAACATCAAACTCAATGGAGAGAAACTTAAATCAATCCCACTGAAATCATGGACAAGACAAGGCTGTCCATTGTCCCCATATCTCTTCAACATAGTACTTGAAGTCCTAGCCAGAGCAATAAGACAACTAAAGGAGATGATCAAGCGGATACAAATCAGAAAGGAAGAGGTCAAAGTGTCACTATTTGCAGATGATATGATAGTATATATGATAGTATACATGAGAGACCCCAAAAATTCAACCAGAGAACTCCTTCAGCTGATAAACACCTTCAGCAAAGTGGCAGGATACAAAATCAACTCAAAAATATCAGAAGCCCTTCTATATACCAAAGACAAAAAGGCTGAGAAAGAAATTAAGGAAACAACACCCTTCACAATAGCCACTAATAACATAAAGTACCTTGAGGTGACTCTAACCAAGCAAGTGAAAGACCTCTTTGAGAAAAACTTCAAGTCTCTGAAGAAAGAAATCGAAGAAGATATCAGAAGATGGAAAGATCTCCAATGCTCATGGATTGGTAGGATTAACATTGTGAAAATGGTCATTCTGCCAAAAGCAATCTACAGATTCAATGCAATTCCCATCAAAATACCAACTCCATTCTTTATAGACCTTGAAAAAAAGATTCCCAGCTTCAAATGGAGAAACAAAAAAACCAGAATCTCCAAAACGATCCTGTACAACAACAGATCATCTGGAGGTATCTCCATTCTTGATCTCAAGCTGTACTACAGGGCAACAGTAATAAAAACTTCATGGTATTGGCATAGAAACAGAAATGAGGATCAATGGAACCACATAGAAGACCCAGAAATAAATCCACACACCTATGAATACTCGATATTTGACAAAGAAGCCAAATCCATTCAATGGAAAAAAGACAGCATCTTCAACAAATGGTGCTGGACCAACTGGATGTCTACATGCAGAGAAATGAAAATAGATCCATATTTATCACCCCGCACAAAACTAAAGTGAAAGTGGATCAAGGACCTCAACATAAAACCAGATACCCTAAATCAATTGGAAAAAAAAAGTGGGGAACAGCCTAGAATTCATTGGCACAGGAGACAACTTCCTTAACAGAACACCAACAGCACAGGCTCTAAGAGCAACAATCAATAAACGGGACATCATGAAACTGAAAAGTTTCTGTAAAGCAACGGATACCGTCATCAAAACAAAACGACTGCCTACAGATTGGGAAAGAATCTCCACTAACCTTTTATCTGACAGAGGACTAATATCCAGTATATACAAAGAACTAAAGAAGCTGAAAACCAGCAATCCAAGTAATCCAATTAAAAAATGGGGAACAGAGCTAAACAGAGAATTCTCAACAGAGGAATATCGAATGGCAGAAAAACACTTAAAGAAATGCTCATCCTCATTAGCCATCAAGGAAATGCAAATCAAAACTACCCTGAGATATCACCTTACACCCATCAGAATGGCCAAGATGAAAAACTCAAGTGATAACACATGCTGGAGAGGTTGTGGAGAAAGGGGAACCCTCATCCACTGCTGGTGGGAATGTAAACTGGTACAACCACTCTGGAAATCTATCTGGCGCTTTCTAAGACAAATAGGAATAGTGCTTCCTCCAGACCCAGCTATACCACTGCTAGGTATATACCCAAAGTTTGTTCAAGTACACAAAAAGGACACTTGCTCAACCATGTTTATAGCAGCTCTATTTGTAATAGCCAGAACCTCGAAACAACCCAGATGTCCATAAACGGTGGAATGGGTACAGAAATTGTGGTATTTTTATACAATGGAATACTACTCAACAATCAAAAAGGAGGAAATCATGAAATTTGCAGGCAAATGGTGGGATCTAGAAAAGATCATTCTGAGTGAAATATCCCAGAAGGAGAAAGACAAACATGGGATATACTCACTTATATAGACCTATAAGATATGATAAACATAATGAAATCTATACACCTAAAAAAGATAATCAATTGAGCGGACATGGGGTAAGATGATCAATCCTCGTTTAGAAAGACAGATGGGATGTGCATTGAACATATGACAGGAGTCTACTGAGCGCATCTGAAAGACTCTAACTAGCAGTGTTTTCAAAGCAAAGACTCATGACCAAACCTTTGGTAGAGTACAGAGAATCATAAGAAAGAAGGGGAGTTAGTTTGATGGGGAAAGGATAGGAGCTCCACAAGGACCAAATATATCTGGGCCCAGGGTCTTTTCTGAGACTGACATTCAACCAAGGACAATGTATGGATATAACCTAGAACCTCCACTCAGATGTAGCCTGTGGTAGCTCAGTAACCAATTGGTTTCCCAAAGTGAGGGGAACAGGGACTATTTCTAACAGGAACTCAATGACTGGCTCTTTGGTCTCCCCACCCCCGAAGGGAGGAGCAGTCCTGTTAGGCCACAGAGGAGGGCTTTGCAGCCAGTCCTGAAGATACCTGATAAAATAGGATCAGATGAATGGGGAGGAGGTCTCCCCTATCAGTGGACTTGGAAAGGGGCACGGTGGAGATGAGGGAGGGAGGGAGGGACTGGGAGGGAATGAGGGATCAGGACATGGCTGGGATACAGAGTTAATAAAATGTAACTGATTTAAAAAAAGGAACATAATATCAAATTATTGTGGAGAGCTGGGGTTTGGTTGCCATGGTGCTGGCTTCCACCCTCAAAACCATTATGACAGTTATGACTGTTGGGCAACCATCGGACAAGCCCAGCTCGGGGTGTCATATGGGGTGATGGGTGAGCAGCCAATCAGGGGATGATACGTCATCTCACACCACTTTGGTGCGAGCAGGGCTTATATAAACAGCACCACTTCGGGGACTCGGGGTCTTCCTCCTTTCATCGTTTGACTGCAATAAAGCTTGCTGCAGAAGGATCCTGTTGTTCCCGTGCGTTCTTGCTGGCGAGACGACCACGTGGCTCGCAACAAATTATAACTAATGTATGAATGTGATCAGTTTCCTTAATACAATCATTGTATTTAAGAATAATGAGGGAGATTAATATATATAAATACTTTGTAAAATTATGTTCAATGTATATAAATACTCCTTAAAATACTGTATAATTTAAACCTTTAAATGTAGTATTTTAAAATATATACGAGCTTGTTATATTGATGGTAAGACATTAGTATGAACGGTAGCAATAAAACATGCATAAAATAAAATTAAAAAAATAAAAAAAGAAAATTGTGATGTAATAATACCAATGTGACATCATAATACCTTTGTGATGTGATACCCTTGTGATATCATAATACCATATTGATGTCATCATTGCATTGTGATATCATGATAGCAAGATGAAATCATAATTCTATTGTGATGTCATAATACCAACATGATGTTTTCGTAGAATTGGAATGTCATAATATTTTGGTGATATAAGACCATTGTGATATCATAATATCTTTGTGATGTCATGAGAGCATTGTGATATCATCATAGTATTGTGGTGTCATTTCACCATTTTTATGTCATAATAGCAATGTGATGTCATCATAGCATTGTGATGTCAAGATGGGATTTTGATGTAATGATAGCATTATGAGTGATCTTATAATAGCATTGGGATATCATCATAGGATTTTAATGTCATAATTATTATATTATACCATATGATGTCATTAATGCACTTTGATGTCATAATGGCATAGTGATACCATAATATTTTTGTGATGTCATAATTCCATTGTGATACCCTCATAATATTGTGATGTCAGAATAACATTGTGAAGTCATGATACCTTTGTGATATCAAAAGGTATTTTGATGATAAAATAACATTGTGATGTCATTATACCATTGTGATGTCATAATTTCATTTTGATATTATATGATATGTTGTCATTGCATTATGTTGTTATCATAGCATGGTGATCTTAAATAGGATTTTGAGCTCATGATAGCATTGAGATGTCCTAATATCATTGTAAAGTCACTCCATTATGAACTTATAATAGCATTGTAATGTAATAATTCCATTGCGATATCATAACACAATCATGTCATAATATCATTGTGATGTCATAATATCATTGTGATGTCATAACGTCATTGGGATGTCAAAATTCCATTGTGATGCCATACCACGATCATGTCTTAATAGCACCAAGAAGTGTGATGTCATCATAACATTCTGATGTCCTAATATTGTATAGTCAAAACGTTGAGGTCATAATAGCATTTTGATGCCATAATTTCAGTGTGATATCATAGCACAATCATGTTATGATGTTATAAAAGCATGGTGGTTTCATAATACAATTGTAAATTCATAAAACCATTGTGATGTCTTAAAATTGTGATGTCATAATAGAATTGATGTAACATACAATCATGATGTCATTATAACATTTTGATGTAATAATACCACTGTGGATACCACTGCCATGGGATACATCTGTGCAGGGGTTCTAGGTTATCTCCATGCCTGCTACTTGGTTGGAGTATGAGTCTTAGAAAAGACCCTTTTGCTCAAATTTTTTGGTTCTGTTGCTCTCCTTGTGGACCTCCTGTCCTTTCCAGATCTTAATATTATTTCCCACTTCTTTCATAAGATTCCCTGAATTCTTCCCAAAGTTTGGCCATAAGTGGGTTCCATAGTAATGAGAACAGGGACTGCTTCTGACATGAACTGATTGGCCTGCTCTTTGATCACTTCCCCATGAGGGGGATGCACCCTTACCAGGCCACAGAGGAAGATGATACAGCCACTCCTGATGAGACCTAACAGACTAGGATCAGAAAGAAGAAACTGAAACCCTCCCCTACCAGTGTACTTGGGGAGGGTAGTGTGTGGAGAAGGGGAAAGAAGGGAAGGATTGAGAGGGGAGGATGGAGGGAACTAGAGGAGGGATACAAAGTAAATAAAATATAATTAAAAATAAAAAATAATACCACAGTGATATTGTCAAAAAAGCATTGTGACCTCACAATACCATTGTGATATGATAATACTCATGTTAGGATAGTATTGGGATGTCCTAATTTCACTGTTATGTTATATTATTATTATTGTGATGTTATAATTACATTGTGATATCACACCTTATGATGTCATGATAGCAGTGTGATGTTCTAAAAGCATTGTGAAATCACAACAGCACTGAGATGTCATGACACCATTGTGATGACATAATACCATTGAATGTCAAAATAAAGTTGTGATTTCATAATAACATTGGGAAGTCATAATATCAATGTGATATCAAAAAAGTATTGTTATCTCATAATACCATTGTGAAGTCATAAGAGCATGTAAATTAATACTATTGTGGTGTCATCATAGCATTTTGATGTCATAATAACCATGTGGTGTCATAATAGCATATTGAGGTCATAAACCCAATGTGATATCATAATAGATTTGTGATGCTATCATATTGTGATTTGCCATAATATTGTAGGTATAGTGATCTTCTGAAATGTATCCTTGTTCATTGAAATGCTCATTTCTACTCTCCACTCACTGCTTTCAATCCGGATATTGCATTGTGATAATTATTCTATGTATCCTGTCTCAATTTTGTGAAAACAGGCCAAAATAATGCAACTAGTCACAATGTTGAGCCCTGAGAGGAGCCACAGTGCAGGAAATGAGTGGGAGGAGAGAGGGTGAGGGAATAGATCTTGAAGAGCAGAGAGGGAGGAGAGGTCTTGGAATAGCATGGAGAGAATGAATCAACCATAGACTTCATAAAAAGCAAGTATAATGGATAAAATCTAAATGTTAGGAAACTATGAGGGCTTGAAAGTTTAGGAGGGAGTAAATATTGACCAGCATTGTGTTCTAGGTTAACTAAATAAACGCAGTATTTGTGTGGTGAATTGTTCATACAACTGTTTAGGATTAACAGCAAGCATTCATACAACATAAACCAATAGTAATCATCAAGTACAATGCAATTGTAAAGCCAATAAACTATTGAGATGTTTTAACACCATTGCAATTTCATATCACTGTGAATATATAAAAGCATTGTGATGTCATAATATCATTGTGATGTCATTCCATTGGGATGTCATATATCATTTGGATATCATGAGAACATTTTTCATGTCATCATACCATGTTGATGTCATAATACCATGATGATGTCATCACAGCACTGTATATCATACTATTGTGATGTCATAATACCATTGTGATATCATTGTGATGTCATAAAAACATTGTGATGATATAATAATATTTTGAGGTCATAATGCCACTGTGAAGTGAAAATTCCATTGTGATGTAACAGAACAATGATGTTGTAATAGCATTGTGATGTCATATTATGATTTTGATATGATAAAAATGTGATGTCACAATAGCATAAGTGCATTGCTTTGTTATATTATTATTGCCATGTTATAATACCATTGTGATATCATAACATATAAGGTCATAAAAGCATCGCGATGTCATTATTCCATTGTGATGTCATAATATCAATGTTATAATAGCATATTTAGGTCAAAACCCCACTGTGATATCATAATAGCATTGTGATATCGTCATAGCATTGTGATGTCATAATAACATTGTGATGTCAAAATTCCACTTCGCGCTCATACCAGGCGATTTTATTAATGACCTCTTGAAAGAAATAAGTGACACTATTCCTGAACTAAGAGTCCTGGACAGGAACTATAATCGCTGGGTTGTGTGCTTTTAGTTTGAGGCTACTCAGGATTTCTCTGAAGCAAAGTATGTCCTACTCAGTGGTCAGTGAGGATCCCACATGGTTCTGGGGTTTACAGCTATACCTGGAAATTCAGGACAGAGAAATGGGTCCATGCTATTTGCCTAGGACACAAGAACAGCTGTATTTCCTTTGGTGGTGCTCCAGACAAACCCTCTAAACCTAATGTTAGTGCCAGGACTGCTTGTTCAGTGAAATCTTTTCTCTATTTTCACAGTCATTGCATAAGTTGTCAACATATTATTTTTAATGATTATGTGGGAATTTCATATAATGTATAATACACTCCTTTTCCATTGCTCCCAGATTAAAATTAATAACCATGTGTCACACTATTTTTTTTGTTTAAAATATACCAATTCAAGTACATGTTCTTCATATACTCATTGGAACATGATCAGAGTCTCAGTCCAAGTCTCTTAAAGAAAAATGAGTTCATCCTTGCTGCACCCTGCAACCACACCCAAGAAGAAGCCATCAGTCTTCAAGAACTCTATATTTCATCACCTTGATCAGTGTTTTCCTTATCTATTTATTTATTAGGATTTGTTCACTTTGTATCACCTCTGTTATCCAGTACCCATCTCCTTCCAATCCCAACCACCCTTCTTCTATCCCTATGCCCTTTCTCTAGTTCCCTGATAGGGGATATCTTCCTCCTCCTATCTGACCCTAGCTTATCAGGAATCATCAAGGCTTATCACTGCATCATCTTCCTCTGCAGCCTGATTCTCAGGGCATTGTTCTCCTTATGTCCTCAATTCCCTCTAATATGACACTTCTTCCTTCCCAACTTGAAAACTTCCCAGAGCTCCAAGGGGATTGAAAATTTCATAGAGAAATCCTTTTAGAGTGGGGTGATTTAATGTCTCTCTCTGCATAATTATCAGACTCTAAGTCTCTATGCAATTCCATTTAATGCAGGAGAAAGAATCTTTGTGGATGCAAGAACATGGCATGGATCTATCAGTTGAGGAAAGAGTGCAGCATATATTAATAACAACAACCTGGGTTGCTTGAAAATTTCCATAGGATGCTCTGCCCAACAACTCAATTAACAGCCACCCAGTCTCCATAGTATAAGACTGGTATAGTCACCATAGATGACCTTTTGGAACTTTAACCCCCACTATTAGGAGACCTCTTAATAAGTGAATACATATTATATTTGTCTTTCTGCATTTTAGTTACTTCAAACAGGATGATATGGATGATGTTTCCTGGATCCATCCATTTGCTTGAAAACATTATGATGTCATTTTCTTAGCTGAAAAATTCTCCATCATTATAATATTTCTCATTTTCCCCAAAGGAAATTGTCAGACCTGTTCTTTAGTCCTTGAAAGTTGCTAGGACTTTATTCATTTTATTGAATGAGAAACTATCAGGATAATTATGTTCTTTTAGCCTAAAAGTCTGTGCATATTCTTCCACTTCGTGGTGATTTGAATTTCAATGTCATGTTGAAGCTCATCAATATATATGACCCCAGTGACGAAATGTCTGGGAAGGGTTAGGATTTATGGCTTTCTTAGATAACATAATTCCTACTGAAGTTATTTTTAGGAGGTTGTGTTTTGAGGTCTATATGCCAATGAAAGTGACCAGACACAATGGAGTCTCTGTCACCATTGTTTCTGTTAGTCTCATTCTCTCTATTTCTGAATCTGTCTCTCTAGCTCTTTCTATCTCTGTCTACATCTCTCTGCCTGCTGCTTGTGGTATGAAAAGCTGTCAGTTCTGCTGAAGGACTACAACAGGATGACTACTTGCTGACATGACATCCTGGATGGTGTCTGTAAAAATATAAGCAAGGTCCCAATTGAATGCTTTTTGTTGAAAGATTTGCTTTGGTCAAGGAGCATCTTCCCAATAAGTTATTCAGTGACTGAAAACATATTTGTGCATTGATCAAATAATAATGGAATCTGTGATAATGTGAAAGTTACATGTCCAGGACAAGTGGCTTTATTAATGACCCCTTGAAAGAGATATGTGACACTTTTCCTGAACAAAGGGTCTTGGACACAGGAACTGAAATCTCTGGTTGTGTGATTTCACCTGCGCAGAATGAGGCATGGAGGGCTGCTCAGCCTTTCTCACAAGCTTGTGGTCCACTTGGCCCTTTCAATAACTGGCTCCTGAAAAGCTCACTGGCTTTCAACTGTTGCATGACATCATTGTGCCTGTCAGCCAATCAACATCTTAGAGAATCTTGAGGCTTCCATGGAGATAACTAAACAAACTTTTCTAAATGTTAAGTATCTCTGATCCTATGCACATGTGACATTTTCTTGTGAAACACAAAAAAGCCTTTATCTAATCCCTTTACCCACATGTCATAACTGTTTACCTTTGTGACAATGTCAGGTAGGAAATGAAACTTTAATGTTTATTTAATTAACAGCTTCCTAAGTATTGAAGCCTCAATGTGATATGGGATTGAGGGGAATATAAGGAATGACAAGGTGATCTCCTACTGTGGTCTTGGATCTGAAATTTCCTAGGTTTTGACTTTGACCTGAGCAGTTTACTGCCTTACTGATTAAATGTACCTTCACATTTTTATTGATATAATATGCTGGAAGGGTCTAGGGTTTCTTGGGGGATTGTGTCTTTAAGAGCAGGGGAAAAAAGAAAACCAGATAATTCCTGGAACTCATTAGGCTGTAAAGAGAAAGGTCTTGTATGTAAAAGGAGAAATGAGAAGCTATAAACTATTTAACAGCTGATACTGTTCCAAACTAGTGTTGGAAACCTTCTATGAGTAGAGTTTCCTTCTCTGACCTGGCTGAATCTGCACCTGTGTTCTATTCAGAGGTCAATGAGGAAACCTCCTGGTCTTGGGGATTTCATTTAAAAATTTTCCTCAAAGACAGATAAATGGGTCTGTATTAAATGCCTAGGATACAAGAGCAGAGGTGTTTTCTGCTGTGGTCCTCTAGACAAGCCCTCTAAATGTAGCTTTAGGGACAGGACTGCTATATCAGTTGTGCAACCTGAGCTCATGGTGTCTGAGGTAGCTGGGTAAACATTATTTCTTGCCTGAGATTCTCCGCTACATAATGAGTTTCTGGAAAGCATGCCTTACAAAGTCATACTCTGCCCTCCTTTAGTGGAATCTTTTCTCAGGTTAAAAGTCATTGTGAAATTTTTCTACTTATTATTTTTACTCGTTATGTAGGAATTTCTTTTTTTGTAATAAAAAGTGACTATATTTATTGTATTCTGAAACATGAATGAATATATATTTCAGTACATCATCTTGCCTCCAAAATTAGGAATTCAAAATAAAACTAAAATATTTTTATCCTAAGTTCATAAATTATCCTAGAGAGTTTCCACATTAATATAGCAGGCATGGATCTAGATTCACTGCCTGAGTTACACATTTAACTAAAGTTAAGCATTTTTTAATGCCAGAAGGTTATAAGGAAAAAAATAAAACAAACACAAAATAAAATAACAGCTTTGAGGTGGTCTAGAAGATAATGAAGAGCTACCTAGAGTATTCAGTCAGTAGAGCACTGCTCATGAAAACAGGTGTAAGGGTTCTTTGTTCACTGGTGTTTAGCTGGCTCTGTTCTGAATTTTCATGCAATACAACACAACTTCCTTTTCTAGGTACTAAATGCATAATTTATTCCACAAAAGAAAAGATCGTTTGAATATTGGGCAGAAATGTTTGGCTTGTTTGAGTTCTTTTTTTTTTTTTTTAATAATTTTATTTTTTTCTTATCAATTACATTTAATTAACTCTGTATCCCAGCTGTATCCAGCTCCCTCATTCCCTCCCACTCCCACCCTTCCTCCCTTATCTCCACCCTGCAACTTTCCAAGTACACTGATAGGGGGGAACCTCCTCCCCATTCATCTGATCCTGTTTTATCAGGTATTTTCAGGACTGGCTGCAAAGTCCTCCTCTGCAGCCTAACAGAACTGCTCCTCCCTTGGGGTTGAGGAGGTCAAAGAGCCAGCCATTGAGTTCCTGTTAGAAATAGTCCTTGTTCCCTTTACTATGGGAATCCACCAGCAGTGGAGGAGGGTTCTCCTTTCTCCACAACCTCTCCAGCATGTGTTGTCACTTGAGTTTTTCATCTTGGCCATTCTACTGGGTGTGAGCTGAAATCTCAGTGTCTTTTTAATTTGCATCTCCCTGATGGCTAATGAGGTTGACCATTTCTTTAAGTGTTTCTCTGCCATTAGGTATTCCTCTGTCGAGAATTCTCTGTTTAGCTCTGTTTCCCATTTTTTAATTGGCTTACTTGGTTTGCTACTTGTCACCTTTGTTAGTTCTTTGTATATACTAGATATTAGTCCTCTGTCAGATAAAGGGTTAGTGAAGATTCTTCCAAATCTGTAGGCAGTCATTTTGTTTTGAT
This sequence comes from Meriones unguiculatus, assembly GCF_030254825.1. Classification (NCBI taxonomy): domain Eukaryota; kingdom Metazoa; phylum Chordata; class Mammalia; order Rodentia; family Muridae; genus Meriones; species Meriones unguiculatus. The sequence continues at coordinate 20,276,108 of NW_026843709.1, forward strand.
GACGGTGTCCTTTGCTTTGCAGAAGCTTTTCAGTTTCATGAGGTCCCATTCTTTGATTGTTGATCTTACACCCTGTGGTGTTGGTGTTCTGTTCAGGAAGTTGTCTCCTGTGCCAATGAGTTCTAAGCTGTTCCTCACTATTTCTTCTAACAGATTTAGAGTATCTGGTTTCATGTTGAGGTCTTTGATCCATCTTTGATCCACTTGAACTTTAGTTTTGTGCAGGGTGATAAATATGGATCTATTTTCATTTTTCTGCATGTAGACATCCAGTTGGACCAGCACCATTTGTTGAAGATGCTGTCTTTTTTCCATTGAATGGATTTGGGTTCTTTGTCAAAAATCGAGTCTTCATAGGTGTGTGGATTTATTTCTGGGTCTTCTAGGTGGTTCCATTGATCCTCCTTCCGGTTTTTAGGCCAATACCATGCAGTTTTTAGTACTGTTGCCCTGTAGTACAGCTTGAGATCGGGGATGGAGATACCTCCAGATGATCTGTTGTTGTACAGGATCGTTTTGGAGATTCTGGTTTTTTTGTTTCTCCATTTGAAGCTGGGAATCTTTTTTTCAAGGTCTATAAAGAATGGAGTTGGTATTTTGATGGGAATTGCATTGAATCTGTAGATTGCTTTTGGCAGAATGACCATTTTCACAATGTTAATCCTACCAATCCATGAGCAATACAGATCTTTCCATCTTCTGAAATCTTCTTCAATTTCTTTCTTCAGAGACTTGAAGTTTTTTTCAAACAGGTCTTTCACTTGCTTGGTTAGTGTCACCCCAAGGTACTTTATGTTATTAGTGGCTATTGTGAAGGGTGTTGTTTCCCTGCTTTCTTTCTTGGCCCTTTTGTCTTTGATATACAGGAGGGCTTCAGGTTTTTTTTTTGAGTTGATTTTCTATCCTGCCACTTTGCTGAAGGAGGAGTTCTCTGGTTGAATTTTTGTGGTCACTCATATATACTATCATATCATCTGCGAATAGTGACACTTTGACCTCTTCCTTTCCGATTTGTATCCGCTTGATCTCCTTTAGTTGTCTTATTGCTCTGGCTAGGACTTTAAGTACTATGTTGAAGAGGTATGGTGAGAGTGGGCAGCCTTGTCTTGTCCCTGATTTCAGTGGTACTTATTTAAGTTTCTCTCCATTGAGTTTGATGTTGGCTATAGGTTTGCTGTATATTGCCCTTACTATGTTTAGATATGTGCCTTGTATCCATGATCTCTCCAAGACTTTAAACATGAATGGGTGTTGGACTTTGTCAAATGCTTGGAATTGCAATGTCCACTTGAAGCTTGACTATGTACATGTAGAGTCCCCAGTGAGGAAAGGTCTTGTTAGGGTTAGGAGGTATAGACTTGTTAGAATGCATAATTCCTTTTGCTTCCCTAATTTCTTTCTCAGCCTTTTATCTTTGTATACCTGAGGACTACTGATTTATTTGAGTTAATTTAATATCCAGCCACATTGCTGAAGGTGTTTTCAGCTGTAGATGTTCCCTGGTAAATGTTTGGGGTTATGCAGATAACATATGTTATACAAACAGTGATACTTTGATTTTTTTTCCTTTCCTATTTGTATCTCCTTGACCTCCTTCAATTGTCTTATTGCTCTAGCAAGGACTTCCAGAACAATGTTGAAGAGATATGGAGAGAGTGGGCTACTTTGCCTTCTTCCTGATTTCAGTGGGATTGCTTTAAGTTTCTCTCAGTATACTTTGATGTTGGTTATATGCTTGCTCTATATTGCCTTTACTATATTTAGATATGTGCTTTGTATCCCTGATCTCTCCAATAGTTTAATAATGAATGTATGTTGGATTTTGTCAAATGCTTTTTTAGCATTTAATAAGATTATCATATGTTTTTTTTCCTTTTTTTAATATGGGGGATTAAATTGATTGATTTATGCATATTGAACCCCCCCTGCATACCTGGGATGAAGCCTACTTAGTCATAGAGGATGGTATCTTTCATGTGTTCTTGTATTCCAGTCAAAGACATAAAAAACCTTGGTAGGGCCCTAACCAAGAAAGTCAAATACTTATATGAAAAAAAAAAATTCAAGTCTCTTAGGAAAGAATTAGAGGAAGATATCAGAAGATGTAAAGATCTCCCATTCTCATGGCTTGGCCATCATACCAAAGGCAATCTACAGATTCCCATCAAATTACCAGTACAATTCTTTACAGACCTTGAAGGAAAAATTCTCAATTTCCTATGGAAAAACAAAAAACCCAGAATTGCTAAAAAAAAATCATCTCAATAAAAGATCTTCAGGAGGTATCTCCATCCCTGATCTCAAGCTGTAGTATAGAGCAGCAGTAATAAAAAGTGCATGGTACTGGCATAGAAACAGAATGGTGGAGTAATGGAACTGAATAGAAAAAGAGAAATAAACGCACACAGTTATGGACACCTGAATTTTGACAAAGGTACCAAAACCATACAATGGAAAAAAGATAGCATCTTCAACAAATGGTGCTAGTTTAACTGTATGCCTACATGTAGAAAAATGAAAATGATTTCATACATATCAGCCTGCACAAAACTAAAGTCCAAGTGGATCAAAGACCCCAATATAAAACCAGCTCCAATGAAGCAATTAGAAGAAAAAGTGGGGAAGAGCCATGAACTCATTGGTACAGGAGACAACTTTCTCAAACAGTACAGGTTCTAGTTTTAGTGCCAGGACTGCTTGATCTAAGGTGCCACCTGAGCTCATGAGGTTTGAGGTAGCTGAGTAACAATAATTCATAGGTAGGATTCTCTGCTACATAATGAATTCCTAAAAATCATGCCTTACAAAGTCAAAATCTGCCCTCTTTGAGAGGAATCTTTTCTCCATGTTTAAAGTCATTATAAAAGTTATTAATCTATATTTTTATTGATTATATGGAAGATTCATATAATATACTAGTTTTCCATGCTCCCATGTTCAAATTCCTTCCCATGAGTCAGAGTAATTTTTTTTCTTTAAAGTACATGAATTCATGTATGTGGTTTTCATCTACTCATTGAAACAGGATTAGAGTTTCAGTGCAAAGACCCTTAAGGAAACATGCGTTCATCCTTGCCACATCCTGAGATTATCCCTACAAAGAGGCCATCAGCCCAGAAGAGGTCTATATGCCAACACCCATGCCACTGTCGCCATAGAAGCATAAGCTACAGGGCAGGGGATATTCTTTCTCCAGAAATTCGCCCCCTGGAAGGTCCCTGGCAAACTCATCCCACTTGGAAAAGAGACGTGTTTGGGATTTCTACGCTTTTTCAGTTATGGCTCTGGGGCTGGAATAATGAATTCTTTGATATTTCTCTGTGACTCCTGTAATAGCACAACTAACCTTATAAAGAAATTTATCATTATTAGATTGTTAAAGGCTTTAATAAAAATAATAAGTTTAAAAAAGTAATAAATTAGATTTAGTATTAATAGGCATTAAGAATAGTGAAAAAACAATAGGCTCCTTCTTAAGAAATAATAGCATGAGAGTTGCAGCTGGTGAGAGTTTCTCCTCCCTTCAATGCCTTCTTTCTAGGGAAGATCATAAATCTTTAGCGGGACATATGGGAGGATGTTTAACAAAGGTGTAGTTAGATTTTGATATAGAGAGGGACTTTGGCAGGCATCTGACTTTTCTTTTCACTGGTTAGCAATAATGAAACTGCATTTAAGGTTTCTTTTTTTCTTTGTTTGCTCTCATCAAAAAGTTTTTAGGCCAAGATTACTTGTGGGCACTGCTTTATATTTGACTGCATTTTGAGTTAAAATGTAAACTTTGTATTCTTGGTAAAAGGTCTGAATGTTCTGGGAAGTATGCCAATTTTAAGGTGCCTTTTGTATAAAAATACTAGCTTGATTTCAGTAAAGTTGCAGCAGAGTCAAAACCATCAAGATGTCTCTGTCTGTCAATTCATCGCCAAAACCGTGTCTTCCTGTCCAAAGCCTTGTTCTCCTGTGGATGACGGGAGCCCGACTGGGCCAGTCCGTGGCATCTATACTTCATCATCTTGATCACAGCATTTTTTATGTGCTTATTTATTGTGATTTCTTCACATTGTATCTTCTCTGCTGCCCCCTCCCACTTCTCATTCCAGTCCCAACTACCCTACTTCTTCTAACCCAATGCCCTTTCTCTAGATGGGAGGTCCACCTCATCCTCCTATCTGACCCTAGCTTATCATGTCTCATCAAGGCTGGCTGCATCATATTCCTCTGAGGCCTGATTCTCCTGTTCTCCTTGTGTCCTCAATTCCTTCTACTTATGACACTCTTCTTGCATCCTGCATGCTTCCCAGAGCTCTGAGGGGAGGGAGAATTTCATAGGGAAATCTTGTACATTGCTGGGTGTTTTACGGTCTCTCTGTGCATAATATCAGATTGTGGGTCTCTGTATGAAATCCCATTATATGAAGAAGGAAGCATCTCTGTGGATCCAAGAACATGGCACAGATCTAGCAATTGAGGGCACAGAACACATATTTTAATAACAACAGCCTGGGTGGCGTGAAAATTTTCATAGGTTGGCCTGGCACAACAACTCAATTAACTGCCACCCAGTCCCAGTAGAAGACTGGTTTGTTCACAATAGATGTCCTATAGTAACTTCATACCCCACTTATTAGGAGACCTACTAATAAGTGAATATGTACTATATTTGTCTTTCTACATTTACTTATTGCACCTAGGATTATTTTTCCTGGTTGCATATATGAGATTTCAAGTCCTGTTCTTTAGTTCTTGGAAGTTGCTGGGACTTTAATTATTGTTCTGAATTACAAACTATCATGATAAGTATGTTTTTTTAGCCTAGAATTCCCTCCAACTTCTTCCACTTCATAGTGATTTGAATTTCAATGTCCTTTTGGATCTCATCTATTTACATATGGAATCTCCAGTGAGAAAATGTCTTTAAAGGTAAGGAGGAATGACCTTGTTAGATAATATAATTGGAGTTATTTTATAGGAAGGTGTGCTTTGAGGCTGATATGGAAATGAAAGTGACCAGATAGAATGGATTTTCTGTATCTAGGTTTTTGTCAATTTTTATCTTTATTTCTTTTGGTATCAGTCAATCTTTTTTTTTAATATGTCTCTCTAGCTATTTCTCTCTGTCTATCTCAGTCTCCTTCTGTCAGCCTGCCACCTGTGGTTCAGTATGAAAAGCTCTCAGTTCTGCTATCCAACTACAAGATAAGTGCTTGCTGACAAGAAGTCCTGGATGGTCTCTGTAAAAATATTAGCAAGGTCACAATTTTTAAGTTTGTTTTTTTTTTTCAAAGATTTCTTTTGGTAAGGAAGTGTTTTTGAAGTAAGTAATTCACTGAATGAGGACATTTAACAAGTAATAATGGAATTAGTGATGATATGAAAGTCCCATGTCAAGGACACATGCCTCTATTAATGACTACTTGAAAGAAATATGTGACACTTTGCCTGAATTAAGAGTCTTGGATACAGCCATGGTCATCTCAGAGTTGTGTGCTTTCAGCTGCCCAGATTATGGCATGTAGGGCTGCTCAGCCTTTTCTAAAGCAGGTTGTCCATTTGGCCCTTTTAATAACTGCCTCCTGAAACACTCATTGGCTTTCACTTGTTTCATGACATTATTCTTCCTCTCAGCCAATCTGTACCTGAGAGAATCTTCTGGTTTTCATGGAGATGAGTAAAGAAATGTCCTCAATGACTATAATCATGTGCATACCTAAACCCAAAAAGTCTTAATCTCATCCCTTTATGCAGTTCCCACAACTTCACTCCTGCTTACCTCTGTGAAAACATCAGGTGTGAAATGAAAATTAAATGTTTGTTTAATTGAACAGCTTCCTAATTAGGGAAGCTTCAAAGTGATGTGGGACTAAGGGGAATAAACCAAATGACAAAGTGGTCTTTAACTGTCCTCTTGGATCTGAAATTTCCTAGGTTGTGACTTAGAACTGAGTACTTATTTGCACACTCACTAAATAAGTCTTCACCTTCTTATTGATATACTAGGCTGGCAGGGTCTAGGGTTCCCTGGGGTATTGAGTCTTTAAGCACAGTGAAAAGAGAAGGAAAACAGATAATTCCTGCCACTGGTTTGCCTGAAACAGAGAAAATTCTTTGAATGTAAAATGAGAAATAAAGGCCAATAAAGTATTAGATAGCTGGTGCTGTTTCACACTAGTGTTGGTAAACATCTATGACCAGGATTGCTTTGGCTGTCCTGGCTGGATCTGCAGCTGTGTCATACTCAGTTGTCAGTGAGCAAGCCTTCTGTTCCTGGTGTTTACAGTTAAAAACAGTAATTTGAAAACACTGCTAGTTAGAGTCTTTCAGATGCGCTCAGTAGACTCATGACCAAACCTTTGGCACAGTACAGGGAATCATAAGAAAGAAGGGGAGTTAGTTTGATGGGGAAAGGATAGGCGCTCCACAAGGACCAAATATATCTGGGCACAGGGTCTTTTCTGAGACTGACATTCAACCAAGGACAATGTATGGATATAACCTAGAACCTCCACTCAGATGTAGCCTATGGTAGCTCAGTAACCAATTGGTTTCCCAAAGTGAGGGGAACAGGGACTATTTCTAACAGGAACTCAATGACTGGCTCTTTGGCCTCCCCACCCCCGAAGGGAGGAGCAGTCCTGTTAGGCCACAGAGGAGGGCTTTGCAGCCAGTCCTGAAGATACCTGATAAAACAGGATCAGATGAATGGGGAGGAGGTCCCCCCTATCAGTGGACTTGGAAAGGGGCACGGTGGAGATGAGGGAGGGAGGGAGGGACTGGGAGGGAATGAGGGATCGGGACACGGCTGGGATACAGAGTTAATAAAATGTAACTGATAAAAAAATAAAAAATAAAAAAACAGTAATTTAGGACAAAAAAAAAAACGGTCTGTGTTATATACCTAGCACACAGAGCTGCTGTGTTTTTTGCTGTGCTCCTCCAGACAAAACTTCTAAACTTACTGTTAGTGCCAGGACTTTTGTTCGGAGGTGACACCTGAGCTCATGGTGCCTCAGGTAGCTGGGTAACTGCTAGTTCATGGCTAGGATTCTCTGCTACATAAGGAGTTCCTGGAAAGCATGCCTTATAAAGTTAAACTCTGCCTTCCTTTACAGGAATCTTTTCTCCATGTTAAAAGACCTTGTAAATATTGTCAACATATTATTTTTATTGATCACATGGGAATTTCATATATTATACATTATACTTCTTTTCCATTGTTCCAAGGTTCAAATTCCTTCCCATGTGTCACATTAATATTTTTTCTTTAGAATATATCAATTGAAGTATGTTTTGTTCATAAATTCATTGCAAAATGATCAGACTCTCAGTTCCAAGTACCTTAAAGAAAACTGAGTTCATCCTTGCTGCATGCTGGTTCCACCCCCAAAAGATGCCATCAGTCCTGAAAAGCTCTATACATTATCACCTTGATCACAGTTTTACTTATATATTTATATATTATGATTTGTTCATAATTTGTATTCACTCACTGCCCCCCCCCTTTTTCTTCAGTCCCAACTTCCCTCCTTCTTTCCCAATGCCCTTTCTCTAATTCCCAGATAGGGGAGGTCCTGCTCTACCTTCTATCTGACACTAGCTTATCAGGTCTCACCAAGGCTGGCCGCATCACCTACCTTGGAGGCCTGAATATCATGGCATTGTTCTCCTCGTGTCCTCAGTTCCCTCTGCTTATGACATTCTTCCTGCCTCCTTTCCTGCAGGCTTCCCAGAGATCTGAGGAGAGAGAGTATTTCATGGAGAAATCTCATTTAGAGCTGGGTGTTTTAAGATCTATCTCTGCATAATATTGGACTGTCAGTCTCTATATTCAATCCCATTTGATACAGAAGGAACCATCTCTGTGGATGCAAGAACATGGCACTGATCTACCATTTGAGGTTAGAGAGAAACATATTTAACATCAACAGCATGGGTTGCTTGAAACTTTCCATAGGATGCCATTGTCCCACAACTCAACTGCCACAAAATCTTCCTAGTTATATAATGGGTTGGTCAAAATAGATGTCCTAGTGGAACTTAATCTGCCACTATTAGGATGACTAAATACATCCTATTTGTCTTTATAATAACTGAATAATAACTGAATACATACCGTATTTGCCTTTCTGCAATTTAGTTACTTCACCCTGGATGATTTTTTTTCTTGTTTCATTCATTTGCCTAAATATATCATGATGTCATTTTCTTAGCTGAATAATACTCCCTTATGGAAATATTCCACATTTTTCCCAAATTAGATTGTCAGTCCTGTCTTTAGTACTTTGAGATTGATGAGATTTTAATCATTGTATTGAATGATAAACTATCAGGATTACTGTGTTCTTTTTTCATAGAAGACCCTCCATCTTTTACAACTTCCTGGTGATTTAAATCACAATATCCCCTTAAAGCTCATCTGTTTACATGCTTAATCCCCAGTGAGGAAATGTCTGGGAATGTTTTGGAGGAATGCTTGTTAGATAATATAATTCCTTTTGTTTCCTTAATTTCTTACTTGGCCTTTTAGCTTTTTCATACAGGAGGTCTACTGATTATTATTTTTTTTTTAGTTAATTTTGTATACAGCCACTGTGCTGAAGGTGTTTATCACCTGTAGGAGTTCTATGATAGAATTTTTGGGTTTACTCAGGTATACTATTTTATCATCTTTAAGAAGTGATAATTTGACTCCTTCCTATCCAATTTATATCCTCTAGATCTCCTTTAATTGTCTTATTGCTTTAGCAAGGCCTTCCAGATCTATGTTGAAGAGATATGTAGAGAGTGGGCAGCCTTGCCTTGTGCCTGATTTCAGTGGGATTGCTTTATGTTTCTCTCCATTTAGTTTGACGTTGCCTATAGGCTTCCTGTACATTGACGTTATTAGATATGTGACTTGTATCCTGATCTCTCCAATACTTTAAACATGAATAAATGTTGGATTTTGTCAAATGCTTTTCTGGCATCTGAGGAGATTATCATGTGATTTTTTCCTTCAGTTTGTTAATATGGTGGATCACATTGATGGAAATCCTTATATTGAAACTGGGATGGAGCCTACTTGGTCATATTGGAAGATATCTTTGACATTTTGTTATATTTGGTGAAAGACATAATGTACCTCGGTGTGACCATAACCAAGGATGTCAAAGACTTGTATGAAAAAAAATTTCGAGTCTCTGAAGAAAGAATTAAAAGAAGATATCAAAAGATGGAAAGATCTCCTATGCTCATGTCTTGGCAAGATTAATGTAGTAAAATTGGCCATCTTACCAAAACCAATCTACAGATTTAATGCAATTCCCATCAAATTACAAACACAAATCTTTAAAAACCTTGTAAGAAAAATTCTCAGCTTCATAGGGAATAACAAGAAACCCAGAATTGCTAAAACAATCCTCTACAATAAAATATCTTCTGGAGGTATCTACTTCCCTGTTCTCAAACTGTACTATAGAGCAACAGTAATAAAAACTGCATAGTACTTTAATAGAAACAGAATGGTAGATAAATGGAACTGAAGAGAAGACCCAGAAGTAAACCCAAACACTTATGGATACCTGAGTTTTTTCAAAGATGCCAAAACCATACAATGGATAAAAGATGGCATCTTCAACAAATGCTGCTGGTGTAACTAGATGTCTACATGTAGAAAAATGCAAATAGATCCATATTCATCAGCCTGCACAAAAGTAAAGCCCAAGTGAATCAAAGACCTCAACATAAAACCAGACAGATTAAACCAGTTAGAAGAAAAAGTGGGAAAAAGCCTGGAACTCTTTGGCACAGGAGAAAACTTCCTGAATAGAACACCAACTGGATAGGCTCTAAGAATAACAAATAATTAGTGGGACCTCATGAAACTGAAAAGCTTCTGTAAAGCAAAGGACACTGTCATCCAAACAAAACGAATGCCTAGATTGGAAAAAAATATTCACCAAGCCTCTATGTGACAGAAGGCCAATATCCAGTATATATAAAGAACTAAACAAGTTGAAAAGCAACAAATCAAGTAATTCAATTTAAAAATGGGGAACAGAGCTAAACAGAGAATTTTCAATAGAATATTGAATGGCAGAAAAACACTTAAAAATGCTCACCTTCATTAGCCATTTAGGAAATGCAATTCAAAATGACCCTGAGATTTCACCTTATACCCTTCAGAATGTCCAAGATCAAAAAAAGAAGTGACAATACATGCTGAAGAGGTTGTGCAGAAAGTAAAACCATCCTACACTGCTGGTGGGAATGTAAACATGTTCAACCACTCTTGAAATCCATCTGGTGCTTTCTCTGACAACTAGGAATAGCTCTTCCTCAAGATCCAGCTATACCACTCCTAGGCATATATCCAAAATAGCCTCAAATACACATTTGCCCAAACATGTTTGTAACAGCTTTATTTGTAAGCGAAACCTGGAAACAAACCATGTGCCCCCCAACTGAAAAATGGATACAGAAATTGTGTTAAAGCTACACAATAGAATATTACTCAACAATAAAAAAGAAGGAAATCATGAAATTTGCAAGTCAGAAGTGGCAACTGGAAATGATCATACTGAGTGAGCTATCCCAGAAGCAGAAAGACACACATGGTATATACTCACTCATATAGACATATAATATAGGATAAACCTACTAAAATCTATACATCTATAGAAATTAATCAAAAGGGAAGATTCTGGCTATAATAATCAATCCCCATCCCAAGGCTGTAATCCTGAGAGGTGATCTGAGAGCCTGTTTATGATATCAGACTTTGAGTCTCTGTTTGCAATCCCATTTGATGCAGAAAGTGAACATTGCACTGATCTATCATTTGAGGGCAAGGAGCAACATATTTTGAAAACAACAGCCTGGGTTGTTTGACAATTCCTGTATGATGCCCTGGCCCAACAACTCAATTAGCTGGCATCTAATCCATCTAGTGGAAGACTGGTTTGGTCACAATAGATGCCTTATTGGAACTTAATCCCCCACAATTACGACACATCCTAATCATTGTATTGAATGAAACACTTTGAGAACAACAATGTACTTTTAGCCTAGAAGTCCCTCAATCTTCTACTTCCTGCTGATTTAAATTGCAATATCCCCTTGAAATCCATCTATTTACATGTTGAGTGCCCTGTGAGGAAATGTCTGGGTAGGGTTAGGAGGTATGGTCTTGTTAGAAAATATAATTCCTTTTGTGTCCCTGATTTCATTCTAAGCCCTTTTACTTTTGTATATAGGAGGCTTACTGATTTTTTTGAGTTAATTTTGTATCCAGCCACTGTGCTGAATGTGTTTATCAGCTGTAGGAGTTCCTTGGTAGAATTTTTGGTTTCACTCAGGTATACTATCATTTCATCTGCAAACAGTGATACTTTGAGACTTTTTTTTTCTGTTTTGTATTCCCTTGATCTCCTTAAATTGTCTTAGTGCTCTAGCAAGGACTTCCAAAACTATGTTGAAAAGATATGGAGAGAGTGGGCAGCCTTGCCTTGTCCCTGATTTCAATGGGATTGCTTTAAGTTTCTCTCCATTTAGCTTGATGTTGTCTCTATGCTTGCTCTCTCTGAGCCACATCTCCAGCCCTGGTCCCAATTTTCTTTAGTTCATATTCCTTAAATTTTCGGTGTCATAATAGCATTGTGATATCATAATAACTTTGTGATGTTCTAATACTATACTATTGTGAATTCATAATGCCATTGTGATGTCATATTCCCATTGTGATGTCATAATAGCATTGTGATGTCATAACAGTATTGTGATAGCATAATACAATTTTGATATCAAAATTCTATTGTGATATCATACCACAATCATGTTGTAATTGTATTGTGCTGTCATAATGGCATTGGGATGTCATGATAAATTTTGATGTCATAATGACATTGTGATATCATTATAGCATTTTGATGATATCATAACATTGTGATATTATAATAGAATTGTGATGTCATAATAGCATTGTGATATCATATTATCATGTCACAAAGCATTGTAATATCAAAATAGCATTGTGAGTCATAACACTATTGTGATAGCCTACCATTGTGACATCAAATTTCCAGTGTAATGTTATACCACTATCATGTCTTAATAGAATTGTGCTGTCATAATAACATTAGGATGTCATGATGAATTTTGATGTCATGATGCCATTGTGATTTCATAATAGAAATGTGATGTCCTAATATCATTGTAAAGTCATACTAGCATTTTGAAGTCAAAATTCCATTGTGATGTCATACTACAATCATGCTTTGATACCATTGTGATATCGTAATATCATTTTGTTGTCATAGTAGAATTATCAGGTCATAATAGCATTGTGATTTCTTATTTTTTTGAAATTGTAATACCATTGAAATATGATAATAGCAAAGTAATGTAATAACACCATTGGAATGTCATAACACTATTGTGATATCAGATCATTGTTTTGTCATAAAAGCATTTAGATATCATACCATTGTGATGTCATAATAGCATTATGATGTCCAAATCACATTGTGATCATCATAGCATTGTTGTGTCATACCTCAGTCATGTCATAATATCTCTGTGATGCTATAATAGCATTGGGATGTATTGTTGAATTTTGATGTCATGATGCCATTGTGCTGTCCTTATAGCATTGTGATGTCCTATATGACTGTGAAGCCTTACTGTTGTGAAGTCATAATAGCATTTTTATGACAAAAATCCATTGTGATGTAATAACACAATCATGTCATAATATTGTCATGTCATAATAGCATTCTGATGTAATATTAACATTATGAAATCATACTACCATTGTCATGTCATAAGAGCATTGTGAAGTCATAACATCATTGTGATAGCATAATAGCATTGTGTTGTCATAATACCATTTTGCTGTCATTAGAGCATTGTGACATCAAAATACCATGTGATTTCATAATACCATTTTACATCATAATACTATTCTGATTTCATAATAGCATTGAGATGACATACCTTTGTGATTGCATAATATCATTGTTGTGTCATAACACCATTTCCTAATTCTATTGTGATTTCATGAAACTATCTTATCGTAATAGTATTGTGATGTTGTTATAGCATTGTGATGTCAAAATTCCATTTTGATGTCATACCAACATCATGTCATAATAGCATTGAGGTGTCATCCAGTTGTGATACCATAATAGCATTGTGATGTCATAACATTGGGCTGTCATCATAGCATTAAAATGTCATACCATTACCAGACTCTGCCAAGAAACAGTAAGCAAGTCCTAAATAGTTCCTCCTTCACCTATATGTCTGTCAAATATTCTGTGCCAAAAACTTGAAGATGATGCTCCAATGTTACAGAGAGTTATGGGTAACTTCTCTGTAACAGACAACAAACTGTTGTTCAGGCAACAAACTGTTTCTGAATTTTTTTTTGTTTTTTTTTTTATTTATTTTTTGGAAGCTGCTAACATGCAACTTACTATGTACTTACTTTACTTACTATTTACTCTAGTAACTAATTTAATTCCTTCTCAAGTCTCTCAAGGTGTTAAAGACCAAATAGTTGTAGTGTCACAAAAAAAAGCTTAAGTTGTTTATTAGTTGAGAAATGCTTTCATAGTCAATTTAGGTATAGAACTCTAAACTTGTCAACATAGATAGGACAATTGGATACTTTCTCCTAAGTTGCTAAATACACACGGACTGTGCACATGTAGATTTTTCCTTAACGTTTTTATAATTTCATAATTATTATTGTATTGAAATCAAAGGAGCCTTTTATTGAACTTAAAGGGGGAAATATTGGTAAAATGTACTTTGGAAATATATACACCATAGGCTTGTTCATTCAAATGCTGATTTCTACCCCCTACTCTCTGGTTTCAATCCGGATATTGCATTTTGATTCTTATTCTAAGAATCCTGTCTCAACTCTGGTTTCAATCCGGATATTGCATTTTGATTCTTATTCTAAGAATCCTGTCTCAACTCTGGGTAAACAGGCCAAAATAAAGCAACTAGCCAGAATGCTGAGCAAAGAGATGGGAGGAGCCAGATGACAGGAAAGAGCAGAGGAGCCAGAGTGCAGGAAATGAGTGGGAGGAAACAAGGGCAAGGGCAGAACTAGGAGAGCTGAGCTGGAAGGGGAAGTAGGAATACATGGAGAATGAACCAGAATTAAGGTTTTACAAAAATCTTAATTTTTGTAAGTGAAAAAAGTAAGTGAAATGAGTAAAATCTAAATGTTAGGAAATTATTAGGGTTTGGAGGTTTAGGAGGGAGTTAACTATTGGCCAGCATTGTGTTCTAGGTTAACTAAATAAAATCAGAATCTGTGTGGTGGTTTGGTTATACAACACTAGAGGATTAACAGCAGCTTTACCATAAGATATATCAAAAGTAAATATTAATTGACACATACAACAGAGATGTCATACAATTGTGATATCATAAAAGCATTGTAATGTCATTATACCATGTGATGTACATAATACCATTGTGATGTCATAATAGCATTGTGGGGTCATAATACCATTATGAACTCATCCATTTGTGAAGTCATAATAGCATTGCACTGTTATAATAACATTGCTTTGTCATAATAACATTGGGATGTCATGATACCAATCTGATGTCACCATAGCATTGTGGTATCTTAACACTATTCTTTTTTTTTTTTTTTTTTTCAATGCAGTTAATTCAGGAACCTTAAACAATCATCTGACCCTGGGGAAAGCCAGGCCACAGCTTAAATAGCCTCTGGGTAGCCAACCCCAGCGTGCCACGTGGGCAATGCAGATAGGTCCACATACATGGAAGCAAGCCGGATCCTCAGCCTTAGCCAAATGTGGAGTTGTTTGTGACAGAGAGCACTCACCATCGGGAAGGTGGAAGGTGGAAACCAGCTCCATCTTTAAGGCACGGCATTACGCAGCTCTCTACAGTTCCCCCTTTTTGTTTTAGATGCATCAGGCAAGAGTAGAGGTCTGATCTCTGATATTAGAAATAAATTGGGACTTTGTACCGATGTTCATTTAGGTGTCATCCACCCAAAGAGCATCAGACCTGTCTGATACCTTTTTCTCAGAGGCGGGACCTGGGGCATCAACCCGCATGCAATCAGACATGCTCTTCTCTGGGTCGAAATCGGCTGACCCTGAGTGCAGTGTTTGTTTATATCCCCCATTTTTATTCATTATTAGCCAGATAGAGCCAAGTAATTGTGGTAATGATACTTGCTTTTTTATCCAATGCTGGAATGCTTGTGAATTTAGGTATGCCTCGCTGGGTGCCTGTGCCCATGGATGCCCCTCACGCTATGACTCTCTTCAGATAGAAAAGGGATCTTGGAATTACAGCCGCCATTGTTACTGCCATCTCATTGGCGGCTGTTGGAGCTACCACTGTGGCATTAGCCATGAGTCATACTGTGTAGACTACTCAGACCCTGAATAATCTTTTAGCCAATATAGTTCATGCCTTAGATGTATAAAAAGAAATTAATGCTCAAGTAAAAGGAGGATTGATGGTGTTCAATCAGAGGATTTACCTTGTGCAGGAGCAAATTAACACTATTCTAATGTCATAATATCTTTGGATGTCAAAATTATTCTGATGTCACAATAGCATTGTGATATTATGTCATTGTGATGTCCTAATACCATTGTGAATTCATACTGTTATGAAGTAATAATAGCATTGTGATATTATAATAATATTGCAATGTCATAATAGCTTTCTGATGACATAATATCATTGTTATATCAAAATTACATTGGGATGTCATACCATAATCATGTCATAATAGTATTGTGATGTCATAATAGCATTGGGAAGTCATGAATAATTTTGATATGATGCCATTGTGATGGCATGATGCCATTGTGATTTCATAGTAGCATTGGGATGTCATCACAGCATTGTGAAGTAATAGCTTGGGAAGTCGTCATAGAATTTTGATATTAAATATCCATTCTGATGACATACTACATTCATGTTGTAATACCATTGTAATATAGCATGGTAATGTCAAAATATCATTATGAAGTCATAATGCCATAGTGATGTCATAGTAGTATTGTAACGTTATAATAGCATGGTGAAGTCATAACATTATTGTGATAGTGTCATAATAGCATTGTGAGATCTTCATAGCATTGACATGTTCTCAAACCATTGTAAAGTCATACCTTTGAGAAGTCATAATAGAATTGTACTATCATATCAAAAAATGTTGTAATAGCATTGTGATGTCATCATAATATATTGATGTCATGATGGTATTGTGATATCATATAATTGTGAATTTGTAATACCATTGAGATATCATAATAGCATTATGAAGTCATAATAGCATTGTGATATCAACACTATTGTTATATCATTGTGATGTCAAATAGCATAGAGATATCATAGCATTGTGATGTTATAATTTATTATTGAGGTCAAAATAGCATTGTGATATCATAAAATTAGCATAGAGATGTCATAGCTTATGATGTCATAATTCATTATTGAGGTCATAATAGCATTGGAATGTCATGATGAATATTGATGTCATGATGTCTTTGTGATGTGATAACAGCATTGTGATGTCATAATAGCATTGTGATGTCAAAATACCATTTTGAGGTCATGATTGCATTGTGACGTCAAAATAACATTGTGAAGTCCCCAAAGCATTGAGATGTCATCATACCATTGTGAAACCATACACCACTGTGACGTCATATGATTGTGTTTTCATAATATCATTTAGATGTCATCCCACTGTGATGTCATGATAGCTTTGTAATATCATGATAGAATTGTGATGTCATAATACCTTTGGGTGTCATAATACCATGTTGAGATCAGAATTCATTTTGAGGTTATAGTACCCTTATGAGGTCATAATAACATTATGAAGTCATAATAGCTTTGTGATGTCATATCAGCATGATGTCAAAATTCCACTGTGATGTCATACCACAATTATTTTATCATATCATTATGATGTCATAATGATATGACATTACCTAGGATGGGCTAAGGCTAGGAAAATGTTGGAAGCGGGACAAGGTGAGGTGATCTGGGCAAGACCACCCCCCAGCCAAGGACGGCACCTCCACACTCACAAAAGTTCCTCCCCAGAAGGGGACGCCACCTTCGATGAAGAGCATCCCCAGGTGGCCTCGGCGGACCATGAGCAGGACGCTGCCGAAGCCAAGGTGGATGAGGCCGATCAGGATCTGCACCGTCTGTGGGAAGCAGCGATGGCTCAGGCCACTGACCTCCGGCTGTGAGCTGCACACCACCCACTGCCCACCTCTCAAGAGGGCCGCCTGCCCGATGCCCATCCCCG
The DNA here is from genome assembly GCF_030254825.1 of Meriones unguiculatus. Classification (NCBI taxonomy): domain Eukaryota; kingdom Metazoa; phylum Chordata; class Mammalia; order Rodentia; family Muridae; genus Meriones; species Meriones unguiculatus. The sequence goes on from NW_026843709.1 coordinate 20,293,422, forward strand.
ATGAGGCTGAGGCCAGAGCATTAAATCAAGACGGAACCAGCTCTCCTCAGCCTAGCAGGAGCTCCAGGCCAATGTGGGACATGTGACTGGGGCTGCAGTTGTCAGGCACAGCTCTGAGTTTGCTTTTCTGATATCATAATACATTGTGAAATCATAATATGGGAAAGTTCATAGCAATAAAGTGCCTTCAAGAAATAATTCAAAACATCTCATGCAAGCAACTTAATGGCTCACTTAAAAGCCCTAGAAAAACAAAGAAGCAGACACACCAAAGAGGAGTAGATGGCTGGAAATAATCAAACTCAGGACTGAAATCAATAAATTAGAAACAAATAAAACAATTCAAAGAATCAATGAAACCAAGACTGGTTCTCTTGAGAAAATTAACAAGGTAGACAAGCCCTTTGCCTAACTAACTAAAAATCAGAGAGATACCATCAAAATCAACAAAATCAGCAATGAAAAGGGGACATAACTACAGACACTGAGGAAATCCAAACAATCATTAGGACTTGATTCAAATGTCTATATGCCACAAAATTTGAATATCTAAAAGAAATAGTCAATTTTCTTGTTCAATTCCACTTACCAAAGCTGTATCAAGAACAGGTAAATCAATTAAAAAGTCCTATATCCCCTAAGGAAATAGAAGTGGTCATCAAAAGTCTCCCATCCAAAAAAAAGCCTAGGACCAAATGGTTTCATCACAGAATTTTACATATTTTAATAACCACAGCATCTGTGGCTTGAAATTTTCCAAAGGATGCCCTGGCCCAACATCTCAATTAACTGCCAAACAATCCCCATAGTTGAAGACTGTTTTGATCACAATAGATGGCCTATTTGAATTTTATCCCCCACTATTAGGAAACCTCCTAGTCAGTGAATATATACAATATTTATCTTTCTGCATTTTAGTTATCTTACCTAGGATGATTTCTTCTGGTTATCAATTTGCCTGAAAATATCATGATGTCATTTTTTTTTTCACAGAATTATACTTTGTTATGAATTAATCCAAATTTTTCTCAAAGTGGGTTGTCAGTCCTGTTCTTTTGTCCTTGAAAGATGCTAGGACTTTAATCATTGTATTGAATGACAAATATTCAGGATAATTATGTTTTTTTTTAGCCTAAAAGTCCCTCCATCTTCTTCCACTTCCTGGTGATTTCAAACACAATGTAAACTTGAAGCTCATCTATTTAAGAGTGGAAACATATTTTAATAACAAGAGTCTGGTAGGATGCCTTGGCCCAACAAATCAGAGAAGAAATGTCTTGTTATGGCCTTGTTAGATAATATAATTCCTTTTGGAGTTATATTATAATAGGAGGGTGTGCTTTGAGGTTGATATGATGATAAAATGGATCAGACCTAATAGAGTCTCTTGATCTCTTTCAGTTTATATCTTTGTTTCTGTCAGTCTTGGTCTATTTCTGAATTTGTCTCTCTATCTCTTTCTCTCTTTCTCTGTTTCTGTCTGCCTCTCTCTGCCTGACACTTTTAGTTTCAGTGTGAAACTTCCACTGAAGGACTACAGCAAGATGAACGCTTACTGACTTGACATCCTAGATGGCCTCTGTAAACATATAAGTAAGGTGCCAATTAAATGCTTTTTCTTCAAAAATTAGCCTTGGTCAGGGATGGTTTTCCCTGTAATTAATTCACTGACTGAGTACATATCTGTGAATTTAACAAATAATAGGGGAATCTGTGATGATGTGAAACTCACAACTAACTGACACATGGCTTTTTTTAATGACCACTTTAAAGAAATATGAGACACTTTTCCTTAACTATGTCTTCAACAAAGGGACAGTCATCTCTAGGTTGTTTGCTTTCAGTTAGCCAGACTAAGGCATGTAGGGCTGCTCAGCCTTTCTCTCAAGCACATTGTTTACTTGGCCCACTTAATATCTGGCTCTTGAAACTCTTACTGGCTTTCACCTGTTGCATGACATCATTCTCCCTCTCAGCCAATCAGCACCTGAGATAATCTTGAGGATTCCATGGACAGGAATAAGCAAACTTTCCTCATTTTCCAGTATCTCTGTTCCTGTGATTCTTTCTTGTGAAACCCAACAAGCCTTTATCTCATTGCTTTATTGAGATCCCACATGTTTACTCTTGTGTATCTCTGTGACAATGACAAAAAGGAAATTAAACTTTAATGTTTATTGAAATGGATAGCTTCCTAAATGGGGAATCTTCAAAGTGATGTTGGATTTAGGGGAATGTGCCAAATGACAAGGTGGAATCCTAGTGTTATATTGGATCTGAAATTTCCTAGGTTGTGACTATGAACTGAGCAGTTACTTGCGAATTCACTAAATGGAACTTCACATTTTTATTGGTATAATAGGATCTCAGGGTTCAGGGTTCCCTAGGGTATTGAGTCTTTAAGAGCATGGAAAGGAGAAGGAAACCAGATATTTCCTGGCAGTGGATTGGCTGGAAGAGAGAAAGATCAGTGTACGTAAAAGGAGAACTGAGGGGCAATAGACTCTTTGACAGATGGTGTTATTCCACACTAGTTTTGGCAACCCTCTATGAGCAGGGTTGCCTTGGCTGACTTGACTGCATTGGCAGCTGTGTTGTACACAGTGGAGAGTGAGCAACCCTCCTGGTCCTGGGTTTTAGAGTTAAAACTGAGCCTTCAGGACAGTGAAAGGTGTCATGTTGTGTTGTATGCCTAGGACACAAGAGTAGCTGTGTTTCCTGCTGTGGTTCCCCAGACAAACCCTCTGCATGTAGTGTTAGTGCAAGGACTGATAATTTAGAGGTGCCACCTGAGCTCTTGGGGTCTGAGGTCACTGGGTAAACACTAGTTCATGGCTCCGGTACTCTGCTACATAATGAATTCCTGGAAAGCATACCTTACAAGTCAAACTTTGCCCTCCTTAATGGGAAAGTTTTCTCCAAGTCATTGTAAAAGCTGTCGACATACTATTTTTATTGATTATGTGATAATTTCATGTAATATACATTACAATCCTTTTCCATTGTTTCCAGATTCAAAATCCTTCCCATGTGTCACACTAATTTTTTTTCTTTAAATTACATCACTTCAAGTACGTACTGTTCATCTACTCACTGGAACATGATCAGAGTCTCAGTGCCAAGTCCCTTAAAGAAAACTGAGTTCATCCTTGCCACCTTCTTTTACCACCCCCAAGAAAGAAGCCATCAACCCTGAAGAGCTCTATACTTCATCACCTTGATCACAGTTTTTATTATGTAAAATTAATTTATTGTGATTTGTTCACTTTGTATCTCCTCTGCTGCCCCTCCCTCATCTCCTTCCATTACCACCCAGGCTCCCTTTCTTACAGCTATGCCTTTTCTCCAGTTCCCTGATAGTGGAGGTTCTTCTCCTTCTTCTAGCTGACCCTAGCCTATCAGGTCTCATCAAAGCTTGCTCCATCATCTTCCTCTGCAGTCTGATTCTCAGGGCATTGTTTTCCTTGAGTCCTGAATTCCCTCTCATTCTGACATTCTTCATGCCTCTTCTCCTGCAGGCTTCCCGGTGCCATAAGGAGAGGGGAAATCCCATTTAGAACTGGGTGTTATAAGGCCTCTCTCTGCATAATATTTTACTTGAGTTTCTGTATGCAATCACATTTGAGGCAGAAGAAAGTATTTCTGTGTAAACAAAAATATCATACTGATCTATCAGTTGAGGGCAGAGAGAAACATATTTTAATAACAAGAGTCCGGTAGGATGCCCTAGCGCAACAAATCAATTAGCTGCCAACCAGTCCCCCTAATGAAAGGCTGGTTTGGTCACAATAGATGGATATTGGATCTTTATCCCCTACTATTTGGAGACCTCCTAATTAGTGACTACATACCATGTTTGTCTTTCAGCATTTTCGTAACCCAGGACGATTGTGCCTGGTTCCATCGATTTGCCTGAAAATAACATGATGTCATTTTCTTAGCTGAATAATACTCCTTAATGGAGATATTTCACATTTTCCCCAAAGGAGACTGTCAGTTCAGTTCTTTTGTCCTTGGAAGTTGCTGGGACTTTACTCCTAGTATTGAATGAGAAACTATTAATATAACTATGTTCTTTTAACCCAGAAGTCTTTCCATCTTCTTCCAATCCTGGTGATTTGAATTGCAATGCCATTTTTAAGCTCCTCTATTTACAGGTGGAAACTCCAGTAGAGAAATGTCTGGGAAGGTTTAGGATTTATGGCCTTGTTTGATAATGCAATTTCTATTGTAGTTATATTATTGAAGGATTTGCTGTGAGTTTGATATGCCAATGAAAGTGAGCACACAGAATGGAGAGATAGAGATTTCTCAGTCTCTGCCACTTTATACCTTTATTTCTGTCAATCTCTGTCTTTCTATTTCTGATTCTATTTCTCTAGCTCTTTTTCTGTCTCCCTTTCTCTGTCTGCAGCTTGTGGTTCAGTATGAAAAGCTCTGTTATGCAGAAGGACAACAACAAGATGACTGCTTATTGATGTGCAATCTTTGATGGTCTTTTTAAACATATATGAAAGGTTCCAATTAAATGCTTTTTCTTCAAACTGTTGCCTTGGTCATGGAGTATTTTCCCAGTAAGTAATTCACTTACTGAGGTCATATCTGTGCATTTAACAAACAATAATATTATCTGTGATAATTTGAAACTAACATGTCAAAGACAAGTAACTTTATTAATGACTACTTTAAAGAAATCTGTCACACTTTTCCTGAACTAATAGTCTTGGGCACAGGAACTATCATCTCTTTGACATGTGCTTTCAGCTTCCCAGATTGAGCCATGTATGACTGCTCATCCTTTCTCACAAACACACTGTCCACTTGGCCTCATTAATAACTAACTCCTGAAACTCTAACTGGCTTTCACCTATTTCTTGTCAACATTCTCCCAATTGGCCAATCTGTACCTGAGAGAATCTTGAGATTTCCATGGAGATGAGTAAACAAACTTTCCTCATGTGTCCAGTATCTCTGATCCTATGCACATGTGACATTTTTTTTTGGGGGGGAACCAACAAGCCATTATCTCCTCCCTTTATTGAAATCCCACACATTTACTCCTGTTTACCTCTGGTGACAATGTCAGATAGGAAATGAAACTTTAATGTTTATTTAATTGGAGAACTTCCTAAGTGGGAAGCTTTAAAGTGATGTGGGATTAAGGGGAATGTACTGAATGACAAGGTGGTTTCTACTGTGTTCTTGTATTTGAAATATCCTTGGTTGTGACTTTGAACTGAGGTTCAAAGTCCTGGGTTCCCTGAGGTATTGAGTCTTTAAGAGCAGGAAAAGAGAAGAAAACCAGAAAATTCCTGGGAATTGTTAGCTGAAACAAACAAACAAAAAAATCGGTGTACATAAAAGTAGGACTAAGGGGCAATAATCTCTTTGACAGCTCATGATGTTCCACACTATTGTTGCCAACCCTCTATGAGCACAATTGCCTTGGCTGACTTATTTGGATTTGAAGCTCTGTCCTACTCTGTAGTCAGTAAGCAACCCTCTTGATCCTTTGAAAACATTGCTAGTTAGAGTTAAAGTTAAAACTGGGCCTTCAGGACAGAAAAATGGGTCCATGTTATATGTATAGGACAGAAGAGCAGCTGTGTTTCCTCCAGTAAACCCTCTAAATATAGTGTTACTGCCATGATTGCTTGCTGAGAGGTGCCACCTAAGTTCATGGGGTCTAAGGTAGCTGGGTAAACACTAGTTTACATCTAGGATTCTCTGCTACATAATGAGTTCCTGGAAAACATGCCTTACAAAGCCAACTCTGCAATCCTTGAGAGGAATCTTTTGTCCATATTAAAAAGCATTTTTAAAGTTGTCAACCTATTATTTTTATTGATTATGTGGGAAATTCATATATATTACTTTTTCATTTCTCCCAGGTTCAAATTCTTTCCCATGTATCACAGTAATTTTTTTCTTTAAAATAGATCAATTCAAGTATGTGTTTTTCATCTACTCATTGGAATATGATCAGAGTCTTAGTGCAATGTTCCTTAAAGAAACCTGAGTTCATCCTTGTCACAACCTAGGACCACCCCTAAGAAGAAGCTATTAGTACAGAAGAGCTCTATTCCTCATCCCCTTGACCACATTTTTTTCTTATGTATTTATTTATTACAACTTATTTACATTGTACTCCTTCTGTTTCCCCTTCCTCTTCTCCTTCCAACCAACTTACCCTTCTTCTTCTACTCCTAGGACCTTTCTGGAGTTCCCTGATAGGAGAGGTCCTCCTCCCCCTTGTATCTGACCCTAGCTAATCAGGTCTTTACGTGTCTGGTTATATCATCTTTCTCTTCAGCCTGATTCACAGGGCATTGTTCTCCTTGTGTACTCAATTGTCTCTACTTATGACACTCTTCCTGCTTCCTCTCCTGCAGACTTCTCAGATCTCTGAGGGAAGGGAAAATTTGATATGGAAATCTCATTCATTGCTGGGTGTTTTAATGTCTCTCTCTGCATAATATCAGACTGTGAGTGTCTGTATGCAATCCTATTTGATGCAGAAGGAAGCATCTCTGTGGATACAAGAACATGGCACTGATCTATCATTTAGGGCAGAGAGCAACATATTTTAATAACAACAGCCTGGGTGGTTTGAAAATTTCCATGGAATACCCTGGCACAATAACTCAATTCATTGCCACCCAATCCCCCTAGTTTAAGACTGGTTTGGTCACAAGAGATAGCCTGTTGGAATTTTATCCAGCACCATTAGAAGACTTCCTAGACAGTGAATACATAACATATTTCTCTTTCTACATTTATTTACTTCACTCAGGATGATTTTTCCATCAATTTTCCTGAAAATATCATGATGTCATTTTTTTAGAAAAATAATACTTCCTTATGGAAATATTCCACATTTTCCCCAAAGGAGATTGTCAGTCCTGTTCTTTAGAACTTGGAAGTTGTTGGGACTTTAATCTTTGTATTGAAAAACAAACTATTGATTTACTATGTTCATTTAGCATAGATGTCCCTCCATCATCTTCTGCCTCATGGTGATTTTTATTGCAATGTACCTCTGAATCTCAACGATTTATATGTTACTCCCCAGTAAAGAAATGTGTGTCAAGGGGGTTAGGAATAATGGCTTTGTTAGATAATATAATTCGATTAGAGTTATGATATAGGATGATGTCCTTTGAAGTTGATATGCCAATGAAAGTGACCAGACAGAATGGAGTCTCTGTCTCTGGGTCTCTGTCATTTTATATCTTTTGTTCTGTTGGTCTCAGTCTCTCTATTTCCGAATCTTTCTTCCTCTTTCTCTGCCTCTGTATGTCTCCCTCTCTCTGCCTGCTGCTTCTGGTTCATTATGAAAAGCTATTAGTTCTATTGAAGGACAACAACAAGATGATTGCTTGCTGGCATGACATCATGAATGGTCTTTGTAAAGATATAAACAAGGTTCCAATTAAATTGCTTTTGTTCAAAGAATTGCCTTCTTCAGAAAGAATTTTTTTTTATTTTTTATTTTTTTTATCAGTTACATTTTATTAACTCTGTATCCCAGCCATGTCCGATCCCTCATTCCCTCCCAGTTCTTCCCTCCCTCATCTTCACCGTGCCCCTTTCCAAGTCCACTGATAGGGGAGGGAAATCCTCCCCATTCATCTGATCCTGTTTTATCAGGTATCTTCGGGACTGGCTGCAAAGCCCTCCTCTGTGGCCTAACAGGAATGCTCCTCCATTCGGGGGTGGGGAGGCCAAAGAGCAACTCATTGAGTTCCTGTTAGAAATAGTCCTTGTTCCTCTCACTTTGGGAAACCAATTAGTTACTGAGCTAACACAGGCTACATCTGAGTGGAGGTTCTAGGTTATATCCATACATGGTCCTTGGTTGAATGTCAGTCTCAGAAAAGACCCTGGGCCCAGATATATTTGGTCCTTGTGGAACTCCTATCCTTTCCCCATCAGACTAACTCCCCTTCTTTCTTATGATACCCCGTACTCTGCCAAAGGTTTGGTCATGAGTCTTTGCTTTGAAAACATTGCTAGTTAGAGTCTTTCAGATGCGCTCAGTAGACTCCTGTCATATGTTCAATGCACATCCCATCTGTTTTTCTAAACGAGGATTGATCATCTTGCCCCATGTCCGCTCAATTGATTATCTTTTTTAGGTGTATAGATTTCATTATGTTTATCATATCTTATAGGTCTATATAAGTGAGTATATCCCATGTTTGTCTTTCTCCTTCTGGGATATTTCACTCAGAATGATCTTTTCTAGATCCCACCATTTGCCTGCAAATTTCATGATTTCCTCCTTTTTGATTGCTGAGTAATATTCCATTGTGTAAAAATACCAAAATTTCTGTACCCATTCCTCCATAGATGGACATCTGGGTTGTTTCCAGGTTCTGGCTTTTACAAATAAAGCTGCTATAAACATGGTTGAGCAAGTATCCCTTTTGCGTAATTGAACGAACTTTGAGTATATACCTAGGAGTGGTATAGCTGGGTCTTGAGGAAGCACTATTCCTAATTGTCTTAGAAAGCTCCAGATAGATTTCCAGAGTGGTTGTACCAGTTTACATTCCCACCAGCAGTGGAGGAGGGTTCCCCTTTCTCCACAACCTCTCCAGCATGTGTTGTCACTTGAGTTTTTCATCTTGGCCATTCTGATGGGTGAAAGGTGATATCTCAGGGTCGTTTTGACTTGCATTTCCCTGATGGCTAATGAGGATAAGTATTTCTTGAAGTGTTTTTCTGCCATTCGATATTCCTCTGTTGAGAATTCTCTGTTTAGCTCTGTTCCCCATTTTTTAATTGGATTACTTGGATTGCTGCTTTTCAGCTTCTTTAGTTCTTTGTACATACTGGATAGTAGTCCTCTGTCAGAGAAAGGGTTAGTGAAGATTTTTTTCCCAATTTTTTAGGTAGTCGTTTTGTTTTGATGATGGTGTCCTTTGCTTTACAGAAACTTTTCAGTTTCATGAGGTCCCATTTATTGATTGTTGCTCTTATAGCCTGGGCTGTTGGTGTTCTGTTCAGGAAGTTGTCTCCTGTGCCAATGAATTCTAGGCTGTTCCCACATTTTTTTTTTCAAATTGATTTAGGGTATCTCGTTTTATGTTGAGGTGCTTGATCCATATTGACTTTAGTTTTGTGCAGGGTGATAAATATGGATCTATTTTCATTTTTCTGCATGTACACATCCAGTTGGTCCAGCACCATTTGTTGAAGATGCTGTCTTTTTTCCATTGAATGGATTTGGCTTCTTTGTCAAATATCGAGTATTCATAGGTGTGTGGATTAATTTCTGGGTCTTCTTGCTGTTCCCTTGATCCTCCTTTCTGTTTCTATGCCAATACCATGCAGTTTTTATTACTGTTGCCCTGTAGTACAGCTTGAGATCAGGGATGGAGATACCTCCAGATGATCTATTGTTGTACAGGATTGTTTTGGAGATTCTGGGTTTTTGTTTTTCCATATGAAGCTGAGAATCTGTTTTTCAAGGTATTTAAAAAATTGAGTTGCTATTTTGATGGGAATTGCATTGAATCTGTAGATTGCTTTTGGCAGCATGGACATTTTCACAATGTTAATCCTTCCAATCCACTAGCACGGGAGATCTTTCTACCTTCTGATATCTTCTTCGATTTCTTTCTTCAGAGACTTGAAGTTTTCCTCAAACAGGTCTTTCACTTGCTTGGTTAGAGTCACCTCAAGGTACTTTATGTTATTAGTGGCTATTGTGAAGGGTGTTGTTTCCTTAATTTCTTTCTCAGCCCTTTTGTCTTTGGTATATAGGAGGGCTTCTGATATTTTTGAGTTGATTTTGTATTCTGCCACTTTGCTGAAGGTGTTTATCAGCTGAAGGAGTCCTCTGGTTGAATTTTGGGGGTCGCTCATGTATACTACCATATCATCTGCAAATAGTGACACTTTAACCTCTTCCTTTCTGATTTGTATCAACTTGATCTCCTTTAGTTGTCTTATTGCTCTGGTTAGGACTTCAAGTACTATGTTGAAGAGATATGGGGACAATGGGCAGCCTTGTCTTGTCCCTGATTTCAATGGTATTGATTTAAGTTTCTCTCCATTGAGTTTGATGTTAGCTATAGGCTTGCTGTATATTGCCTTTACTTTCTTTAGGTATGTGCCTTGTATCCCTGATCTCTCCAAGACTTTAAACATGAATGGGTGTTGGACTTTGTCAAATGCTTTATCGGCATCTAAGGAGATGATCATGTGTTTTTTTTTTCCTTCAGTTTGTTTATGTAGTGGATTACATTGATGGATGTCCATATGTTGAACCACCCTTGCATGCCTGGGATGAAGCCTACTTGGTCATGGTGGATGATAACTTTGAAATGTTCTTGGATTCGGTTTGCAAGTATTTTATTGGGTATTTTTGCGTCAATGTTCATAAGAGACATAGGCCTGAAGTTCTCTTTTTTTGTTGGGTATTTGTGTGGTTTAGGTATTAAGGTGACTGTGGCTTCATAGAATGAGTTTGGTAGTGTTCCTTCTGTTTCTATTTTGTGGAATAGCTTGAGGAGAATTGGAGTTAGCACTTCTTTGAAGGTCTTGTAGAATTCTGCGCTGAAGCCATCTGGTCCCGGGCTTTTTTTTGGAGGGAAGACTGTTAATGACTGATCCGATTTCTACCTGATCTTGACTTAGATTTGGTAGATGGAATCTTTCGAGAAAATTATCCATTTCATTTAGATTTTCAAATTTTGTGGCATATAGGCTTTTGTAGTATGACCTAATAATTGTTTGGATTTCCTCAGTGTCTGTGGTTATGTCCCTATTTTCATTTCTGATTTTGCTGATCTGGATAGTTTCTCTCTGCTTTTTAGTTAGTTTGGCTAAGGGTTTGTCTATCTTGTTGATTTTCTCAAAGAACCAGCTTTTTGTTTCATTGATTCTTTGGATAGGTTTATTTGTTTCTAATTGATTGATTTCAGCCCTTAGTTTGATTATTTCCAGCTGTCTGCTCCTCTTGGGTGTATCTGCTTCTTTTTTTTCCTAGGGTTTTCAGTTGGGCCATTAAGTTTTTTGTATGTGATGTTATGAATTTCTTCTTGCAGGCACTTAGTGCTATAAATTTTCCTCTGAGAACTGCTTTCAATGTGTCCCATAAATTTGGGTATGTTGTGCCTTTCTTTTCATTGAATTCTAGGAAGTCTTTAATTTCTTTCTTTATTTCTTCCTTAAGCCAGCTGTCATTGAGTAGTAAGTTGTTCAATTTCCATGTGCGTCTCGGCTTTTTGTTGTTTCTGTTGTTGTTGATGTGTAGCTTTAGTCCATGGTGGTCAGATAGTATACAAGGGATTATTTCAATCCTTTTGTATCTGTTGAGGCTTGCTTTGTGACCCACTATATGGTCTATTTTGGAAAAGGTTCCATGTGGTGCTGAAAAGAAGGTGTATTGTTTTGAGTTTGGGTGAAATGATCTGTAGAAGTCTATTAGGTCCATTTGATTTAGGGATTCTGTGAGTGCTTTTATTTCCCTATTTGGTGTCTGTCTAGTTGATCTGTTTTTTGGTGAGAGTTGAGTGTTGAAGTCTCCCATTAAGGTAATAGGATCAATGTATGATTTAAGCTTTAATAATGCTTCATTTATGAATGTAGGTGCTCTTGTATTTGGGGCATAGATATTCAAGATTGTGATGTCTTCTTGGTGGGTTTTTCCTTTGATGAGAATATAGTAGCCCTCTTTATCTTTTTTTATTAACTTGGGGCGAAAGTCTATTTTATTAGATATTAGGATGGCTACTCCATCTTGTTTTCTGGGACCATTTGCTTGAAAAACAGTTTTCCATCCCTTGACTCTGAGGTTGTGTTTATATTTGTTGCATAGGTGTGTTTCTTGGATGCAACAGAATGTTGGATCTTGTTTCCTTAACAATTCTGTTACCCTGTGTCTTTTTATTGGTGAGTTGAGTCCATTGATATTGATAGATAATAGTGACCATTGCATGTTAGTTCCTTTTGTAATGGATTCAGTGATCTAACCCTGTTTCATTGCTTGTTTTCTTTTCATTTTTGTTGGGATATTATCTGTATACCCTGTTTTCTTGGGTGAATTTGTGTTCATTGGATTGGAATTTTCCTTCTAGTATCTTCTGTAGGGTTGGTTTGCTGTGTAGATATTGTGTAAATTTAGTTTTGTCATGGAATATTTTGTTTTCTCCATCTATGTTGATTGAAAGCTTTGCAGGGTATAGTAGTCTGGGTTGACATTTGTGATCTCTTAAAGTCTCCATGATATTTGTCCAGGCCCTTCTGGCTTTCATAGTTTCTGATGAGAAGTCTGGTGTGATTCTGATAGGTCTACCTTCATATGTTACTTGGCCTTTTTCCCTTGCTGCTTTTAATATCTTTTCTTTGTTTTGTAGATTTAGTGTTTGGACTATGATGTGACGTGATGTGTTTCTTTTCTGGTCTAGTCTATTTGGAGTTCTGTAGGCCTCTTGTATATTTATGGACATCTCTTTCTTTAAGTTGGGAAAATTTTCTTCTATGATTTTCTTGAAAATATTTTCTGGACCTTGGAGCCTGGAGTCTTCTTTTTCATGAATTCCTATTATTCTTAGATTTTGTCTTTTCGTAGCATACTTGATTTCTTGGATATTTTGTGATTGGAACTTTTCTGATTTTACTTTTTCTTTGAGAGAAGTATCCATTTCTGCAAGTGTGTCTTCAGCTCCAGAGATTCTCTCTTCCATCTCTTGTATTCTGTTGGTGATGCTTACTTTTGTGGTTCCTGATCTTTTCTCCAAGTTCTCCAGCTCAAGGGTTTTCTCATTTTGTGTTTTCTTTATTGATTCTAATTCTGTTTTCATGCCTTGCACCATTTCTTTCATGTGTTTGAATTTGGATTCCTGTCCCTCTACGATGGCCTCTATTTCTTTTTTCATTTCCGTTTTATATGCCACTAATGTTTCCTCTACTTGTGTATCTATTTGTTTGGCTATGTTTGCCTGTATTTCTTTAAGGATATTGTCTATTTCTTCTTTCTTTGCCTCCAATTGACTGGCCATCTCTTTGAAAGACTTGTTCATTTCCTCCTTATGAGCCTCAAATAATTGGGCAAGCATGGCTTTAAAATCATTTTCCTGTGCTTCTGCTGAATTGGAGTATCCATCGATTTTGGGGTTTGCTGGTGAAGTCTTGATGTCCTGATTTATGTTGGAAGTGTTCTTTCACCTACCCCTGGCCATTGGCTTATCTGAAACCTTCCCTGTTTGTTTCTGGATTCTGCAGATCAGACTGGTGCTGTCTCTCTCTGGTGTCTGGAGAGTTCTTCAGGAAGCTTAGAACTCTCAGTGTGTGCTGAGGATTAGCTGTACCTGTGGGAGGAAAGTACGCAGGCACACACGGGGCAAATGCAAGCGCATGTGTGTGTCTGTGTGTAAGTGTGCATGGATGTGTGTCTCGAGGGACAGAGTGATGGCTAATGTTGAACCCTTGAGTGTGTGTGAGGGGTTCTGCACTGTATATGTCGCAGGCGCTAATGATGATTGCAGCACAATTTCTGCCATTAACAGCCTTAACTTTTCAGTTAGACCCACAGGGCAGAAACTTCAATATCCCTAGTGCCCCTCTGTTTCCCAGATTTGGTATGTGGGTGGGAGGGGGTTCGATGCCTGGCTTCTGTTTTAGAAGGACCCAGGATATGGGGAACTGCAGATTCTCAAGGGTGCACTCACTTACAGGCAGGTCTCTTGGCAGAGATCTTGGTATCCGGGGCTCTCTACTCTCTGGTTTGGCCCTGCTTCTTTGAGGTGCTCTGCCAGATCTGTGCTTCTGTCACTGCCAGGTTCTGAGGTCTTGCTGCAGTTGGAGATTTCAGGGTGGTCACATCAGCAGGGATGGGGTAACCAGGCTCTCTGTTCTCTGGTTTGGCCCTAGTTAGTCTTAAACTGGAGGGTTGTTGTGCCCTGCCAGCTCAGTGCTGCTCCACTGCCAAGTCCTGCTGTAACTGGAGACAGGGTCGCTAGTCCCGATGCTTTCTGAGAAGTCCTGGGGTCTCTTCACTGTGCTCTCCAAGATTGGGAGTCCCAGCGCCTGGTGTGTCCAGGTTTTATGATGTTTCTGCCTGGTTTTGTTGAGTATATAGCGTTTTCTCTGTCACTGTGGGATTGGGCGGGCCGTACAGTCAGTGATGGTGATCCTGCGGAGCTAGTATGGCGTCTAGCAGATTTGCGCCCTGGGAGGATGGTACAGCTGCTGTGCGAATCTGGGACTCTGGGACACGTACTGCTGGCTTTTGTTTGCCGCTTAAGGGGTTGGGGCTCTGCCTCAGTGGCTGTATACCCCAGGCAGTTAGGTCTGTGCTGAGAAAGATGTGCCTGTGCCACTGTGCCGAGGAGGAAGGAGGTCTTGGGGAAGGGAGTGCAGCAAGATCAAAGGATCATTTCTCTCCTTCCCCAAACAAGTCTGCGGGTGACCGGAGACCAAAGTTTTCACCTCCTGCGATGTTCCTTGTTGTTTAGAAAGCCTCACCCTGGTTTTCCTGGGTTAGAGGTCCTTCCATTCTCCAACTCAGAAGTTCAGGTATCTCACCGCTCAGAAACTGTGTGTGCTAGTCGCCATCTTGCCAGAAAGAATTTTCAATGTAAGTAATTCACTGACTGAGGACATACATGTGTACTATCAAATAATAATGTAATCTGTGATAAGGTGAAACTCACAGGTCAAACTCACATGTGAGTTTCTAATGATCACTTGAAAGAAATGCATGTCATTTTTCCAAAATTAAGAGTTTGGACACAGGCTCTTTCATCTCTAGGTTTTGTCCTTTCTTTTTTTTTTTAATTTTATTAATTGCACTTTATTCTCTTTGTATCGCCCCATAAACCCTTCCCTCCTCCCCTCCAAATTCCACCCTCCCTCCCCAAATTAATGCATGCCTTTCCCCAAGTCCACTAATAGGGGATGTTCTCCTCTCCTTCCTTCTGATCTTAGTCTATGAGATAACATCAGGAGTGGCTTCGTTCTCATCTTCTGTGGCCTGGAAAGGCTGCTCCCCCCTCAGGGGGAGGTGACCAAAGAGCAGGCCAATCAGATTATGTCAGAGGCAGAACTTGTTCCCATTACTATGGAGGCCACTTGGACACTGAATTGCCATGGGCTACATCTGTGCAGGGGTGCTAGGTTATCTCCATGCATAATACTTGGTGGGAGTATGAGTCTCTGGGAAGTTCCCTGTGTTCAAATTTTCTGGTTCTGTTGCTCTCCTTGTGGAGACCCTGTCCTCTCCAGCTCTTACTATTTCCCAGTTCTTACATGAGATTCCATGCACTCTGCCCAACAGTTTGTCATAAGTCTCAGTGACTGCTTTGATAGTCTGAAGGGCAGACTATCTGTGGCAGGTTCCTAGCATGTTTCCTGTTTTCTTCTTCTTCTGATGTCCATCCTCTTTGCTTTTCAGGATGGGGATTGACTGTTTTAGTTAGGGTCATCTCTCTTGATTAGTTTCTTTAGATGTACAATTTTAGTAGGTTTATACTATATTACATGTCTATATGAGCGATTATATACCATGTGTCTTTCTGCTTCTGGGACAGCTCACTCAGGATGATTCTTTCCAGGTCCCACAATTTACCTGCAAATTTCATGATTTCCTTTTTTTTTTCATTGCTGAGAAATATTCCATTGTGTAGATATACCACAATTTCTGCATCCATTCCTCAGTTGAGGAGTATGTGGGTGGTTTCCAGCTTCTATTAAAAATAAAGATGCTACAAACATGGTTGAGCAAATGTCCTTATTGTGTACTTGAGCCTTGTTTGGATATATGCCTAGGAGTGGTATGGCTGGATCTTGAGGAAGTCTTATACCTAGTTGGTTGAGAAAGTGCCAGATTGATTTCTAGTATGACAGAGGGCTAATAAAATCCAGTATATATAAAAAACTAAAGAAGCTGAAAAGAGGCAAACCAAGTAATCCAATTAAAAAATGGAGAACAGAGCCAAATGGAGAACTCTCTGTAGAGGAATATCGAATGCCAGAGAAACACTTAAAGAAATGCTCAATGTCATTTGCCATTAGGGAAATGCAAATCAAAACAACCCTGAGATTTCACCTTACACCCATCAGAATGGCCAAGATGAGAAACAACACATGCTGAAGAGGTTGTGGAGAAAGGGAAACCCTCTTCCAATGCTGGTGGGAATGTAAAGTTTTACAACCACTCTGGTTTTGTGCTTTCAGTTGCCCTGAATAAGGCATCTAGGGCTGCTCAGCCTCTCTCACAAGCATTTTGTCCACTTGGCTTCATTAATAACTGGCTCCTGAAACTCTTACTGGCCTTCACCTGTTTCTTGACATCATTCTCCCTTTTAGCCAATCTGTACCTGAGAGAATCTTGAGGAAAATGAGAAGAAAACCAGAAACTTTCTGGTACTGGTTTGGCTGAAACAGAAAGATTGATGTATGTAAAATAGAACTAAAGGACAATAAATTATTTGACAGCCGGTGTTGTTCTACACTAGTGTTGAGCAAGGTTGCCTTGGGTGACATGGCTAGACTGGCAGTTGTGTCCTACTCAGTGGTCAATGAGGAACCCTCTTGTTCCTAGGGGTTACAGTTAAAACTGGGCCTTCAGGACAGTGCAATGTGTCTGCTATATGGCTAGGTCACAGGAGCAGCTCTGTTTCTTGCTATGGTCCTCCAGACAAACCCTCTAAATGCAGTGTTAGTGCCAGGAATGTTTGTTTAGAGGTGCCACCTAAGCTCATGGGCTCTGAGTAAGTTGCCTAACCACTAGTTCATGGCTAGGATTCTCTGATACAAAATGAGTTATTGGAGAGCATGCCTTACAAAGTCAAACTCTGTCCTTCTTTAGCAGAAATTTATTCAACATGTTAAAAGTCATTGTAAAAGTTGTCAATGTATTATTTTTATTGCTTATGTGGGAATTTTATATTATATACATTACACTCCTTTTCCAATGCTCTTATGTTCAAATTCCTATCCATGTGTCAATTTTTAAAAATATATCAGTTGAAATATGTGTTCTTCATATACTCATTGGAACATGATCAGAGTCTCAGTGTCAAGTCCCTTAAAGAAAATTGAGGTCATACTTGCCACATAATGGCATTGCCCCAAAAATGAAGCCATCAGTCATGAAGAGCTGTATACATAAGCCCCTGTCAAAACATAAGCAAGGCCCAAATGAAACATTTTTGTACAAAGTGTTGCCTTGATCAGAGAACATTTTCCAAGTGAGCTGAGGACATATTGGTACCCACTGACTGAGGACATATTGGTGCTTTTAACAAGCAATAATGGAATCTGTGATAATGTGAAAGTCTCATGTCAAGGACAGGTGAATTTATTAAGGACCACTTGAAAGAAATACGTGACAGTTAGTCTTGGACACAGTAACTGTCATCTCTTTGTTGCCTTTAGCTGTCCAAATTGAGTCATGTAATGCTGACCACCCTTGCCTCCAGCAGGCTGTCTATTTGGCCCATTTAATAACTGGTTCCTGATACTCTTACTGGCTTTCACCTATTTCATGACATCATTCTCCCTCTCAGCCAATTTGCACCTGAGATAATCTTGAGGTTTCCACAGAGATGAATAAACAAAATTTCCTCAGTATTCTGTATCTGTCATTCTGTGCACATGTGACATTTTCTTGTGCAAACCAAAAACCTTTATCTCATCCTTTAATCCAGATCCTGCAACTTTGCTAATATTTAACTCTATGAAAATGTTAGTTGGGAAATGAAAATTTAATGTTTAATTGGAGAGTTTCCTAAGGAGGGAAGCTTCAAAGTGATTTTGGAATAAGGGGAAAGTACCCAATGACAAGGTGGTCTTGGATCTAGCATTTCCTAGGTTGTGACTTTAAGCTGAGCAGATACTCTTGACTCACTAAATGTACCTTCACATTCTTGTTGACCTAATAGGCTGGCAGTGACTAGGGTTCCCTATGGTATTGAGTTTAAGGGCAGGGAAAATAGAAGGAGACCAGACAACTCCTGGGACTGGTTTGTCTGGAACAGAAAAATATTATTGAGTGAAAAAGGAGAACTGAGGGGAAATAAAATATTTGACATTTTGACTTCTTCCTTTATGATTTTATCCCTTTGATCTCCTTGATTTGTCTTACTGCTCTAGCAAGGACTTCCAGATTATGTTGAAGAGATATCAAGAGAGTGGGAAGCATTGCTTTGTCTCTGATTTCAGTGGGATAACATTAAGTTTCTCTCTGTTTAGTTTGATGTCGGCTATAAGCTTGCTCTATATTGCCTTTACTATGTGTACATAAGTGCCTTGTATCTCTGATCTCTCCAATATTTTAAATGAATGGATGTTAGACTTTGACAAATTCTTTTTCAGCATCTAAAGAGAATGTGTGGTTTCTTTCTTTCATTTTGTTAATATGTTGGGTGACATTGAAGAATATCCATATATTGAGCAACCCCTGCATAGCTGGGATTGAGCCTACTTCGACATATTGGATGATATCTTTGATGTGTTCTTGTATTCAGTCAAAGACATAAAGTACCATGGTATGACCCTAAGCAAGCAAGTCAAAAAGTTGTATGAAAAAATTTTCAATTCTTTGAAGAAACAATTAGAAGAAGATATCAGAAGTTGGAAAGATCTCCCATTCCCATGGCTTGGAAAAATTAACATAGTGAAAATGGTCATCTTATCCAAAGCAATCTACAGATTCAATGCAATTCCCATCAAATTACCAACATAATTCTTTACAGACTTGAAAGAATACTTCACAACTTCATATGGAAAAACAAGGAAGCCATAATTGACAAAACAATCCTCTACAATAAAAGATCATCTGACCTATCTCCATCCATGATCTCAAGCTGTAGTATAGAGCAACAGTAATAAAATCTGCACGGAACTGGCATAGAAACAGAATGGTGGTTCAATTGAAACAAATAGAAAAGCCAGAAATAAACTCACAAACTTATGGACACCTGATTTTTAACAAAAATGCCAAAACCATACAATGGAAAAATATATCATCTTCAACCAATGCTGCTGGTATAACTATATGTCTACTTGTAGAAAAAGGAAAATAGATCCATACTTATCAGCCTTCACAAAACTAAAGTCTAAGTGGATCAAAGATCTCAACATAAAACCAGGCACATTAAATCGGTTACAAAAAATGTGAGGAAGAGTCTTGAACTCATTGTGACAGGAGACAACTTCCTAAACAGAACACCAACAGCAGAGGCTCCAAGAGCAACAGTGAGTAAATGTGACCTCCTGAAACAAAAAAGCTTCTGTCAGCAAAACAAAAGGAATGCCTACAGATTGAGAAAGAATATTTCCCAAGCCTCTATGTGACAGAGGTCTAATATCCAGTACATATAAAGAACTAAAGAAGTTGAAAAGCAACAAATCAATTAATCCAATTAAAAAATGGGGAACAGAGCTAAACAAGGAATTTTCAATAGAGGCATATTGAATGGCAGAGACACTGAAAGAAATGCTTACCATCATTAGCCATCAGGGAAATGCAAATCAAAACAACCCTGAGATTTCACCTTACACCCAGCAGAATGGTCAAGATCAAAAGCTCAAGTGACAACACATGCTGGAGAAACTGTGGACAAAGGGGAACCCTACTCCACTGCTGTTGGGAAAGTAAACTTGTACAACCATTCTGAAAATCAATCTGGTCCTTTATCAGATAACTAGGAATAGCACTTCCTCAAGATTCAGCTATCCACCTCTAGGCATATTTCCAAGAGGCTCAAGTACACAATAAGGACATTTGCCCAAACATGTTTGTAGCAGCTTAATTTGTAACAGCCAGAACCTGGAAAAAAACCAGATGCCCCATTACTGAAGAATGGATACAGAAATTGCGGTACATCTACACAATGGAATATTTCTCAGCAATTAAAAAAACAAACAAATCTTGAAATTTGCATGTTAATTGTTGGAACTGGAAAAGATCATCCTGAGTGAGTGATCCCAGAAGCAGAAAGACACACATGGTATATACTCACTCATATGAACATATACTATAGAATAAACTTACTAAAATCTTTACACATACAGAAACTAAACAAGAGGGAAGACTCTGGCTAAAATGATCAATCGCATCCTGGAAGGCAAAGAGAATAGACATCAGAAAAAGCAGAAAACAGGGAACAATTTAGGAGCTTGCCACAGAGGGCCTCAGAAAGGCTCTGCCCTATAGACTATCAAAGCAGACACTGACACTTATGGCCACCTGAGTTCATCCTTGCTGCACTTGAGCACTTGGCACACCCCCAAGTACAAACCATAAGTCCTAAAGAGCTTTACACTTCATCATCTTGATCACAGGTTTTTTTTTTATGTATATATTTCTTACGATTTGTTCACATTTTATTTCCTCTGCTGCCCCCTCATTCTTCTCCTTCCATTACCACCCCCCTCCTTTTTGTACCCCTAGGCCCTTGCTCTAGTTCCCTGACAAGGGGGTACTCCTACCCCTTCTATCTGACCTGAGCTGACCTGAGCTTCTCAGTTCTCATCAAGGCTGGTGGCATCATCTTCTTCTAGAGCCTGATTCCCACCAGGTCATTGTTCTCCTTGTGTCCTCAATTCCCTCTACTTTTGACACTCTTCCTACCTCCTCTCCTGCATGCTTTCCATAGCTCTGAGTGAATGGAGAATTTCATTTCAAAATCCCATTTAGAGCTGGCTATTTTAAGGTCTTTCTCTGCATATCAGACTATGGGTGTCCGCATACAATCCGACGTGATGCAGAAGGTAGCATCTCTATGAATCCAAGAACATGGCATTAATCTATTAGTTGAGGGCACAGAGCAATATATTTTAATAACTACAGTGTGGGTTTCTTGAAAATTTTCATAGAATGCCCTGACCCAAAAACTCAATTAACTGCCACCCAAATCCCCTAGTGGAACCCTGGTTTGGTCACAATAGATGGCCTATTCGAACTTTAATTCCCACTATTAGGAGACCACCTCAAAAGTTAATACATTCCATATTTGTCTGTCTGCAATTTAGTTACTTCACTGAGGATCATTTTTCCTGGTTCCATCCATTTGCCTGAAAATACCATGATGTCATTTTCTTAGCTGAATAATACTTCATTATGGAAATATTCCACATTTTCCTCAAAGGAGATTGTCAGTCTTGTTCTTTAATCCTTTTAGTTGTTGGTACTGTATCAATGTATTAAATGACAATTTATCAGGAATATCTATGTTCTTTTAGCCTAGAAGTCCATCTTCTTCCACTTCCTGGTGATTTGAATTGCAATGTCCCCTTGAAGCTCATCTATTTACATGTGGAGTAAGCAGTAAGGAAATATCTTACTAATGGGAAGGTTTAGGATGTGTGGCCTTGTCAGGTAATGTAATTTCTATTCGAGTTATATTGTAGGAGGGTGTGCTTTGAGGTTGATATGCAAATGATTGTGACCACACTGAAAGGCGTCTATGTATCTTTATATTATTGATCTTATTGGTCTTGGTCTCTTTATTTTGAATCTGTCCCTCTAGTTTTTTTTTTTTTTTTTCTCTCTCAGTCTGCCACTTGTGGTTTAGTATGAAAATCTTACAGTTCTGATGAAGGCTACAACAAGATGACTGC